>NC_134853.1:38257551-38604426 GCF_049852395.1 Peromyscus maniculatus bairdii
AAAAGGCACATCACTCTACTTCTGTGGCCTCAGCTTTGGCTGTACTCCAAGGTACAAGCCATGAGGTTACTGTGGTTTTATCGGTGTGATTATTATTGATAATTAGGATGGCTTCCATTTACTACTGGGTTACTTGATGCCGGGTAACAAAGTAGAGGATGTGATTCAATTTTCACAACTGTAAATCGTTTGCGTATGTAGGTGTAGGTATCTGTGTATGCCATGTACATGCATGTGGGTGAGTGTGCTTGTATGTGTGAATATGTATCGAAGCCAAAGGTCTATGTCAGGTGTCTTCTTCAACCACTGTCAGCCTTATCTTTTAAGACAGAGTCCCTCAATGGAGCTTGATGATTCAGATAGACTGACTGCCTAGCAAGTCCCAGAAATCATCCTATCTCTATCTCCCCAGCACAGGAATTACAGGCTTGCACTCCCATATCTAACTTTTTAATGTGGGTTTTAGAGGACTGAACCCAGGTCCTCACGCTTGGCTCCACGCACATTGTCCTTAGCAGTCTTCCAAGCCCAAATGAATAGACTCTGACTTGATGATCACTGTCTCAAACTGCATCGTTTATATCCTTTTCTGCATGTTCTAATCTAATCTGATTCCTAATGAAATCTTTATGAACTCTCTTTTACTTGAGATGGGATCTCACTCTGTAGCTCTTGCTGGCTTAGACCCACTATATAGCTCAAACTGGCCTTGATCTCATCGTAATCCTCCTGCTTCAGTTACCAGAGTACCCAGTTACAGGTACTAACCATGATATCTGGGTCTTAATAAGGTATAACTTGTCTTAATATTAGAAAATAAAATGATGTAGATTCAGCTTTCTTCTTCTGTGGCCTTTTTAGAAGCCTAATGGTTTACAAATATCAAAGATGCCACTAGTGTTCTGTAATAATAATTTGTTGACTTATATTTAGATTTTCTTCTTCTTTTTTATCCCTGGTCTTAATAAATGTTTTCTGAGAGCAAGGTGTGGACTGAGGGACTTATTTCTCCTATTGTGCTACATGAAGGTAACTAAGACGTGAGTGGGTTGAGGTTCTGACACAGCTAGGATTCTTCACAACTGCACTTGTGTATTCTTTGTTCTGCCTTCTCCCGGTGTCTAAGTGATCTTCTTCAGTTCAGAATCAATGCCTTCGCTGCCTCTGACAAATTGAACAGGTTAATCAGAAACTCTGAAGGGCAAAACTTTCCCAATACCTGAACTGTATAATCTTGCATATATGCAGGATTTTTTTTAAAGGCAGCACATATTGTCTGGCACTTCATTGTCAAGCTTTCTTTAAGAATTCAGGTTTTTTTTTTTTCTACATGATCACTGACTATTGATAGCAATGCAAGATGTACTCTGACTGTTTTGATGGGACTAAATGTTCTGAATGGGAAACAAACTCCCCCACTGAGCCTAGGAGACTAACAGGACATTAGATGCATAGCTTTGTTTATTGTGCTAATCAGGTTCAGATCTTCCACTGCCCTGAGCAACTTCTTAGATCAAAGGGGTTCCCCCTCAGCAGGTGTTTCAAGCTGTGATGCAGATTGACTAGCTATCAGTCCTCCTCCCCGCCCTGTCAGAAAACTGGTAGCAGAGAAAAACAGTAGCAGTTTTATTTTTAGTGACTTACAGATTTCTTTACCCTATCACCTGTAAGTTTATAGTTTGAGCACATTTATGATAGACCTATAACGTTTTCACCTAGCCACAGTAAGGATAGATTCCTAGCACATTAATTCCTTCTCTGATTTGTTCCAGCTCCTCTGCCTTTATTCTCTTCCCCCTTTTTGGGTTGCAAAAGAAGTTGTCAGGAAGCTTCTGGTGGGGACCTGGCAATTCATACGCTGTGTTGTAAACATGAAGGTGCTGCTGTCTTGGGACAGATATAGACCAGTCCTGATAGAAGTGGGAAGAATTATGATGGCAGAATGATGGTGGTGGAGGAATAGACGAGGTGGACGAACTAGCTCCGTGTATCTAGATTCTTTCCCACGCCGCTGGTGGGCCCCTGGGAAGTGTAATATTAAGGCCGGTCCTACAATATTTACAAAACATACCCAGCCTGATTGAGTTTTACAGGTCTTATGTACAACCAGGTTTTTTTTTTTCTTTTTGTAAACAAAATATCTGTTTCTATTAAAGATATTTAAGGGATACCATTTTGCTGCCATCACAAAACTCAGCAGTAAAGAAGAGAATTAAGAAAATCCAAGTCAAGTCTGTCATAAGAAAGAAAATTTGACATATTTCTTTGTCATTGGGTCAGTATAGCAGCTGATGTATTTTCATTTCTTCTTACAGTGAAGAGGAAGCAGTTAAAAAAATCATGTCTATGCCCATGCGAGTGTGTGTGTGCGTGTGTGTGTGTGTGTGTGTGTGTGTGTGTGCACTCGAGTGTGCGTGTGCGCAAGTGTGTGTGTGTGCACGCGCGTGTGCGTGTGCGTGTGTGTGTGTATGCATGTGTGGTGTGTGTGCACTAGAGTGTGTGTGCGCGCAAGTGTGCGTGTGTGTGCACGCGCGTGTGCGTATGCGTGTGCGTGTGCGTGTGCGTGTGTGTGTGTGTGTGTGTGTGTGTGTTTCTGAACTAAATATTATTAACCCGAAAAAGGGGGGAATGCAGGACAGATGTAGTTTTGTCTCCTAACAGATTCCTCAGTTTCCTGTCAGTGACATCGTTATCTGACTCAAACATGGGGAGGGTTCTGCCAGTGGCTTTAATTACTTTCCCTTCAAAGAACCATTGAGCAGTTTCAGAAATCTCATCTTTGCTTCCTGGGACACTTTAGAGGACAAGTGATTCTTCCTGAAATGTCAGGAAGTCATTTGGCTTTGCTCCCCCAGCCAGTCTGTTCAGGACTTGCACATGTGCTATGGAAAAAAGACTGGGAGGGCTGGGCCCATGTCTTTTCACACCTTTAATGTGTCTGGTTCTTCTAGAATCAAGGTTCTCTGACCCAAATCAGATCAACTGGTGAGAAGGTATTTAAATTCTCTTTCTTTCAAATATCTTTGTTTGTAAGTGGATTTGGGGTGGGGTTGGACACTCAAGTGTTTCAGTTTCATTTCTGTTTAATCTGGTCCATGTGATTCAAGGGAGGGGCGATGTACTTGGGGGAGGCAGGTCCTGGTGCATCTGTAAGGAGATGCTGTGCAGGGAGCTGGGCCCTGGTCTGGATAGCTGAGATCTGCCATGGCAACTTGGAAGATTTTGCTGCTGTTCCTGTTAGTTTTTCTTTGCTTCCCACTCTTCCTCTCCCTCCTCCTCTGCTGCTGCTGCTGCTGCAGCTGCTGCTTTGAAATGCTGTGCTTGCTCCTTTCTTACATGGGGATTAGGCACTGAAATTACAGTCTAAAAGAGCCTTTGAATCATTTAGCTGTCCCTTCACCACCTAACCTAGCAGAGAGGTGAATTCCATTTCCCTGGTTGATTGCTGAAGCCAGGCTTCAGTGATAATTTGCTGGGGCTTTAGTCCATAAACCATGTGACATCTGATCTTTGTCCTTTGTTCTTCTCTCATTAGGTAGTCAAGGGATCCAACACAACAACTTGGGCATCTCTATGGGCACTGGGGTCCCTTTTCTGCCACGAGTTGAAGATGTGAGGTTTCTCCAGTCAATGAACCTTATGGAATTCCCCACTGCCCTGGGTCTCTTTCCATTTCTGACTTGGGGATGCTAAGTCTGAGTTTGCTCAGGTGAGCAACTTTAAAGAAGTGGCTTTTCAGGGAAGCATATGCAGGTCCAGTAGGTGACAAGTGTCTTGCCTCTGACCTGCATGTACAACTGTCACTCAGTGTTGTCAGGGGTTCTCGCCCGAGGGACCAGGTGGGTGGTGTGCATGTTATCACTGCAACTAGGCCATGTCACCAGGTGGTGCTGGGTGAAGCCTTCTATCAATTTTTGTTTCACTCAGCTTGAGGGCAGTTGCTGGGTGTTTACCTCGTTCATGAGTTGCCCAGTTCCCTCACAGCCAAGGGGCAGGGGCTTTGGTTTCTAGCTTGCTTTTTCAGTTTTGCTTTTTGGGTGTTGGAACAAACTTTCCAAGTGCTCCTTGTCCTTAGAGTCACTGCATGTGTCCCGGGGTCCCAAAGTAAACAGTTTTTATTGAAAGGATTCAATTCTGACAATTCACTACTTATTGTTCTAAGTATACAAAATTTCAAATACAAAATTTAGAAAATCAAAATATATTCACTGAGCATGTGTACCATGCCAGGTTCTGTGCTAAGCACTTTACATGTTTTGTGCTGTTCTGTCCTAAAAAGAATTTGATGAGGAAGTAGTAGTTATAACCCTGATAATGAGGGTGGGTTACCAATCTTTATATTTTTCCATCTTTGGCCTCTGGAGTGGTTTATATTACAGGCATGTACCATGATAAGAGATGAGGTAGAAGCCTTAAATTTTTAGACACAGGAATAGCTTACAAATAAAGAAGAAGGGTGTTTACCAGCAGAGATGGCAGAGGACTGGTGAGCGCTCTGGCCCAGGAAGGAAAAGCTAGGACAAGAGCAAGTGTGGGAGCTGCATCAAATCAAGACTGCAGTCCACTTGCAGACTCCGCCCGCACATCCCTGGTGGGGAGATATCATTGTATACCCAAAGGAGTTTCAAAGCCCAGGAAGAAATCAGTGCTGCGGTGATTCATGAAGATGATTTAGAAAGTCAACATAGTGGGTCAATGAAGAAGAGGAGACAAAGATAAGAACAGGGTGGCAAATAACTTTACCACATTGAGCAGAATTGATTCCAAACAGATGGCAATGTGTTTTCTTGTCACTGAAGAATGGCAGCAGAGCTTCTGTGGCGGAAGTGTTTAGGTGGAGTTTCTTCTGCACTTCTTAGCAGTCAGCACTCTGTTACACACAGTCTTTTCTGGCTATCAGAGTTAAACGGGAACTCTCATTTTCTCACACAGGTTTATGTGTAAAAAGAGATCCCAAGGCAATAGATTATAATTATTTATAAATTTTAACTGTTTTTAATTGATATGTAACAATGGTACATATTTGCAGGCATAATTCTGCTGTTGTTACTAGCATGCTTGCATTGCATGATAATAGAATCTTGGCATTTAGCATCTCCTTTGCTTGATGTTTTATTTTGTGATGAAGACATTCTAAATCTCCATTTCTATCTATTTTGAAATATCTAATCCAATATATATAGAAATTCAAATACAAAATTTAGAAAACCAAAATGTATTCATGTGACATCAATGGACAGTGAACAAAGGGGGCTGCAGGTGACTTTGAGGCTCTTCTAAGTTAGTGACTGTCAGGTGGGATATTGAAGATCACCTTGCTGATTAATGGATCACCATAATCTTAGAGTTCCTTCTTTTCTCTCTACTGGTCATGATTTAGGGAATAATAGCTCTGTATGAATCCCAGGGGTCTTCCCTTTACTGGAGACTCCTCTGGCTCTGATCAGATTGTGAATAAGTCAGTAGGTCCAGACTCTCTGTGTGGGTCTTTCTGCTCTGGTCTGGGTACAGCAAGGGCCATCATCCAATGACTCCCAGGTTCTCTTCAAGCTGAAGATGTGAGGTAGTGTTCCATAGCCTCCCCTGGGCTTCACAGGATGGGAGCCCCGTTTGTGGTGACAAGGTGTGTGCTGATCAGAAAAGTTACACAAGGTACTTACCTACCCTCATCTCACTATTTCCAACTTCCAAGACATTTGTCTATTCAATTATAAAGATATGTGAACAAAAATTCCAGACTTCCCCTTTAGATGGCCTCAGACTTCCCTTCTAGCCCATCTTGAATCCTTTGTGTCAGCAGCAGATTCATAGAAACACTTTCTACCCGGGACCCCCAAAGGCCACACTGGCCTGGGACTAAGGTAAGTGATTTTCACGGTCCTTTCTGGCCTCCACAGTGTTCTTTCCAGTCTCACCCGTGGCCATGCAGCAGCCTGCTTCCAGGTGCCCCTCTTCTTATCACACTTACAACTTCTTGGGGACCTCACCACTTGGTGTAGACAGAATCTCACCAGCCCTTTCCCACAGCTTCCATCAGACTTCTCCTAGCCCATCTTTATTCCACTTTCTATTAGGGAACTCACACCCACCACACTTTCCTACTCAATGAACTTCTATACAGTTAGAGTAGCCATTTGGGATGGAAGCTGTGGAGCATCACACTGGATTTTATACTTTCATTATCAAATACATTTTTATGTATTCATTGACTACTACAAATGAAAAATCCATGACAGAATTAGAACAAGAAAGCCAATTAGCTTAAAACATTCTCTTAGAATTCGAGTTCATTGCCTATATGAAACCCTTCCTCATGCCCTAATATTTAGCCTTTCTTGTTCTCTTTTCTACATATTATACAATACCGCATGTTCATTAGTTTCCTCTCAAGCTTCTCCATTTAGGTTGCCAGGCTCAATTCTTTGTTACACATGTCCAATCTGACCATCACAATATTGACACCTTGACTTCAAAAGGTGAGGAAAAAGGTTTTCCTCTATCCAGTGAGTGCTAAGACAGCCAGGACTGTGCAGAAAGCCCAAGCAAGCTTCTCCTCATTGTGAGGAAGCACAGAAATACTTTAAAGGAAATGTCTAAATCATCTAGTCTATTAAGACGTCAAATTTTCCCACAAATTGTACCAGACATTTTTCATTGTGGGGAAACAGGGATTTTGCAAGGATGTCAAACCACATAAGGCAAGAGGTACAACAGAGCATCAAGACATAATTTGTACTTGCCATCCTGTGAGGCAGGAGTTACTAGGAATATACCCAGTGAGTGAAGCAAAATACAAACACCATGCGTTCCTCTGCCATGATGGACGGGAAGATGCTTTAGCAAGAGTTACTGTGGTTCCTGATACACCTGCATATCTATTTTTTTTTCTTATGCACAAAGCAAAATCAAGAGAGTGCTGGTCAAAGGCTTACACTGAGAAATAGCATGTGCTTGGATTGGACAAATTATAGCATGTAAACTGCTGAACTTGTTATGTATTGACCATGCAGATTGAAGTAGCAAAAGCAGATTAGGAAGATAAGAACACAGACATTTCTTGATCAACATGGAAATCATATGTGCTTATTTGTTCTTTCTTCCTGGTAGATATTGCTGATGTAATGACTCAACTGCAAGGCATAGTAGAGTATAATATACAAGGGCACTCAAAAATAGTTCCTGACCATCTTAATTGCTGGATACAACTTCAGGTGGATTTTATCAACCTTAATCAAAGAATGAAGGGATTGTAATCTGAGGATTCTTTTCTTTTTTTTTTTTTTAAAGACTGATAGCAGGGCATGGCATGGTGGTACATACCTGTAATCTGAGTTTTAAGATTGTGGAAGCAGTAGGATTATGGGTTTGTGATCAGCCCGAGGCACATAGCAAATTTCAGACTATAGGGAGAGACCTTGTTTTAAAAAATATTGCAGTGATTGTATGTGATTATCTGTTCATGTATCCATCTGTGTTTGCATCCATCCATTCATCTTTCAACTCAATTTTATCAGTTATGTACTTATTATTATTCTGTAATACCAACAGATACCTAGAGAAACTTGAAGCAATATGAGGATACTCTAAAATAGAGTTTAATCTAATTAAAATAACCTACTCATAAATTTATGCATACTCTTTTAGAAGCTACTCCTGGACCCACCAACCATAGCAGTCTGGTTGAGAGCATTAAGGGGTCTCAATCAATGAGGAACCAATGTTGGGTTCAAGCTGTTAGGAGAGCAGCCTGTGTGTTGTGAAGATCAGATGGATTTCTGCAACTGATACTTGCCAGGTATGAATAGTGAACACTGTTCTATTAATCCAGTTCCAGACAATGACTATGCCCATGATTCAATCCTCTGCTTCACTTGCCTTACAATTCCCTTTGTTGATCATTATCCTGAATGTCATCCTAATTCTGCTGAGCCCACAGAACTACAAAGGCAGAAAGTGCCTGATGATTCTTTTCTTTTTCCATTTTAATGTATGCCTGTGTATGTCATGGATGTGCATGTAATAGTTCAAAGTTGACGCCAGGAGCCAATCTCAACCACTCTTCCATCTGGGACACATCCCAGCCAATGCCACACTTTTGCTAGTCTGCTTGCTCTGGGATCCTGACTCTGTCTTCCAAGCCTGTCATGTCCAGAAAGCATCTTTATGCTGCACATCTCCCCATCCTATGTTTTTTCATTTTCATTCAATTCTAGAACTTTTAAATTTCCTCCTAGATTTCTTTATCGACCTGTTTTTTATTCAATTGTGTGTTGTTTAATTTCCAAGAGATTGTTATTTCCCATAATTTCTCTTGCTGTTATTTTGTTGTCTTATTCCATTGTCATCAGATAGAATACAAGGAATTATTTCACTTTTCCTATATTCTCTGACTCTCGCATTGTGTCCTACTGTGTCCTATTTTTGAGAAATTTCAGTGGGTTGCAAAGAAGAATGTGCTTGGGTGGACTATTTAGTGTATGTTAGGTCCATTTGATCTATAGAAGTATTTAATTTCAATGTTTCTCTGTTTATGTTTTGTCCAGTTGATCTATTGTGAGAATGAAGCATTGAAGTCCCTATTACTGTGTTGTGATTAACCTGTGATTTAATTTGTAATAGTATTAATTTTATGAAATGGGATAAGCCTGTGCGTATATATTTAAAGTTGTAAATTGATCTTGATGAATTGTTCCCTTGGTTGGTATGAAGTGACCCTCTTTGTCTATTCTGATTATATTTGGTTTGAAGTTCATTTTATTACACATTAGAATGGTGACATCTGCCTGTTTTTTAAGTCCTGTTTGTTTAAATCTTTTTCCATCCTTCCACTCTAAGATAGCTTCTATCTTTGAAGGTGAGACATGTTTCTTAGAGGCATCAAGTAAGGATCCCACTGACTAATGCAATCTACCATTGTGTTTTTAAAGAGGAGAATTGAAACTATTTATACTCAGAGTTGTTATTCAAAGGTCTTTGTTGATTCCTATCATTTTGATGCTTTTGTAGCTTTGGGTGTTTTCTTAGTCCTCTTCTGTTTGATAATGATTGTAGCCTTGTATAACTTTCTTGTAGCACCTTACCTATGTCCATCTTTCTCGTCAGTTTGAAGTATCCCTTCCTGTGTCCTTGGTGGAGCTGGCTGGGTGGTAATCAATTATTCAGTCTGATTTTGCTATGGAAAGTTTTTCTTTCTCTTCAATTATGATCCTATTGCTGGGTATATTAGGCTGGGTTGGCAACTGGTTCTTTCAGAATTTGAAAAATATCTTTCTAAGACCTTCTGGATTTTTAAAGATTCTGTTAAAGATGTCAGCTGTTATTCTGATGTGTTTGCCTTTAAAGGTGATCAGGCCCTTCTCTCTTGCAGCTTTTATATATTTTCTTCTTTGTACATACTTTAGTATTTTCACTATATGATGTAAGGAGTCCTTTCACTAGTTCTGTCTTTTTGGTGTCCTGTGAGCCTCTTGTACATGGACAGATACCTCTTAAGTTTGAGGTATTTTCTCCTCTGATTTTATTGAAATTATTTCCTATTCCATTTGGCATGGAGTTTTTCTCATTCTTGTGCCTATGATTTGTGAATTTTGCCTTTCATGATATCCCAATGATTCCGAGTGTTCCATTCATAAGCATTTAAAAATTGATCATTGACCTTCACCAAATGATCCAATTCCTCCACCTTGTCTTGAAAGTCTATCATCCTCATGATTCATCTTCTCGATGTGGCTTTCCACTGTACTTTTTATTTGACCATTTGCATTTTTCATTTTCACCATCATTTCAATTTTATTTTTCTTCAGCACTTCATTCTCCTTATTGAATTTTATTTTCATATCCTGATTTGACTTCCTCATTTCATGCAACTGCTTGTGTTCTTTAGAAATATATTCATGGTCTCTTTGGGTTGTTTGAAGATACTTATAATTTTTATTTTGAATTGTGTGTCTGGAATTTTGTCTAGGTCATTTTCACTGAGAGCCATTTCTGTGGGACTGGTAATTTTATGAGGAGAAAAGTTGTCTTAGTTCTTCTTGTCTCTGGTGTTTTTATACTGAGACCTGGTCATCTGGGGACAGATCATTGTTTGAGATTTTTGTTGTCATTTTTCATTCAGGTCACCTTTACACTTTTGGTGAAGGTATTTTCAGTGTTCTGGGAAAGTCCAAGCTGTAATAAGTAAGGATGATGTGACATTTTTCTACTTTAAACTCCTCTTCAGGGCACCAGGCTCTAACACCAGACCTTAACTGACAGCTGAGCACTGTCTGCAACTATAGTAATTTTCCAGCAGTGAATACATTGTAAAAATAGTGTCAGTTGCTTACTAGGCAGTCATTCCCTAAGTACCAGTTGTTTGGTGGAGAAAGGGACACTAGGAGTACTGTGCATGTAAGTATAGTAGTTACTGTGGGTACGAGTGGGGAAAATAAAGAAAAAGGAGAAAAGAATCCCAGTGGGATTAAGTTGTCGGAAGCCTAGGAAGTAGAGGAGGGAGCACATACAGAAGGAAGAATGTTAGAATCAAAGAGAAAAGGTGATGGTGGAGTGATATATGGATGTTTAGACAAAAGGGTAGATGAAAAAACAGATAAAGATATACACTTAAATAACAAAACAGCCTCATCTCTCAGATGTGTGAGTCACTGAGACTGTAAACCAGGGCACTGCATATTCTCCATGAGAGGTAAAGAAAGATGGTAGAGTACAGAGAAAAAGATGAAAAGGAGATGGGAACAGTGAAGGACGGAGGCGGCCTGCTACACTGACCTTGTCTATTCCATAAATAAAGAACAGCTAAAGATGGAAGCAAGAGGTAGGCGGAGAATGATGTGAGGTCCCAGCCTTAACCCTTACCTACTACGGAGGCCTGCGGTGGGAAATAAAGTCTCAAGTACTGGCGAACCATAAATAGTGATCAGGATCTGGGGCTGCAGTTTGGGCACTCTGCCTCCGGTGGCGTGGCGACCCAGAGCTGAGGCAGGAGAGCTGCCGTACTCCCCAGTCTGAAAATTTCGCTCACTGTCTCACCCATTATACAAGCAAGGAGTTCCTGGTTACACAGTAAAAATGAAGAGAGAGAGAGAGAGAGAGAGAGAGAGAGAGAGAGAGAGAGAGAGAGAGAGAGAGAGAGAGAGAGAGAGAGAGAGGAAACTGCTTTGAATTATTCTAAAAGCCTCTAATAATTTTGAACATGAGCTGCATCCCTAACCAAAAAAAACTGAAATCTGGAATTCTCCAAACCTCAAAAATTCTTTTGAGCAACCACATGACATCATTAGTGACAACTCCAGACTTGGCCTCATAATGTAGACTCACCCAAAATATTTTATAAAATAATCTCCAGGCTATCTATATTTGGATATTTTTCACGTGTCTTGTGATTTACCCATTGGAAATTTAAATTCATTTAATTTTGTTTAATTCTTTTTTGGTGGGGGCTGTTGGATCTCATGCAGCCCCAGGCTCACATTGAACTCATTATGTAGATAAGGCTTGAATTTCTGATTCTCCTTCCACCACTTTCCAAGTGATGAATTGCAGGCGTGTGCCACCATGCCTGACTAGCCATTAGGGCTCCGTAAAGGCTGCTCTTTCAATAGTTGAATATAATAGACTAGAATATGTCCTGTTATTAATCAGATGGGCAAAATTTTCAGAAATATAAAAAAAAGTCATTTGCAGTTTGTATTTTTCATAAAATTACTTACTTTTGTTAACATGTAAATATTAACTTTATTGTCAATTTAAAATAATTTAATAAATCTGTATTTTAACTTTTGTTTTAAGGACACACACATATGCATTATTTATATACCTATCAAATCAGTATAGACAAAGGCCCTTTCCAGTCCTCAATAATCTTTAAGAGTGAAAAGAGAATCCTACTCACAAAAGTCATGCAAATTGCTTGTCCCAGTGGGACATCCACAGACCTGGGTGTGAATCCTGACACATCCTTAGCATGAAGGACTTTGCAAGCTGTTATTCCATGTCTTCAACTTTGGATGTGGTTAATGTTCATGTCAAGGCTAAATCTGCAGGTTTGACGATGCAGGAAAGCAAGCAATCAGTCATCAGTAAAAACTGTGGGTAGAGCGGCTGGCTGCTGGCCTGGCAGCTTTCTTCAGCTCTGGTGACTGTTGGGTGGAGGTCAGGGCTTGTGTCCGTCCCTGGTCCCCAGCTGGGTGAAATCAGGCTGCTTCTGTGTCCATCAGGGACCTGACTTTTGTAGGTGTCTTCTCTTGCCTTTGTCTGTGCTCTCTTGAAACTCCATGATAATCACAATGCCTCCCACTTGGTCTATGCTGAGATGCCAAATGAAAAGAAAGAGACCATTTCCCTCACAAAGGGAACTGTCCTCAGGACAGGCACAATAAACATCAGCACAGCCAATATGTCCTGTCAGTTCAGAGAAGAAAGTGGAGCATAAAGTACTTGGATAATATTTCCAGAGTCAGCACACTCCCGTGTGTTTTCACTTGGTGCTAGCCTGTGGTCAGTAGGTTGAGTATCACCAAACTTGTGAGAAATCTGTAGATATCAGACATTTGGATGAGGTGAATGGATATACATAGTGTGAAATCTTGTGATGGTACTTAAATACGAAATTTCATTTGTTACCTACATATCTTATACAGAGAATGTAAAGATAATTTTACACGATGTTTTAAGTATGCTTGTGCTTTGACTGACTACATGAGGTCAGATGTAGAAGTTTCCATTTGTGCCACCTCTTTTGGATTTCAGAGCATTTTGGATTTTGGTCTTTAGATTAGGGATGCTCAACTGATATTGTGCTCTTCTTGGGAAGGTGCCTGCGATTGTCCTAATGAGGTAGAACATTATTTTGAGAAGATATAAGCAACGTAGGCATCATTAAATGATTGCATCACCAGCTTGGTGTTTCTCCTACTATAAAGTCTGTAATTCCAAATTTTTCTAGGCATTGACATATATTATTAGAGTCTTCAAGAGCCATCTTGGAGATGAATGCCCAACCATGCAGCAGAGACAGGCAAGCTTGTGAGCACAATACTGAGCAAGAAGCACAAAGCACAGCTGCTCTGGACTCAGGAGCAGTCAGTACTTCTGTCCAAGCTACATCATTTAATGGAATGTGCTCACCAAACTCACGAAATTCTAGCTCCTTCCATGCACTATTATAGTGAAAGCCTCTCAGGGTTTGAGTTAGTTCCGTGGATCCAGAAGCATGGGGGTAAATCAGATGTGGCTTCAGCTCATCCCTAGTCTTTCTTCCACCGTCTGCCCATGGTGCTCTGACTTTCTCATTACCATCTGGAGGTGTTTCTTCCTTTCTACTTGACCCTATGACCTCACAGAGGAAATGATCCCCAGCAGCTATGTATGCCTTGTAGTTTCAGTAAGGCATTTCTCCAAGTGTGGCCTACTGGTCTCATGTCTTCTTTAGCTCTAGCTCAGACATATGACATCAGGATGATCAGTGTCAAAAGATGCAAGGGGAAGTCTTAGGTCTCAAAATGACTCTTATGTAACTCAAATTAAAGGATATGTTTATCATGGGGTATGCTCATGCCATGACAGCAATTTAGGGAATTTCAAGATAACACTTTCCAGAGCCTTCTGGATGGAGCCTTACTTAAATATTTCCATAGAAGATCCCAGATGTGTACATAGCCTTAACTAGGATGAGGAAGGAATTCATGGTGTAGGGGGCACAATGAACTATATCTGTGTGGACAGTTCTGGAAACTGCAGTGAGGGAGATGTACAAATCTAGATGTGAACTAGATACTTTTTTTAGAGAAATAATATTTAGACAGATCACCCCCAGGGCATGGGGAGTAAGCTGTAAGTAGACACAAGAATCTGAGGACTAGCAGTCAGTCATACACAGGACATTTTAGCTCAAATAAAGAAGTATTTTTCTGCTTCTGCTGATTTGTTTAGAATCTGTAATTGCTCCCTTGGGGATCTGGGTTGTGTGTTCATTGCTATAGGAGATGGTTCTCTCTTTCTCCGGCAGCAACTACATGTGTGTGAAGACTCATAACCTATTTATCTCCATTGTGTTGAAAGACAGTGGTTCAGATGTAGATCTAGGTATTCTAAGTGTGAGTTTCACACATACAGAGTCTGCATTCCTATAGTCTGCATCTTTAGGTTCAACCAACCTTGGATTGAAAGTAACTGGGAAAAATTGTGTGTGTGTACAAATCTCTAAACTTGTACACTTTTGTCTTGCAATTATTCACTATATGATGCAATAGAACTATTGCTTTTAAACCATTCACATTATATTAAGTATTGTAGGTAGTCTAGAGATGATTTAAAACTATGGGAATATATGTGTAGGTTATATTTAAATGCTACCCTGTTTATGTAAGGGATTCGAACACCCCAGGATTTTGATAGCTGTGTGTGTCCTGAAACCGACCCCCAGTAATGCCAAGGGACAATTGTATCTGCATGTTGGGGGCCTGGGGCTGTGACACCTGGGTTTCTGGTTGTTCATTTCCTGGCCTGAAGTACCAGGCTGCTCCTTGTGATACCTCAGTAAAACCCCCCACTCTATCCCCTACAGACAAAGAGAAGCTTAAACCAGGATTCCTAAGTGTAGATAAGAACTTAGACCCCTTTTCCCCAGGTGGCTGTATCTGCTACAGGGACTTTGGAAAACAGTCAGGATATTCGACCAAAAGACTAAAAAGGGAGGTGGGTTAAAATAAATTATATGGTCTGTGCCTTTAAGAACTAGCCTCACAAAGAAAGGGGAGGCTCCTTCCAACCTCCCTGCTGTGAGTGAGAAGTTTGGAAGAGCCTCCCTGGAGACTTGTAAACTTAGAAAACACCTTACTTTTGCATTCTGTACCTAAAAGTCTTCAGTGGCGGCTTTGGGGACTGTGATCTAGGCCAGGCCAGTTTCAAGTCCCCAGAAATGATGGCGCCAGCCCCAGGAACAAAAGAACAGAGTCAGGATGTCTGATGGTAACCAATTAACCACGAGATGCCCCTCTCCAGAGATAACAAGACCAGACCCCGGAGATGAGTTGTAAAACTCCTGACAGGGCAAACAGATAAGATAAAGTCCAGGCCCGGGAAAAACTTGACTAATCAAGGATGGACCCGTACTAACCTCCTCCCCTCTAAGAAATTTTATGGGTTTTGCCTATAAAAACTAACTTCCCCAAGAAAGAGGCACTCCTCCCTGCCTCACTGTATTGGGTGTAGGAATGAGTCCCTGTCTAGACTTGTATCTGCAGAATAAACCTTGCTGTTGCATTCTGGACATCCAAAGGTCTATGGTGGACTCTTTGGGGGGTCACAATCTGGGCATAACACTCCTGTCCTGAAAGTTTAGCATTTTATATACACACAGTTGTATCCTCTGTACTGGGATTTGGTGTTAGCGATGACAGCTTCCTCGGTCACCTCTATTTGTATGTTCACCCTGACGAGCAGTTCTTCCTGCCAGGATCCTTCTGTCTGAATCCTGTTGTCAATCTGCTGAACTCTGCCCATGCCCGTGGCTTCATAGGCAAAAGCCACCAAGTCAGAGAACCAGAGGAACGGCTTCCTGCATACAGACTCCTGTGATCACGTATTTGAATTTCTATCTGTGCCCTCATTCTAAGTTCTCAAGGTGGATTTCTACACATTTTGTGGGTGGAGAAGGAATAGGAACTTGCATTTAAGGTGACAGAAATAGTAAGAGCGGTTTAATAAAATCAGGTAAAAATCAAGATTATAGACTACTATTCATACAGTGAGTATGTGACCCATGAGCTATCACTGCAAAGACACAGCTTCTTTTCGTTACAAGCTTGCTCCAGAAAGAGTGGCTATAAATGACTCTTGTGCTTCAAGCTGAGTGATAATTTTTTCCTGCCTTGTTTCATGATGGACATTTATTTGCGTGTGTGACCTGATGGGTGTGGACACAATTAGGCCCAAAGAGTTTGAATAGGTGTCCTTTGTATCTTGGTCAGGAAAATTTTTTCATCAATTCTAAACCTTCTGCTAGGAAGTCAACACCAGAGACAGACTCCAATTCCACTTGGAATTAGTTTCTCTCCTTGAGGCAAACTTAGAGAATGACGCAGCAGCTTACTTCATCCAGCCAGTCTTTGTGGAGGATATTCAGAGGAAGGAGTGTGGTGCTCTGCCACAATACTGCCATGACCTACAAGAATATTTTCAATTTGAAATGTTACATCTAAAACTGGTGTAGGAGATTTTGTAGGAAACTGTGAATTTAATAGGGCCCAAACACAGGGAAATACCATTTTTCACATGACAATGTTTGAAGTTCTTAAAGGCTTTTAGAGGGAAGGTCCTCTCTGCTGCTCTCGCACTGAGTTTGTCCACGTGTTATTTGACTTCAGAAGAGAAATGTAAGCCACTTCAATTGTGCCATCATTGTGTCCTACCATCCGGTCTGTTCTACTCATCCTTAACTTCATCATGTCTCCTCCTGAAAGTAATGAATCTGATGCTGTATTTTTATTTCACATGAACAGTGAACGTTCAGAGAAGTGACTAATATTTAGGAGGACACAAAATCAGTTAACAACCAAGCAAAGAATGACATCTCTCGTCAGCATGGACAACTCCCTTCAGCAGGTGCCCTTTTGCTTTGTAATGTTGTCTCATTTTAAAGTTTCAGTTCTACAAATCAGAAAAAATTCTATTCTGCTGCATTCAAAATAGTGTGCTATAGTAGACTGTGTGGAAATTTATAAGGATTTAATATCTTCAGAATGTTGAGGCCAAGTCAATATCTAGATAAGGAACTTCAGCACCTGCTTGGTTTTTATTTACTCCCTAGTTTTTGTGGGTATCAAAGTATATGTTGGTGCATGAAAGTTCCTGTCAATTCCTTTTCTAGAACTTTTCTGTGGTACTGTGGTTGGCTGAGTTTTGGAACATTCAGCTTATACCTATGGAATCCTTTAAACTCTGGGAGATTTCAAGGAGGGAGGGAATGTTCTTGCTCTTCTGTCCACTCAAAAGTGCATAGGCACCCGGTGAGCATTTCAGGGAGTCATATCTATTTATGCCATTAAAAAATGTATGTTCCTACTTTCATCCCCCAAATATCTGTCTGTCATCTATCTATCTATCTATCTATCTATCTATCTATCTATCTATCTATCTATCTATCTATCTATCCATTTATATAACTATGTATGTTATAAATAATATATGCATGTATGGTATATTGCATATATATATGCAATTATATAGACTATATGTATCATAAAAAATTTAACTATAAACACATAACTATTTTTTCTCTATTATATTACCTGACAGAGACTAGATATGTTTCCCTACTACTGAGGACAGATGGAGTTGGGCTGATGTCAGATAGTGTTGCAGAAGACACACAGATCTCAGTGTAACATTACCTCCAAGTGGCTTAAAGGGAGGTCTTAAAGATGGGTCTGACTCTCAGGAATGAGTAGCAGCAGGCATCCACCCAGTGGCCCACTAATCCAGAGGATTCACTAATGTCTCAGTAGGGTGATTCCACTTGTCACAGTGTCTGAAACCAGCAGACGTTGGGACTCTTAAGGACCTTCAGTGGAGCTGGTTGATGAGAGGCTTAGCTGAAAACCCACTGATTGTGAACTGGGACTGAGAATACACAAAGGAGTTGGTAGTGAAGCATGCAAGTGGGATGTCTGTGTGTCCATGTTATGTGTGTATACTGTGTATGTGAACATTTGGAGGAGGCAATGGGAGAAAGTTGCCCCTGAGAGGGTAAGAAAGTTCCTTCTCCCAACTGGCCCAGTCTGAATGGGGCAAAGCCATGTCTGTTAGCTGCAATGTATTGATTGTATTTGTTATTGATTGTATCCCTTGGCCATATGTTGCTTTCTGTTCACATCTTTCCACATCCCAGATTAACCCATTGCACACTCCTTCTGGAATTAACCTGAGTTTGCTCTGAATAGGTGAGAGTTGGCAGTCTTTCAAATGCAAGAGTGACAGGAATACCAGTCTTTCCTGGAAACAAGATGACACCATTGAGGTGAGAGTTACCACGGCATGAGCAAGTTTAAGTACAAACTGCATTGTTTACACATATGCAGTGTCTGGTCAAGGAGTAAAGTAAGTTTCCACAATTAAAAACCATGTTTGCTTGAGATGAAGAGAATAATTAAGGTAAGAAGCTAATTTTGTTCTGAGTTATGTGGACACCTTTCTTTATATATGAAGATATAGAATTAGGTTAGTTAATCACTGGGAACTATGGGAGAAAGATTGACTTTTGCATTGAAAAATCAGACTTTCAGGCTGAAGAGATGGTAAAGTGTTTGCTCTGAAAGCATAAGGACCCATGTTTGATTCTCTGCACTAATAAGAAAAGCTGGGTGTTATGGTACATGCTTGTAACCCCAGAGCAGGTGTGGTAGAGACAGGAGGATCTCTGGAATTCACTGATCAGACATCCCTGGGAAACCACTGGGCTTCAGATTCACTGAGAGACCTTGTCCCCACAAATTAGGTAAAAGCAATAAAGGAAGATACACAAGATTGACTTTTTGTCTCCACATGTGCACATATAAGTGCTCATATATTTATCCATGAACATGTGCCCCAAACACACACACACACACACACACACACACACACACACACACACACACACACACACACACGACTGACTAAAAATTAGCCTAAATTTCTTTAATCTCATGTTATCCATGGGTTTATATTTGTGTATGCACACATGTGTTTACACATATGCCTGTGAAGTCATAGGTCAACAGCAGGTCTTACTCCTCAGGAGCAGTCCACCATGTATTTGGAGACAGTATTTTTCACTGGGACTTGAGGCTCACTGATTAGGCACCACTGGCTAGTCAGTAAGTCCCAGGGATCCATTTGACTGTGCTCTCTTCGTCCTGGGATTACAGTATGTGTGGCTTTCTGTGTGGGTTCTGGTACTGAACTCAGGCCTTCATGCTTTTGCAGCATCTTTTTCTGACTGAGCTACTTTGAGGAGAAATATGCAGATGACTTCCTTGGAGGTAAGATAGTGATAGCATGTTGTCAGACACTGGAGACTCTAAGAAATTTATCAGTTGACCGTATGCTTTCCTTATAAATGAGGTAAGCACAATTCAGCCCATTACAGTTGGAAAACTCAAAAACAAAGCATAAATATTTTTAAAGTACTCTTTTAGTTTCTGAAGTCCTGTTAGGCATAATTAGTTTACTTTTAGAGAACTCAAACAAATGTATTTGAAGTATTAATATGAACAGATATTGGCATTCAGGACTCATTCTTCTCTGAAGAAACCACAGCAAAGTAATTGCAGTTTTTCTTTGCCTTCCTCTCTGTTCTAGTTTATACTGGGAGTGTTGTTCACAGGCCTACATGCTGAAGTCCTGATACCCAATGTCCTCTCCAGTCTCTGAAGGTACTGAAAGATAATGGGACCTGTAGGAGGTACGGGCCAGCAGAAGGAAGTTGGATCTTTGAAGG
Organism: Peromyscus maniculatus bairdii; assembly: GCF_049852395.1. Classification (NCBI taxonomy): domain Eukaryota; kingdom Metazoa; phylum Chordata; class Mammalia; order Rodentia; family Cricetidae; genus Peromyscus; species Peromyscus maniculatus. Next base: position 38,277,032 of record NC_134853.1, read on the forward strand.
GGGTAGTGAGATATGGCCCCATCATCGTCGCTGTCTTAGCTTCTGTACTGCCATGAGGCAGTACAGCCTTTACTGTTTATTTTCTCAGGAATTTTGTCACAGTAGCAGAAAATGAAAGATAATTCAAGGTAGAGACTCTCCGGCTATAGGAGCTTTGATACAGATGAACATTTTCTTTGGGATTTTCCTTCTGGGCTAGTTTTCATCTCTCTTGCTGCTGCAAGCATCTGGTGATGCTCTTTTCCTTCAGCTAGAACATGCTCTCAAATGGACCTCCAATTACTCTGAATTTTCCTTCACATTGATTTTTATCCTTTGCAAGAGAACTTCCCTTTTTATCATTTCCTACAGATTATTTGCAGGGCATCTGTCCAACTCAATGATACACACAGAAGTATGAAGTTCAGCTTTGCTATTTCCTCACAAATTGCACATAATTTTTTTTAAATGATGTTAGTCCTGAAGGGATTGAGTAATGTAATGATCAGCATTGTATGATGCCCAGTAGAAGATGGTGTATAGAAGGGCATGCTATGCCTTCTTTTCTTTTCTTTTCTTTTCTTTTCTTTTCTTTTCTTTTCTTTTCTTTTCTTTTCTTTTCTTTTCTTTTCTTTTCTTTTCTTTTCTTTTCTCTTTTCTTTTCTTTTCTTTTCTCTTCTCTTCTCCTCTTTTTCTTTTCTCTTTTCTTTTCTTTTCCTTTCCTTTCTTCTCTTATCCTCTCTCCTCTCTCTCTCTCTCTCTCTCTCTCTCTCTCTCTCTCTCTCTCTCTTTCTCTTTTTTTTTTGCCTTCCTCAATTCTGTGCTTGCAGAATGTCCATGCTCTTACTTTTGTTTCTGAGGAAACCCAGTGAGACCCCTTGCCCAGGTGACTCAAACTCCAATTCCTCTTTCTCAGTGGCTCCCACGAGGAGAGGAGTAGGCCATTACCATTTGAGGTGCTTTCTCAAATTATTCCTAACCCTTCTGTCCCTACTCCCAAGTCACTTCACAAAGCCTCACTGGTTATCTGACACCTCAGAGGCAGAGATATTTTACACAATTGCTTTGATTTATACAAGAAAGCTCATAATTTGAGTATTCATTATCACAACCAATAATTATATCACTCTTCACAAGAGTAAAATATCACCAATAGAGTGACTATTTATAAAATTCATTTTATAAGTCACACCTTATCTGGTTAACACTATCATCTATTTTGGGGGTATATCTCAATCAGCCTTGATAATTTTTGAATGACAATTCAGTAGAAAGTGATTTAAAAATGAAATGGGTGAGGGGAGATTGTAATGGAGAAAATTAAGGCAAAAACCAGGAAATGTCCTTGCAGACATTCTGATGTTGAGGAATATCAAACTGCAAACAAGAAAGATGGATTGTGGCACGTGAAGAATAGATAACTGAAGTGGAGCTGACTAAGAAGCATGGTAGATGCTCCCAAAGAGAACGATGGAAAGGCAGCTAAGCTGGAGGATTATGGAAAAGCTGGGAAAATCTATGTGTTTTCAATAGCTCTCTATGACCGTGCTGAGAAAGTCAGACATGATATATATTACATCATGTTATCATATGATGTGCTGGTAAGATTACACCTTCACCCTCCATCAAAAATGTGTAACTCTTTGTTCTATGAGTCAGTGCACAACAAAAGTCACACCATGTCATATTGAACATAACAGAGCAAATTTATTTTAGTGGTGTCTGGCTGTGTTTTCCAAGATAAAGAAAATAACTGTTTTAGATGAATGTGAACTATTTTAATTGGTTCCCTTCTGACAGCAGCTTTCCTCAAATAGTAAGGGTGTTCTATAGTTAGTTACTAAAGTTCCTAAATACTGTAGTGGATGGCAAACACATTGCAGACACAAACCAGTTCATTCTAACATCCATAGAATGCAGTCAGTATCCAAGGGAGACTGAATGAACGGAGCTAGTTACAATTATAGTGAATGCAAACACTGGTTTGGATTTCTTTTGCTTGGGAGAACATTGAGAATGTAGTTCCCTTAACTTTAGAAAAGCGTCTATTTTTGTAATCTTGACTACCAAATGGAGACGTTATTTCTGCTCATTCCATGCATATATTTCTTACATTTGTTCTGTGTTCCCAAATAAACTTTCATGGGCGGGGGTAGGGATGCTTTTTATTCTTCCACTATACTCATAATGGCAAAGTTCTGAACCCTAGCTGGTCATTAGGTTGCTCGGGAATTAACATGGGGAGGCACAAGGCACCACCTCCATGTGTTTGAAGAAAGAAAAGTTTCTAGGATTGATTTATTTACCTAGAAAAATAAAGAAGCATCCATATTTTATAGGCAGTGTTTTAAGACAGCTCAATCTCCTTAAAGGGAATGTTTGTTTATTGTTACCAATCCAGTTTCTATGCTTGAGATATATAGCTGAAACTATCATTTCATATGCTTTTGTCTAACATTTACCTTCTTGCCAATTAAAGCTTTTCTACAATTGTGCTGTGGAGAGCAAAGCAGGCCAAAATAGCTCCAAGGTTTTTATATACCATGGAACAAAACATACCCCAACTTTTTTATGAAGAAGGGTTTTAAATGAAAACAAAATGGAGCAGCTAGTATAATTTTTCCTATATTTACCATTGATAGACTCAACTATGTTTTGCCACAATTGATTCTTTTATTTCTTTTCTCCCTCCCTCCCTCCCTCCCTCCCTCCCTCCCTCCCTCCCTCCCTCCCTCCCTCCCTCCCTCCCTCCCTCCCTCCCTCCTTTCTGCCATGTCTTTAAGAAGTGTTTTTTTCAGCCACATGTCATTCTGTCTTTACATGCTTCAGGAGGAATAGAACCATTTATTCTTGCAACCTCCAACTGTAGAATGTTCTGCATCTTTAACCTGATTAAAATTTTGTTCTCTTTTAAAGTGAGCCTAGTGATGTGCCTCTCATAGTCTCTTATTTTGGAAGAATCACAGTCTTGCTGTTTTATTTTCAGATTATAAAGGTTCCATCAATTTTCTTCAAATGGTTACATCCACTTACTGATCCTTGCTGAATCACTCATTTTCATTGGCATTCACAAAGTTGTTTATACTTCTAAACACTCCAAGACTTGTTAGGTAAAATTCTTTTTCTTTTTAGAATTTCCCTCAACCTCCGGGGCATCTGATGATTCTGAAATGCCTAGTTCATATTTATAGTCAACTTTCAAGTAAAAGGTGATATTCTTGTCATTTCCAAGATGTACTTTCATCATTTTTCAAATAGTATTTCAAATTTACTTTTCAAAATAGTAAAACAAATATATTTTCTATATTTAATATGTTACTGCCAGATACATCTATTATTCTTATAATTAAAATTAATCTCATTTTTGCCTTGCTGTATTTGGTTGCCTTTTAATTGGATGTCAGAACCCCCAAAAGCTCCCTATTCCCTAAGAGCCATATTCTCATCTCCCCAGAATGCTTCTTCCCAGGACCCATCTGCTGGTGGTGAATGATGTGCAGAGACAACTGGTTGCTCTGTGTCTCACTGCAGTTAGCTTGTTGTATCTTCTATTTATTTTAGTAGACATAGATTAAAATATACAGTTTTAAAAAATCATTAGCTTATGTTGTTTTAAATTTGAATTATAGATCATTAATTTTTTATTTACTTCCTTGGTTTTTCAATGTAGAACACTTTTATGCTTTTTCATCACTCTATACTCTAAGATAGTTTTTAAATAATTGAAAATAATGTCACAATTACAAATGTGATTATTCAGTTTAAGATTCCTTTGCAACCTTCTTTTTGTTTAGACTATGTATCTCAGGAAGCTGGTTTACCCACAGTTTAAAACATTTGAAGTAAGTTCTTTCTTTGTAGTTATATCATCAACTTGGCCTGTACATAGATTGATTCATATTATTTTTAGATATATTTATATTCAATTTATTTTATTTCCAGGGTCAAATATTATAGCATGATATATTTAGACCAGTGTTTCTCAAACTTCCTAATGCTGCAACCCTTTAATACAGTTCCTCATGTTGTGGTGACTCCCAACCATAAAATTCTTTTCTTTCTTTTTTTTTTTTATAGATTTATTTATTATGTATACAGTGTTCTGTCTGCATGGCAGAAGAGGGCACCAGATCTCATTACAGAGGGTTGGGAGCCACCATGTGGGTGCTGGGAACTGAACTCAGGACCTCTGGAAGAACAGCCAGTGCTCTTAACCACTGAGCCACTCTCCAGCCCCATAAAAGTATTTTCATTGCTACTTCATAACTGTAATTTTGACACTGTAATGAACCATAATGTAAAAATTGTCTTGGCAATGGTTTGCCAAAGGGGTTGCAACCCACAGGTTGAGAACCACTGATTTAGAGAAATAGTTTTTCCTTATTTACCAATTTCATTAACTCTGTTCTAGTGTTTCCTTTCGTGAAAATGGGCATGTATGTTGTGTATAAGTTTTCCTTACAAAAATGGTACATCATATAAATAATTTTCTGGTGATTCACACTTTAACAATAGAGCCTTGAAATTGTCCCAACTGGGACATAGATTTATTTGGTTTAGGGTAATATTATCTTCCATTGTTTAGCTATATCATATTTATTCGACTATGGACATTTAGAATGCTTTGAGATTTTGCTATTATAATGCTGTAGCTAATGAACTTGTTTAATATGGCTTCATGCTCAGGAACCATGAATCCAGGACAGATGTTCAGAAGTAGAATTGTCATACCAAAGATGATGACTTTGTATCTCTCTTAGTCATTGTCAAGTTCAGTTCCATGAGGCTATACATGCACCTCAACAGCTCATGACCTCTCTTGTTTGCACACAACATCTGTGATAGACTGTTATAGACATTCTCAGTCTTGTCATTTTTATAGAGGAGAAATCATAGCTCAATTTTCTTTTGTGATGAAGGGGAACCATTCTTTCATGGTTATGCAACTGGAGAGGGCTGTCGATTGAGGTTTGAGGTTTGCTTTTTCCTCACTTTTATTGAAAATAGATTCTTTTCTTATACAATCTATTCTGACTACAGCTTCCCTTCACTCTACTCCTCCCAGCTCCTCACCATCTACCCTCCCTTAAAGATCTACCCCCTTTCTGTCTCTCATTATAAAAGAACATGCTTCTAAGAGAAAACAACAAAATAAAATATAAGAAGATCAAACAAAATCCCTCACATTGAAGCTGGACAAGGAGAACCAAAAGAAGGAAAAGAGCCCCAGAGAAGGCACAAGAATCAGAAATCCACTTGTACACACACTTGGGAGTCACATGAGAATACTTAGCTAAAAGTTATATATTCAGAGGACATGGTGTAGTCCTGGGTAGGATCTTACTTGTGGCTTCAGACTATGTGAGTTCATATGAGCCTTGCTTAGTTGATTCTGAAGGCCTTGTTCTCATGGTATCCTCCATTACCTCAGGCTCTTACATTCTTTCAACCTCCTCTTCCATGGGATTCCCTGGGAGGGAATTGATGGAGACATCCCATTTAGGGCTGTGTGTTCCAAGGTCTTTCTCTTTCCATGTAATATCTGTCTGTGGGTCTCTGTGACTGTTCCCATTTCCCAGCTGATGCAGGAGAAAGCTTCTCTGATGATGTCTGAATAAGTCACTGATATATGAGTATAGTAGGACATCATTAGGAGTCATTTTACTTATTTTTTAATTTTATTTTTTTTAAGACCAGTGGTATTTTGTTTTACCATAGATCTCTGTGCTATCTAGTCTCTGGTTTTTGGTCACCCAAGCAGTGTCAGGTATGACTTCCATTTCATGGAGTCAGCTTTAAGTCAAATCAGACATCGGTTGGTTACTCCCAAAAATTCTGTGCCTCCATTGTGCTGGCATATTTGTAAGGAAGGACAGCACTGTAAATCACAGGGTTTGTGGCTGAGTTGGTGTTTATATTTCACTTTTGGTAGCCTGCAGAGTGCTTTCCTGCATCAAAGATACTAGAACATAGGGGTAAACGTTCTATGTAGCCACCAGCTCAACCTCTGCATGTTCAATGAGTTGTGTGAGTACTGTCTTCAGCAATGGGGACTCACTGTTAGTTTGTGGAGAGCAACGCATTCTTTTAGCAACAGCCTAGGTTGTTTCAGATTTCCATGAGATAGCTTTGGCCAGCAACTCAGTTGAATGTAACCCAGTCTCAGTACTAAAACTTCATTTGGTGATAAGAGATGGCCAGTTGGGACTCTATCTCCCATTATTAGGAGACTTCACTAAAATTGCCTTTATATATTTTAAGAAGTTTCTACAGGACTAAGTTTCCATACCATCCCTCAAATGTCCCTCAATTCCAGCTGTCTCTCCCCACATTCCCTCCCTTAATCCCATCTCTCTTTTCCTTCCTCATCTGATCCTCCCTTTCCAATACCCCCTTTTCCTGGTCTATCCAGGGAAATCCATTTCCTCCCTAGCCCCTTCCTCTATATCCATCCTCTCTGGATCTATGGATTATAGCTTGGATTATATATCCCCTTATAAGTGGATACATGCCATATTTGTCTTTCTGGATTTGGGCTACCTCTCTTAGGATGATTTTTTTTCTACTTCTATCCATTTGCCTGCAAATTTCATCATATCATTTTTTTAAACAGCTGAGTAATACTCCACTGTGTAAATGTACCACATTTTTCTTCATCCATTCTTCTGTTGAGGGATATCTAGCTTGTTTCCAGTTTCTGGCTATTATGAATAGATCAGCAATGAACCTGGTTTAGCAAATGTCCTTGTGTAGGAAGCTTCCTTTGGGTGTATGCCCAAGAGTGATACAGCTGGGTCTTGAGGTAGAGCGAGTCCCATCTTTCTGAGGAACCAACATGGTGGCTTCCACAGTGGCTGCACAAGTTGGCACTCCCACCAGCAATGGAGGGGTGTTACCCTTTCTCCACATTTGTGCCAGCATGTGCTGTCACTTGTGTTACTGATCTTAGCCATTCTGACAAGTGTAAAATGGATTCTCAAAGTAGTTTTGATTTGCATTCCACTAATGGCTAAGGATGTTGAACATTTCTTTAAGTGTTTCTCAGCCATTTGAGTTTTCTCTGTTGAGAATTCTCTGTTTAGATCTGTGTCCCACTTTTAAATTCTAATATTTGTTTTTTCATATCTAGTTTCTTGAGTTCTTTATATATTTTGGATATTATTAGCCTTCTATCAGATATGAAGCTAGTAACAATCTTTCCCATTCTCCAGGCTTCTGCTTTGACTGAATGATGGTGCCTTTGCCTTACAGAAGCTTTTCAACTTTATGCAGTCCCATTTCTTAGTTGTTGATCTTAGTGTGCTGTTGGTGTTTTGTTCAGAAAGTCTTTTCCTTGCCAGTGCACTCAAGGCTGTTCCCCGCTTTCTCTTTTATTGGGGTCCGTGTATCCAAGGTTTGCTCTTTAGTATGAAACATAAAAAAACCCACTTTGGGAATTTCAATGTATTTTTAAATTGATCAATCTAATAAGAGGAAAATAAAGAGAGAATGGATTCTCAGTTCCATTCTTCTACCTATCAGTCTCTTGGAGAAGGGGTTCTCTTTCAGTTAACTTAATTTCCCAGTATGCAAAGCTATTCATGATAAGCAAAACCATTCCCAGGGCTACTACCATGGTATAAAGGGAGTGGCCTGCACCCTGTACCTCAGGGTCAACAGCTGGTAAAGGGTGACCAGTAGAGGGAGAGTGTGAGGTAGCATTGTACTCAAGCATGTGTGCGAGAAAGTGATGCAGCCCATATTCATGGTTTACGTCATCCTAAGCTTTAGTAAACAGATTTTTTCCCCCAGTAGCTGAGTCTCATCAATTTTAAAAGAGCAAGAATGTTCCTCCGAGTTAATTTTACAGGTACCTATAATATCAGGGATTCTAATATATTAGGAAAACATTTTAATGCATGTAAACTACAACTTATGCTGAATTAGGAAAAATGTAATCCCCAATTTACAATATTTTTGAACCTACTACTATGAGTAAATCACATAGTACAAATACTTGTAATTTCTTCCTGGTATTAAAAATGTATTTCTTATTAGACTTTCTATTGCTAATGATGTGTTCAATTGATATTGACAAATTATACCCTTATTTAAGACACTTATGTTTTTATTGTGATTTACACAAACATCAGGAGAAGCCTAATTCTTGGTCTTTGTTTTGGTTTTTAAATATAACTTAGCCAGAAGCCTCCATCTGATTACAGATGAGTGGTTAAATTTATCTCTGGCCTTGAAGACAACCTTACTTCAAGCTTCAATAATCACAGGCAGGTTTCTACTTGCTACAGTTTTCTTATTGCCCTTAGCATTTTTGTCCTATAACCAAAGGTCTCTTCAGGAGCTCTTGCACAACTTGAACATAACAATGAATGTAAGAAACATTCCTCATCAAGGATGTAGACCCTTTGTAACAGGGAGAAAAAGAGAAATATTGGATGGATGAGTTTTAGCAGGCACTAAGAACCTGAGGACATGGTCATGTTTCCAAGGAACTGGGAACAGCAGTAACCAAGCAGAGGAGAGTGTTGCTATGGATGTAAAAATACTCTTACAACTTCATTTTATTTCAGTAGACATTTAATAAGCATTGGGACTAGAAGAACCTAGTAAAGCAGGGGTATTCAGTAAATACTCATTAAATGAGTAAATGATTGTCAAATCCTAGGATAGACTCTTTAGGAGGATAAAATCTAGTATCAACTTTATTTTTTTCTTACATGGCTGGTATATCCAAATTTCTTTCTTACTACTTGTCAGCAAATTCATTCCATCTTTTCTTGAAAATTCATATTAAAACACACTCTTTTTATGCATTTTCTGATTGATTCCCTAAGGCAAAGAATCCACTAGTCACTATGCCTACTTCATTGTATATTGCACTTGATTTTAAGGGGTTAGTTTCATAGTAACCTAAAGTCCCTTGAACATGACAGAGACTCTAAGCAGATTACAGAGACTCTGGAGTAACATGCTGGCTACCAAGAAATCATTTTTTATTACCATGGAGATTGTATGCTTTCTAGGGCTGCACTAATGAAGTATTAAACCAGGTCGCTTCAACAAGAGAAATTTATTGTCTCATAATTTGGGGGGCTAGTGGTCCAAAAATCAAGGTGTTTGCAGGACCATACACCTTGTGAAGGTTGTAGCAATTATTCATTCAGGCCTTTCCCCTAGCTTCTTATGATAAAGCAGTACCATTCCAATTCTTGCATGGTATTCTCCATGCATGTATGCACCTATGTCCAATGTTTTACAAGGAGTTTTATGTTGGGTTAAAATTCTTCCTAATGCTCTCATTATAACTCATTGTATCTTCAGGGAACCCTGTTTCCAAATAAGTCTTAGGGTCAGGAATTCAACACCACAGTTCAACCCATAACATGAATCTTAGTGGTAAATTATCATGAAAACCAGTTAATTGTAATTATGTACATGGATGCAATCCCAGGACATAAGAACATAATATAGTATTAATAGCACCAACTCTTACCCAACTGGCCAGGAAAGCTTCCTACTTCAATCTGATATGTATGTCCTTCAAAACTGCTGTTTAATCCTAGTCTCTAATCTGATAGAAGATGGAGATTTTGAGAGTCTAAGTAGATCATAAAGAGGGTATGCCATGAGTAGGATTAATACCTATGTAAAACAGGCAGTGTTCTCACCTCCTAGACTATGTGAGCTCACAAAAATAAAGAGCCATACATGATTCAGAAAGTAGACCCTCAACAGACACCAAAACTGCTAGTCCATACCTCCAAAAATGAGAGAAAAAAATTCTCGAGCTTTTAAGCAATGTACTCTATCACATTTGGTTATAGCAGCCAGAAAGAAATATTAATAAGAAAAACTTCAGAGTAATAAACTGCTTTTAATTTTTATTTTCCAGGAAAAGTCTTTAGAGAGTGTCTTTAAAAATAAACTATAGTCTTTTTAATCTCAGTACTTGAAAAGCTGAGACAAGAGCACTGTGAGTTGGAGGCCAGCCTGAGCTACACAGTGAGACTGTGTGTGTACATGTGAGTGTGAGTGTGAGTGTGAGTGTGTGTGTGTGTGTGTGTGTGTGTGTACATGTGAGTGTGTGTGTGTGTGTGTGTGTGTGTGTGTGTGTGTTGGGGGGAGACAGGCAGATACCTGGAGGTCAGTGAACTTCAGGTTCAATGAATATGTGACCCTATCTCCAAAAATAAGTTGAAGAGTGATTGAGGAGGACACTCAAAGTTGACCTCTGGCCTCCACATGCAAGAAGAACCTTCCCCTTCCTACAGATCTACTGAATGTCTCAGGAGACATACTTACAAGAAAAGGGTAGACTACCATATAATATTTGTGTCAATGAATTTCATTCCTATAAACAAAATGAAAATAATTTTCACAAATTTGCAAGAAGAACTAATCCTATTAATTATAAATGAAGAACATTAATTCTACTTAGCATTCCATTGAGAAAAGCAGACACCAAGAGGGTTTTCTATTTATCTATGTGCGTTCTCAGCTCCTCTTTGCTACTATATCCCATAAGAGATTGGAATTTCTAAAACTGTATGGAGAAAACATCACAAAGAATTTGGATACATAAAAATACATTTTTGTTGCTATTGCATTTATTCTATTTGAATTTATCTTTTGAGTATAAAGTAATATCTGTCTTCTTGGGTTTTTTGAATGGATTAAAACATAATATAATATAATCACATGAGTTTATGCACCACACATAAACTAAGGGGTGAGGCCACACACAGGCTGTTCTTGTTATTGCTCTTATCTTTTAACAAATATGCCAAATGTACACATCAAAGGTAGAATGATTTTTCAGAACAATTTGAAACTATGAATTGTGCCAGGCTATCGTGTCTTGGTTTGTGTACATACACAAACAGTATCTGTGAGGACACTGAATGATGTAATAGTTATTTATAGTCTGATAAGATAGAGCAGGATACCACAAGATATCATTATATTATTAATAACAGTGCACAATAACACCTGTGAATTACTTATTTCTGGAATTTTCCATTTGTTGTAGGAGAATTGTCTGTACAATCAGTCCACTGTGCCAATAAAGCAACCTTGAATCAAGGACAGAATCAGTGATTGGCTGACTGGAATTAGCCATAAAGATTTTGGAGGATTTAGCAGGGGGCTAGAGAGGACAGGAAGTGAGGAGAGAGCAGACAGGAAGTGAGGAGGAGTTGTGGGGGGTTTCTACTACTAGAGGTTCTGGAAAATGTTGAGAGAGGGCTAGCCAGTTGCCTCACTTTCCTTGGATTTTTTAAGGTCTTTATCTTAGTTTCTGACTCCCAAGTTTTTTATTATACTATAATAAATTAGGTAATTATTATGTCTGGCAGCAATATCCATATAATACTTTGCACTGTGGCTGACTGTAGGTGATGAACTCCAGAAAAAAAAAACATGGATAAATAAGGATTGCTACATAGCCTAAGTCCCTTCTAAAAACTTCACATCAAACATGTCGTATCATATAGCAAATACCCATAGCTTCAGCAGCTATTAACAATATTTTCATATTACATAAAATGGCATATGACATCACACAAATTTCATATCTAGGTCTTAATTTGGTAATGTCTCAGTACTTCTATCTTGGATCTTTCTTATTCTTTCCCTAATCTCCCTTTTAAGCTCCTATGGAGTCTGCCTCTGTGGTGGTCTACTTGGCTGAGTACATCTGTTAAGTACTAAGTAGTGGCCCTCTGGTCTTTGACAACGCATCCCAGGAGGGACAGGGCATGGCCATCTTCATAACTGCTCTGCTCCAGCCCTCTTCTAGAAAGGGAATGCCCTGCTTCTGTTTTAGACTTGCCTTTCCATTTTCACTCTTGCTATCCTGTGGGTCATCATCTTACTCTCATTCCCAAGACGTCGAATGCTTTTGACAATAATCTTAGGTTTAGAATCTTTGCTTTCTCTGTTCTAAATAAACTTGGATCCCTTGAGGCAGAAACACTACAGTTTTCTTTGTCAGTCTTTCTTCTCCCTTAGCAGAGCCTCTATGCCATTGTCCGGCAGGTAGAGGACAATAATATGCCCCTTCTGGAATGAGCTTCTGTTCTATTGTTGGGTTTCTGGGATGATGGACGAGCCCTGTCTGCATCATAGTGCATGACAGGTCTACCTCTGTGTAAGCTGGGGGAGGGGAGATCAGAGCAGGTTTTCTCAGCCAGCTGAGAGCTTCAAGGCTTCAAGTAGGAGATGGACCACCTCATCTCCCAGCTCTGTGTTTTAGAAGCTCTTTTCCCTAGGTAAGGCCAAGAATCACTGTCTTCTCACATGGATTCCCCACTTCCAGGATGATTGTACCTGTGGTATAAGGAACACTAGAAATACCCACCCAGAATGGAGCTTCTGTCAGCTGCTGTGTGAAATGGGATACATCCATACCAAGTGAAATAGAAAGACTCCCAAATGCTTACTCATTTTATAAGACTAAGGAGCTGCATGGATGTTAGCTGCATGTCGAGAGCTCTCCTCAAATAACTGTCTAACCCTGGTCACGTCCTCAGCACATCACCTTTGCATACTACAGTCATACAGTGTTTCCACCTTCCAAACCTGCACAATATGAACACAGAGTAGTGCTTTGGAGGTAACAAAAATTATGTGAAATTTGGAAGTTGGGTATATTTGCTAATGAACCAGATATATGTGAGTGGATGGCATTTTCAGAGGCACCACTCTTTCGGCTCCTGGCTTTGCCTGGTTTCCTCACGGCATGGACTTAGTGTTATCATGCCATAATCCCTGATTATCAACTTTTATATGTCTCCTAGATGTTCTGCTGTCTCTCTTTTTCCAGGAACATATTTGCTTCAGTCAGGATAAACTTGTTTCCAAGAGTCCTTATTTAACAATTCGGTGAAAATAAACAAAAAGCACAAAGCCTTTACTTAAAATTGACATTTCTTGTCCTAATGTCAAATTCTTGGCTGTTCTTTTCTCCCTTGAATATGTGTGTGTGTGTGTGTGTGTGTGTGTGTGTGTGTATGCCGGGATGAAAGCTCAGCTAACAGAGTGCTTACATGTTTGCATGAGGTCTAGGTGTTGATCCCCAGCACTGTAGAAAGCCTACATGATGGTAATGCTGGCACATAGGAGATTGAGACAAGAGGGCCAGAAGTTCAAGGTCATCCTTGGTTATATCAGGAGTTTGGGGCAACCTGTCTCTTAAAAGCAAAAGAAAGAGAAAGAATCACACACACACACACACACACACACACACACACACACACACACATGCCCCTCAGCATTTCAAAGGTAAGCTACAAACACACTGTTTCTGGAACTCCTTTCCTCTCCACTCCAACCCTGTAGCTATGATCTGACAAGTTCGATATATATTAAATAAAGAAATATAAAATAAACAATACACATGCTGACCTATACATCTATCCCAGTGTGCATTCACCTTTTCCTCTGGAGAATGAGAAAGTATTTTCCCTGAATGGTTTTCTCACTTGTATTTAGCCTGGGGCTTGTTATCTGGAGCCTATGTATCAGCTAAGGAAGCATGGTGCTGTTCTGCTTCTCTGGAAGGACAAATGCTACTCTTCCCAAGGTTATATCTGTGTGTTCCAAAACAATGTCTTGACACCAAAGACTTGTGGGATTGAGCTCTAAATTCTCACTTGCTACCAATTATAGCACAATCTGGAATGGGAGACAGATTAATAAGTGTTGTCTCTGGGACCATTTCCTGACTATAAACCCTGATTCTGCTTGCTGTCTTCCTGTAACTTTAGACAAGTTGCTTTCTATAAATGACATTAGGATCCTGACATACCTTCAAAATTTTCTCATCCAATTCAAGTTATACAATAGGGATGATAATAAAACTTGGTAGATTTTGGGAAGACTAAATCAATATATTAATTATATTGTAATTAATAGGAACATAGGAATGATTTCTGTAATATGATGATATTTTATTTGTACTAAAATGTGATTTGTATGTTAATAAAGTTGCCTGGGGGTCAGAGCTATTAGAGCCATAGCAAAAGCTGAGCGGTGGTGGTACATGCCTTTAATCCCAGCTCTTGGGAGGCAGAGCTAAGCGGATCTCTGTGTGTTCAAGGATACAACCAGCGTGGAGATACACGCCTTTAATCTCAATACCAACCATAGAAGACCTGGAGGTCTGTACAGACAGGCAGTGATGAGGCAGTCATGTGGTTGGGTTTACAACCAATGACAAGGCAGAACAGAAAGTCTTTATAAAGACAAACACACAGGAAGTAGCTCTCTTGGCTGAAGAGAATAGCTACAGAGTGAAGGGTAAGGCTCTCAGCTCTGACCTCTTGGGCTTTCATCTTTGCATTGATTCTGTGTTTCTTATTGAATAATACGGTTACTTCTACACTGTAATGTTTACTAGTTAACATAATCTTACTAAATTCCAAATTATACTTTCAATTTTCCTATAATAAAAAGTCAGCTCAACCAAAAAGTTAAAAACCTACACTAAAAGTTCTTGCTTATCCAAACCTGAAAAATTCATATGTAAAGTACTTCTACGTCCTTTTTTAGAGAAGTGATTTAGTTTCCTTGTCCCTCTTCTGGACATGTCCAGTTCCTAAAGCATCTGTTGTATGAGCCAAGGATCGAGACTCATTCTAGAGATTTGTGATTTGTAAAAAATTTCTTCAGGTCACAGTTACCACAGGGCAGATCAAAGCCTGGGTGGACACACTTTCTTTTTCAGCCTGTTTCAGTTGAACATTTGCTCAGCATTTGCCCAGGACTGGGGTTTATATTTCTATACATCTGGTTTGTCCTCATGGTTCAGCAAAGCTAGAATCATTCGACAATTAGTCAGTCCATATTCCTAAAGTCCCAATGTTAAAGAAAAGAGATACCTTGCAAAAAGAATGAAAATCATATCATTGGTGGAAACACATGAAACTGGAAACCATTATGTCACATGAAACCAGGCAGAACAGAAAAGTGTGGACACTATGTTCTTACTCATGTGGAAGCTTAACAAGTTAATTTCAACAGAAATAGCAGAATAGTCCTCACTAGAACTTAAGATAGGAGATTGGAGGGGTATTAGAGGATGGATGACAGCTCCCTAGGCCCAGTTACAAAGGAGGAATAAGGTCTAAAGTTGCACAATATGGTGGGCGATTATTTCACCATTACATATATTTTATAAGAAGTAAGAAGTGTTCAAAATTCCAAACACATGGAAGTTGTATTTTCTGCCCAGTTCAATTTTTGAGACTCTCAACTCAGTGCTGTTTTACATCATTCTCCATCTTCTATGTCTGTGTCACTGACTTCCAAACTCATAACCTCATAAGAGCCAGAAGACCAGGATGTCTGCTACTCGGCAATGTCCTGCATAGGTGACAGAAGAGCAATACTCATGAAATCTTAACAGTGCAGTCACCTAAACTAATCAGCAAAATAACAATACCAGGTGACATGCCAGTGTAGATAGAGGAAATCTCCCAAGGACTCACTCCTAAATGAAGAACTATAGGCAGTTAATGGTTTCTGAGAAGGGAGATCCAGTCTCTCCAGAGACAAGCCCCTGATAGGTTATCTCGTCCCACGTGAGTAGCCCTAAGTAGATACACACAGGAACAACACTAAATGAAACTTACAAATATTTAAAGACAACGGAATAACAGCTATGCTGATTTGATCATTACACATTGTGGATCACACTGTAGCTCATGGGCACAAATAATTCTTATAGATTCATTTAAAAGAAATAAAGCATTAAGACGTGGGATGCTTGTTCAGGACATAAGCTGGTTATCTGAACTATCCAAACTACTCGCTGGCACAAAGCAATTTTTCACAAGTCAGTCCCCCATTTTGGATGCCTCATGGATGGAATCAATAACTAACTGAAGTCTTCCAGAACTGAAGCTCTGACTTCCATCTGCCCTTTCTTTCTCCTTCCTTTAATAAAGTTGCTGCAGTGGCCCTGGTGACATTAAGAATCACCCGTCTGCCTTCACTGCTATACTGTCCAGAACAAACTGCCTCAGACATATCAGCCACAATATGTTCACCCTTCAGTAACTCAGCATTGTCTTTATTCTGCTTTTCAAAAAACCTACCAGCTTGCATTTTATTCCTTGGGATACATCCATAACTGCTTTTAAACGTGGCTATTGGAAAATAAATGCTAACACTTGTGTAATGGTGTCGTGTTCAAAGTGATCTTGTTCCAGGTCAGTGACTCCTCCTTTGGAAGGAGGAATTTCATTAAAAGACTTCATTGGAATTCCATTAAAGACAAGCCATAGTTTAAGTTCTCCTAAAACATCAAACCTCAGGATCAGACAGGTAATCACTGCCTCCCTGGTGGTCTAGGATCAGGGAAGTCGACAATGGCGACTACAGCTATGTCAGAAAGATTCAGAGTAGCTTTCCCCTTTACTAGCAGCATTTGGAATTTGCATGCTATTTGCATACTATTTACATTTTTTGGTACTTCACAATAGAAATAACTCCTACCAGGAAGCACAGTGTCTATTTTTGACTCTGATTTGAACTTTCCCCTTGTTCTGGTGTCTAATCTTCAAAGTCTCAGTTTCCATTTGGGGGGGAATAAGAATCTGTATTACTCATGTGTTAGGAAGAAAGAGGTGTGAAGAGTAGAGAGCTTCAAAGAAATGATCTGATGGAAATGTTCTCTGCTGGACCTCACTGAGCCTGAAATCTTATTAAGCGATTCCAAACTACTTTCATTTGCTTTTGCAACAAAAAGTAAGATTTCTAAGTTAAGAGAGCAACAAAGGAAGATAATTTGGAATCAATAATAAGAATATAATATGTAAAAGCTAAGATCTGAAACATACCATATTTGGAGTAATTTTAACTTTTTCCTTTATCTACTGAGGTCCCTCTCCAGTCCTACAACTAATTTTTCTTACATAGATATGGGATTGCTTTAAAGGTGAATATTATAAATATTAGATTCACCAAAATAAAAATGAACAGAACATTGGTAAAGTGTAGCAGGCTTCTTCCTTTAGGCCATCAACCAGCTCCCAAACCATGACAGGGAGACATATTATAAGTTATGAATGCTTGACCTTATGTTTCTTTCTTGATAACTCCTATAACTTAAACTGTCTCTCTTCATCTACATTTTGCCTGGTGGGGGGCTTTTTACCTTTCTTTCATTCTGTGTATCTTACTTTCATGTTTCCTCCCTGTCTGTCAGCTGCCTTGCTTCTGGCCCTCTTTTTCTCTCTCATTTTCTCTTCTTTCTCATATTTTGAGTCTAGATTTCTCCTACTTGTTCTCACTGCCTATCCCTCTACTGCCTAGCTATTGGCCATTCAGCTTTTTATTAGACCAATTAGGTGCCTTAGGCAGGCAAAGTAAAACAGCAGCACTTCTTTACATAATTAAATAAATGAAGCATAAACAAATGTAACACATCTTTGCCTAGTTAAAGTAATATTTCGCAATGGTAAAGTGCTTTATGGCTTGAAGTAAACATCATTTTGCTTGCTTAGAAGATCGGGCTTAAAGGTGACCTAGAGTGACTGTTTTATCTATTTAGTTGAGTATCTACTACATGAGTTGAGTATCTACTACGTTGGGGGCAGTGGTGGGGCTAACAAAGGTATGCTGTGAGGTCAACAACAGCCAGTGGATAGAGAGCTGGGCTTTCCTTTTAGTGACATAATTTCATTTCCCTGTTAATTTGAGCTTCAATCATGCTTAGTATCTCACAATTAATTTCTTAGTAATTGTGTTAATAAAGTGAAAGCATTAACAATAATAAGTGAATGAAATGTTAAAATATCTTCTACATTTATGTTGCTTTATGGGTTCGTGGAAGGAGCTATCACAGAGCACACATTTGATTTCCTGAAGGAATTTTTATTTAAATATGAAGAATGAACATATATTTCTAGATGGTTTTGATTATTATAAGCCTAGTTTGTACTATCTGTATTTTCTTACAGATATTTTGCAATTTTTTCACATTATCCCTTAAGTTCACAATCAAGGGGGCTAGAGTAACAACTGTCAAAATCACTTTCTATCAGGGTTCTGACGACATCAGGTCCTTGATTCTGTTTTCCAAGATGCCACAATGGATTAGTGCCAAGCATCCTTCCCTTCCATTTAAAAGCATGCTACATTTGATTATCCTGCAAGGATGCTTGGGCACATTCAGAGAGAAATGATGTTGCCAGAGTCCTTCAGCCAAGCTCTCAGCAAAGCAAATGGAACATTAAGGCAACAGCGAGGGGCATGGTTCCTCCACATACAGACACTTTCCATTTACACCGTTACCTGAACAGCAAAAGGATGTCCAGATAATGCCATCTGAGTCAGATTAGGCTTACGGTTAGAGACTTAAGGTGCATAACACAGTAATAAACGTCCATGGTGCTCATGATATTTCATCAAGTTGTGGGTTTTGGCAGCCCTGGAGGGGTGAGAAATTTGCTCCGCTTTTCAGTTTGATGTTCAGTTTTAAGTCTCTCTCAGTAGAGAGACAGTGAGAAATTGAACGAATGTGGAAAGACTGTTTCTGGACTTCAGTGTTGTAGGAAATCATAGCAAGAATTGGGACTGCATGAGATTAAAGATCACCTATATAGCAAATGAAAACTCAGGAGAGTCGGGGGATATATATCAAAACCGGGGATATATATCAAAACCATACTGAGAACCCATCTCACCCCAGTCAGAATGGCAAACATCAAGAAAACAAACAAGTGTTGGTGAGCATGAGGAGGGAACTTGCACATTATTGGTGCAAATGTTACTCAGTGAAGCTACTATGGCATGCAGTGTGGTGAGTACTCAAAGAATCACAATCACACTGCCACATGTCCCTGCTATATCCTTCCTTGGTATATATTCCAAAGAATCCAAGTCAATATATAACAAGCACCTGGATGCCTGTTTATTGCGGCACAGACAATAGTCAAATTATGAATCAGTGTAGGTGTCCGTGAACAGGTGGATGGAGAACATCACTGTGTCCACATATATACACAGGAGCATTAATCAGCCATTAAGAATGAAAGTATGTCATTTGTAGGAAAAAGAAAGGAAATGATGGGCAACATATTAAGTGAAATAAGCCAGACTCAGAGACATAAATGCACCAGGTTTTTTTCATATGCAGGATTTAAATTTAAAAATGCTTAAAAGCAGAAGAGACACCAAAAAAAAAAAAAAAAAAAAAAGGAACAGGAGGCGGAGTAGGGGAGGGGAAGGCAGAAAGGGTAATGGGGAGTGTATGAATGCGAAGTACCTGATACATGTGTAGAGTGAGCCTCATTAGATGAAATGATGAGCATATGCTAATAAAAATAAATAAAACAATTAAAAGAACAGAAACATTAAACAAAAAAGACATTTGTCACACCTTGATAGAAAGTAAAAAGGGATGTTTCTTTGAAGCATTTTCAAGTGATTTAGTGATGAACCCACCCCTACAACTATAATTCTTTCTTTGGTAATAGGGGCGGGGAGTGGAAGGTGAACACCTGACTCCATCGGAGGCACATTTGATGAACATGAAGCAAGATGCCTCGTGAATTTTTTATGCTGCTCTTTACATTCAGAGAAAGCGAAAAGACCCTTGACAGAGAGCTGGAATGTTGGCAACAGACACTCCCTCTGACTCCTTGGCTGCAGCCCTTCTAATGACACATAGTACCCCACCTTTGAAGGAATCTGCATGTCTGTTCCACCCACAGCAAGGGTATCTATGGAGGGGTTATCTGGAACAGGAGACTAAATCATGGTGAACTGGAATTGAATAATTAGATGGTAACTGTCAGGGTTTTTTGTTTGGTTTGTTTTTGCATGCTGAAAAGGCCACTTGTCCAATACAATTAGCTCAGCATTGTTGTGTTTGATGTGGCAGCTCTCATGTTAGAGGGGGACTGGAGACTGGTGGTAGCCAGCCTTCCTCACCAGTGCAAAAGCAGGAGTCACCCCAGGTGAGTGACACCCACTCAGTGGCTTAGTCCTGCGGAGACTGGCGTTCATTGCCTGCAGTCCGGTTATTGCCATGTTCTATTTCCTCTCTTTCTTTTTTTTAAGTCAGTTTTATTGTCATGAGTAGAGACAAGGTCTACATGGAGTTCTAAAAAAATAATACAATGCCCTTCAACTTAAGGAATTGAACATTAGCGATGTCTGTGAGGCCCTTCCTCCCTTCATCTCCACCCCGCAGGCAGTTCTACTTCCTTGAATTTCATATTAATCATTCCCTTGTTTTGTCTGTAGCAAGCCACTTCTCGTGATTCTCAATATTTCTTTTATTATGAGAGCCAAATGCACAGATGTTCCCCGAAGCACAATGGATATTTTATAGCACTAATATAAGAATTCTCAAGCTGTAAAAACAGCCAATTAGGCTTCCAGATCAATCTTGCACTTGATCTGCCCCATTTAGCCACCAAGAGTCTCCAGCTCTGAGACGACACCACCAATTTTGACCATTAACCCTTGCTTTCTGGCTTGTCCACATTGCTTGATAATGTAAATTTGTAAAAATAATGAACTCCTCTGGGAATTTTTTTTCCTCTGCACTAAGGGCATTACTTTGTACCCTATATTTTGACAAACTGTTGTTCCAAAAACAGAACAGAGTAACAACAAAAATCCTTTGCAAGCATTAACACTGCTCAGAGGGACAAACAAAAACATTTGTACTCCAGCACTGTCGGTTTTAATTTCTCTTCCCCGATGAAGACAAAAATCTGATTGGTACCATGGCAACATGTCGCCTCAAGCATTGAGCAGGTATTACTCCACGTAATCTCACTCACAAATTCTCTTTATAAGTGTTAGGAGAGGTGTGATCTGCTCCTGGAACTCACTAAATTAAAAAAAGCTGGAGAAAATCTAATTAGTGTTTCCCAAAGTGCATTTCTGGGTCTGGCAATATCGGATTACTGCTTCACTTTCTTCCCTCTGGGTCCACAAGATATAAGAACGACATGGAGATGTTCCAGCCCCAGTGGAGAGTGGAGGGACGCCAGGGCCACAGCCAGGGGCAAAGACACAACCATCCCAAGTTTGGGTTTTATTTTCCTTGTCTTTGCATACTTGAGCTTCTTAAGAACTTTGTTATTTATTTTTTTACTCCTCCTCCTCTCTGCCTTCCTTCCTCATTACCTTGAGGAAACAGTGGTGACATACCCCTAACTCCATCCATGGGTCACTTGGTGCACTCTTAGCTCTGAGGTGGATGCTTTGACTTATGAGTAGCTTGTGTCTGGAATGTATTTACATCAGAGCCAAATATTTTTCATGTGACCAGGAGGCAAGAACAATTCCCGATGACTTGACATGTGTCAGGGTGCCATAGGGCACTTGTCCATCACTGCTGCAATGATTTCTCCCAGATGCCTGCCTGTGAGGTACACCTCGCTCTTTCCTACCACTCCAAAGAGGAAGCACACAGGAATGGAGGGAAGCCAAGGTTCCCAGCAAGGTCTTTTGATTCTGAATTTGCTTTTCAGGACAAGAGGAGGAGGGAGTGTGGAATCATCTCCTTCATCCTCCAGGGTGTAGTGGGGGTGGGGGATGAGTGCCATGGTCTCCTGTGTTATGATGGTTTATGGTTATGTTAAAGCATCAGTACTGTTTCCCTGGAGTCCCAGATGTGTGGGAACTTTCAGGTGGGGAACTGGGGATGAGGAAGTAGGACTTAGGTGTGGTGATTTCTTATTTGTGCTCAGGCTACACATTCAGCCTAGACTTTGTATAACATGACAAAGCCATGATTTAAGGAACTCCAAAGCATCTCAGGACTATAGGAATGATCTTAACACACATAAGAAATATACCAATTAGGTAGTGAGAAGCTAGTTTCCATGTCTAATGGAGATGTGATATGTTAAGAAATTTTCAAGAAAAAGATACAACTTTTCTGTTCTAATAAATGTATATTCTTTCAGAAAGTATCAAGGTTAAACTATTTTATTCTAAGAATTTAAGTCAGCAGATAAGTGGTCTTTCCTGAGACATTTCTGAGGTTTTGCAAACCCTGTGGGATAATTTGAGTTAAAAGGACAAGAGAATGCAGTGGTTGGCCCTGGAGGGCACGGATGACCTCAGGCCAGATGGAAAAAACTCCGGGGAAGGCCAGTTAATATTTAACTTAGTTAATCAAAAGAAATTTAAATTAACAGAGAAATAAAATGTGAATTAAGGAATTTGTCTCTTAGTAAATTTATAAACATACTGAGGGCTGTGGTGATATTTTATTTGTGCTTTAATAAATAAAGTTTGCCTGGAGATCAGAGGGAAAAGGCCAAAGGTTATAAGTAAACAAAGAAATCAGGCAGTGGTAGCACAAGGCCTTAATCTTATCAATTAGCCGGCAGGATCTCTGTGTGTTCAAGGCCATACTGGGGAACAGAGCCAAGCATGGTCACACACGCCTTTAATCCCAGTACCAGCCATAGATGTCTGGAGGTCTATACAGACAGGCAGAAAGCGACAGCTGTGTAGGAAGAAGAAGTGATGTGGCTGGGCTAAGAGAGCCAATGAGAGAACAGAACAGAAAAGGCATATAAATGTGAATATACAGGAAGAAGCTTTCTTTGGAAGCTGTGGAGTTTGTGAGGTGAGGTTGGCTGGTGGGTTTCCCTATTTCCCTGATCTCTCTAAGACTTTCACCCAAATTTCTGGCTCTGTGTTTTTTATTTATTGAGACCATTTAGAAATTCATCTACAGAGGGCTCTCTTCCACTTCTTCATCTGAAACTAGAAAGAAAGAAAAATAACACAGGTGGAATGAACTGGTTCCAGACATCAGCACACTTACATTCTTCTTTAGCAGTTGGACGGTATTTCTTGTTCTTCATTGTAAATGGTACAGAGGTGTGGAGCCCGGTCCTCATGGATATATCTACAAAACACCCCTGTACCCAAGGCTCACGAAACATTTCCAAAGACAGGGCAAAAAGAGTTTGCTGTAAGGTTTTTGTCTCCTTGTAACGTGAGAATCTGTACCATATATACCATAAAGTCTCACCAACATGATTGCCCAAATGTGAGCTGAACGAGGACGTTACCAATAGCTGTGCCAAACTGGACAGGAAAAGCCCATGAGGCCTCAAACCTGCACAAAGACCTGAGTAAAGCAGCGAGCGGGAGAGGTGGTCTTCCACAGAGAAGAGCACACCAACTGGTTGTCCAGTGCCAAATGGTCAGTCCTGAAAACACACATACAAGTAACACTGTGTAGACTGAACAGCTCATATTTAGGAATATATATGTATATGCATATACATATATGAATGCAATAACAGTTAGTGAAAAAAGAGGACATGTATGTGAAGGAGAGCAAGGAAGGGGTATACAGGAGGATCTGGAGAGAGAAAAGGGAAAGAAGAAATGCTGTAATTATAATCTCAAAAAATTCTAAAATGATATGAAAATAAACAATATAAATTTCCCATCTTATCACAGGTGCACAAGTCAACAGCAGTGAGTTCATCCATATTTTGTGTAACCATCACCACCACCACTTCTAGAAATCTCCATTCTGCAAAACTGAGCTCACCCCCTGAGCAGCAACACTCCACCACCGCCCGGGCTGGGGAAACCACGGTTTTCCTTTCTATTTTTACGAATTTGGCTCCTCTAAGTACTTTATCTAAATGGATCCTGCAGTTATTGTCTGCTGTGTTAAGTGTAGTTTGCAGGGTTCGTTCATATTGTGTATTGATGGGTTCCCACCCCTTTGGTGGTGTTGTCTTGAGTCCATGGCCTCCTGAATGCTAAGCGTGCTATCTGTCTGAGCCATAGATCTGAGCCTTTTGTTTTTAATGTTAAATTATATTTCATTGTGTGGATGCTGCACACCTTGCTTATCACTCATCTACCAGTGGGTGCTTGGGCTGTTGTAAATTTTAACTACTGCAAATCTTTCTGATATGAAAATGATTGTGCACATGTCTTTTCCAGACTTCACTTTTAGGTTTTTGGACAAATGTCCAGAGGTAGCATTGCTTGCTCATATTGTAACTGTACTTTTAATTTGTCCCTGTAATACAATATAGATTTCTACAGTGGTAGCAGCGTAGTGGCAGAACCATTTTATAGTCTTATGAACTGTGTATCAGTGCATTAAGTCCCTACCCTGTTTCTGAGCATGTGTTTCTGTGTGACACTTTCTACTTGTTTGGTTTTGATAGTAGCCATCCTATCATCCTAGATGTAAGGTGTATTCTATGTTGGTTCTAACTTGTTTTTCCCTGGTGACTGGTACTGCTAAACATTTTTCATGATCTAATTGGCCATTTTTATACTTCTATAGAAAAATAGCTCTTCAAAGCTTCTGTTCAGTTTTGAATTAGGATGTTCTTTTTGCTGTTACTCTTGTTGAAATATTAAGGCTCTCCCTTTCTTCCATGATTCCCTTCTGGTATTAGGAGTTTATGGTGTCTATATTACTTATTTCTTTCAAAAACATAATACCGCAGTTTAGATAATGCAATTTTCCTGTCAAAGAAAACAAGACTCTCCATGGTTAATACAAATGGGCTATGTGGTTAGAGAAAGTGTGAGAGCTGATCCAGGATGTTTCTCCACACTGAAGTCCTGTCTCACCCTTCAGGACACAACAATCCACTCCCTACCCAAGCCTCGGATATCTGCTCCAACTCACAGCTCTGGAGTTACTTAGGTCTTGACCTTCAAGGAAGCCACTGTTTGTGTTTGACTTGAGTATGGTAATTTTCCCTTTTGGATGTAGACTTTTTCCTCCCATGAACTTGCCAGTTCCCAGATCACTTCTATGGACCAGAATAGAAAAGGAAGCTTTCTTGTTCACCTCTTTAATGGCATGACAGGGGTTTTTACACTGATTCATGTGTTGTTGAGCAGTGCTAGGCTATGAACCCTTTAAGGGTAAATGGATTTAGCTATCTTCACTTTTAATATCCAACTCAGTGCCTGACATGTACACATGGTCAATAAATGTTTTTGAAGTACGTGAATGTAATAATTACTGAAGACTTCCTTCAGGCCCTAATTAAAACACCATAGGCTGCCTTTGTAAGATGTATTGCTGGACCCATCAAACAGAGTGGTTCATAGGACACTTGAACTTCCTCAGGATCAGAGTCAATGTTTCCTGCCTCCTAGGTTAGCAGACAGACAAGACAGCACTAGGTCCAAGTATGGGAATGCAAGCTCTCAGGAGCCTTATTTCTCATCAGATTTCTCTCCAAGAAATTATTTATTTGAATTACATCACTTATTACATGGGTCCAAGATTCCCACTTGACTGAAACTCTCTGCCCTTAATTGATTTGAACTACATATATCCTTCTATATTTACAAAACATTTACACTGTGAAATATACTCCAAATGGTTTTTGTAAAAGCTTCACTTTCACTTCTCTAAATTTATATTTGTCTTTGAAATAGTGTTTTGCATTTATTTATTCCAAAGATATGCTAAAATATTTGCTTTCTACTTGTGCTTAGGAGCTATGTTCTAGTTGGTTCAAACTTGAGTTTTAACTCAAGGTTTTAATTAATAACGGCAATGCAACCTGGAAGTATCAGCCTTTTTTTAAACTTTGTGCTATGGTTTGAATGTAGAAATTTCCCTCAAGCCTGTGTGTTCAATGCTTTCCTCAGCCTGGTGCTGATGGGACCTGGTCAAGCAATCTTCACTGTAGGTCACTGGGGATGTGTCCTTTCCATTTCCTTTCTTTTTAATTTCCAGTCACCATGAGCAGAACTAGAGACTTCCTCCTTGGTGTTTCTGCTATCTTGTTGTAGGTTCAAAGCATTGAGGTCAAACGGCCAGGACTGCACCCTTCACTAGCATAAGTCCAAGGACATCCTTGCTCTTCTTAAGTGAAACGCCCAGCTATTTGGTCACAGTAACGGAAGGCTGCCTGACACATCTCCGGCTGGAACCTCAGCTGCTTCCGCTCCGCCCCGGAGAACCGCATGCTCTATAGCATTCTTCCAGTGTCTGAGCTGATAATATTAGGGATGCTTAAGAGCTTTGGGAATTTCCAAGTTTTCTCAGTCTCACAGACTCTCACTCAGACTTCTCCTACAGCTGAGCTGTAAACTGTGGAAATTGAGGCTCATAATGAAAATGCTGACAAAACCTTAGTCAGGCGGCACTCAGCAGGCCTGTCCCTCTGCAATCAGAGGCTCATTGTGAGCTTTGAAGAGTGAATCTCCATGTGATTTTGTACTAACAAACGTTTCACATACTGATTGAATCAGTTGCTTTCCTCAGTCTTTGACTCTCTTTCTCTCTCACTTCTATGAACAAGAAAATTTTTTTCTTAATTTTTTTTCTTATGCCAATTATAGGAAATTATCATTATTATATCATGAGCGGCCCTCTTTATTTCTGCTGAGTCAGCAGAAAATTAGCTTAATGTAAAAAGAATGAAGTCTAACCTCAACCTAGTGAATAAACAGAAAATGCATTTCTATACAGGATTATGATGAAGCAACTAGAATTTTGTGGGAGCTTCCCTCACCAACCCACCCAATCAGAGTTAGGTTAAAAAAAAAATCATGATCATACAACTGTCTGCAGTTTCATTTATTTTAAGCCACTTGAATAGACAATATAGCAAAACACTTTTGAATTTCTTATTAGGTTGACCTCACCTGTCTTCCTTTTTGTCCTCACTCAGCAAACATTTTGATTGCTATTTACAATGGTTATTTTTAGTGTTTAGAGGATGTAAGTATGGCACATGGGTATTCATCAGAAACAAACCTCAGTCATAAGTTTGAACACTGGTTAAAGGTCAGGTAAATGGAACACAAAGTGGGATTCTGATTCCTTGAGAGTGCAAACTGATGAAACATTGCAATTTGGGGAGGTTAGCCTTCACCAAAGAAGTCAGCCCTGGGAAAGCCAGGGTCAGGAGGATTTGTATGGCTCATGGCCTCTGTATGCCTCCTCTTTGTCCCAACAAGGTTAAAACAACAGAGTAGACACTTATCTCAGGATCTTTCTCCATCATCACAGCACAATTGACTAACCAGCTTGGTCTATCACCCTGCACCTGGACATATGAATTTACTCACATATTAGAAGCAAGGAGAGAAAGGAGAAAGGAGGAATATTGAGTGGAAAAATACCAAGATTTGTGCTTGATTATTGGAGATAATTAAGAGAACCTAAAAATAGTCAGGCCTCTTATTTCATTTTATGCTGAAAATGATTCAAATTCAAAGCTATTCACAGCTGTGCTGGGGGCTGATAAACCACACAGAGTTGATTTGAAGCACTTGAATCAGTGATAAGCAGATGCAGCCTCTCTCTTTTCTGCTAAGTATAACTTGGGGTGGTACTGTGACTCAGATACTATGGAGTGTAATAAAGAGATCAATAATATCATTACCTATCCTTTATTCTGCCAATACACTTAAGCAGAGTAGAAAGAAATGGCCCCCAGACCACATGAGCTTTGTGAGACTCTCTTTGCAAAGTGATTGCTGGTGAGTCTTTGAAATTGAAATTCATGTATGTATTGATTGAGCACACTAGAGTTTTTTACTATTTTGTTGATTGATTTTCTGGTATCTCCAAAATATCTGCAGGTATTGGCAATGAAAAATTACTGGTTCAAAAAATGCATGGGGCTAGGGATGTACCTCATCAACAGAGGGCATGCCTAGCATGTGCTAGGCTCTGGGTTTGATCTTTAGAAGCACTATGTAAATAAATATCAAACAGGACAAGAAAACAGCTTCTGGTGGTTAACCACTGCTGTTAGACAGACACGCCAAGCGTTAGGAATCAATCCAATTTTGTGCAATAAACTTCCTTGGTCTCTGTTACTCAGAGGAGGCTGTTATCACCCAAAGACACAGGTATGTACCAAACCCATGGTACTCTCTCTCTAGTTTTCTTCACTCTGCCAATTTTCCTTTATGGAGCATATTTTTTTTCCTGTTACTTCATCATAAAAATGTACTAGGTATTATTTGTAACCCAGCTGGAAGTCTGCTCTTCTCGTGAAAATTTCTGTCATTCTGTCCACATTCTCTGACACTTCCTTTATTTGAATGGAGGTGCAATGGTTTTCTACTTTCTAGGAAAAATAAATAAATAAATAAATAAATAAATAAATAAATAAATAAATAAATAAATAAATAAATTAGCCTTCTAACATGGTAAGCACATGGCAGGATTTTTCAAGCCAATACATTTTGAGTGTCCTTGGTGTCCAGGCTCTTTTCTATAGTCCTTACTTCATAAAGCTTGCCCTTAGGTGTGCATGAGAATATTAAAGAGTATTAAGAACATGCAGATATAAGGATAAAATTCCAAATGGCTGTGGAGAAATTATTGCAGCATCTACTGGTGAGAGAATGAACTGTGTGTTTTCAAAGTGACTGTCGAGCTCAGTACTGAATGAAGAAAGAAGGCCATGTGAAGATATGGGGGAATAGCAGGAAAAGACTAGGTAATGCAAAGCCTTCACTGAGGGAACAGACATTGCTTGTCTAAGGAACAGTCCATGGCTAGTGCTGCTGGACATGGGTGACTATGGAAAGAATAGAGCAACACAGAGTTCAGACCACGGCATCTTGTCACACGTTCATCCAATTTCTACTTGGTTGTACTACAATGAGGAGTCATCAAAGACTTTAAACAAGGGGGTAAAGAGACATGGATCCCCAGGGCTACAGTGTGGTATACAGAGTGAATGCAAAGCTGGTCCAATGTAGAGCACAGCTGGGCTGTGTTTGGGACTATAATATTATTGATGGTGATAGTGCAGGGAATTGTATTTTGAATGTGGAACAGACACTTTTTTCTAAAGGCATAGATTAAGAGGTGAGTGAAGAAAAAAGAAGAATCTTTTCTTTTAAAGTAAATTAAAATCCTATTGAGACATTGCTCATTAAGAAAGCTCACAATCTCATACTTTGTTGATGATTTGAAGTAATCTCATACACAGGCTCCTATTGCTGCTGGGAATATACATTGTCACCCTCATTGTGGAAAATGCTATGGCATTGTTTCCTAACGGTTGGTACAAACCTACAACTCAGCAAATTCACAAATGCATAAAGACATAAAATCATACCTGTTAGGAATCATTACAGTACTCCTGAAGTTAACAAACACTTCAACAACCATTGGATGGATAGATAAGTTGAGGTTAATTTGTACAGTAAATCATTATAGGGTAGTAAAAATGAGTAGACTACTCACATATTATCTCATACTATTACAGCTCATGAAAATATTTTTGAATGATGGAATCCAAGTATACATACTTTCACACACACACACACACACACACACACGCTTATAAAAAGTTGAAAATACTTTTTCAGAATAATGGTCCTACTTAAAAAAGGGGTCATGACATCAGGCAAGGTGAGAGCAGAGATTCTGTGGCATTCTTCACATTCTTTCCACATTGGTAGTAGTTGCTTACAGTTGAATATCCTGCTGTATACTATGCTAGACTGTGTATATGTATTATGCATATATTGCTTATGTGTTATAATGCTCAAAATTATTAGGCAATACAGAAAGAGGATGAGAAGTGAGAAAGAGGAGCTAGAGAATTCAGATAGAACATTTAAGGAGTTTTTATGCCAAGAGCAGGAAAGCAACACTATGATAAGTGACATGGATCTAGTTTTCTCTTTAACAAAGATGGAAATTATTAGTCTGCATATTTATATGTTGATGAAAATGATTCAGTCTATTTTTTTCTAAATGGGTAATAAAAGTAAGGAAGGAGGGAGGGAGAGAAGAAGGGGAAGAAGAAAAGAGAGAGACTTATTAGATAAGATATGAACAGATGAGAGGAGCTAAAATCTAGTGAAAAGGAAGAGGAGGCATAGATGTAGGGTCACAGCACATATGTTTGGTCCACTCAGCAGAAGAAGAGGGAGGTAGATATAATGTCGAGAAATAAGTAGCTTGTATTTTATTACTTATGCTGTGTCATCAGAGTAAAGAGAGAATCCGCCTGTTTAGAATGATGCAAGTTGGCCATTAGAAGTGTGAGATCACAGAAAGTAGAAAATGGTCATCATGGAGACACAAAAGTGAATTTCAAGGAGAGATAAGGTAGGATTGCTGTATAATGCTGAGTGGTGATTTGAGGTCTCTGGGTGTATTCTTAAGGAGATACATACTGAGTGTCCCCTCAGCCACTGGGAGGTTGTACCTGGTGTCTCACTCAGTCATTGTCTGGGAAGCTTTCCCTCTGAAACTGCATTGACAGACTTGGCTTTGGAGCCTGTAAGCTGGGAGCAGGAACACAGATGGAATGAGGCTGATGGAGGCTCTGTGGACTATATTTTCTAGACTTCTTGACATGGTGTCTGTTGGGTTCTGTTAATAAGTGTCCCTAGTGGGAAGGTGCAAGTGGGTGGCAAGCAGTTCTTTATTTTGGCACCCAGATCAAGCTAGAACCTGTTATCCAGCCCTCCAAAGCCCTGGCCTCTAGGCGTCAGCTCTTGTCTTTGGCTATCACTTACCCCATAGCTTGAGAAAGCATTTACTTCTGGGCAGCGAGAATATAACAGTTGTGTGTTCAAATTGCTGAAGGTTTCTTTGTGTTTGATATAAATAGATGAGTTAGGTCACCAGACCCTACTCTCGTGAAAAGTAGCTGAATGTCAAGTCATCATAAACAGTCCACTGCTCAAAACAGGCCTTTTACATTTTGTTTTTTAAGACACAAGATGTAACTAGTTGGGCCATCTTTACCTCCCTTAGGTTTTCGTTATGTCATTTGCTTTTCTAAGGCTAGGAGTATAAGTTGACATTGTGATTGCCCACAGAACTCTGTAACATTTTGGGCCCAGCATGCTGCCTGATTCAAAGATTACAAATAAAACCAATTGTAATCTGCAAAACCAGATTTTTGTACTTTTCTCTTTTCACATATACCATATTCTTGCTCTGCCTGGCTTGCTTCATGGTAGTCTCAGTGGTATTAAGACCTGGTCCCCTTGGTCATCCAGAATGTGCCTATGTGTGCCCTTCTTTATTGATCTGAGAAACTTGTTGGCCCCAGCCCTGAAGCAGGTGTATCTTCCTCTAGGCACTCATCTCTTGTTTCCTGGGCAGCTGCTTCTTATTCTCTCTTCCTTCCGGCACTGGTGTATGTGATTGCTGATATGATGTCTTCATTTTGAAATATCTGACATGCTCTTCTTCCCCAGGAGGGGAAGGTCCTCTAATTATCACATCATCACAAAAGGAAAAGCCCAGCACCAATCCGCCTCAGACACTATAGTGAGAACTACAGCGGCTCAGGGCTGACTACCGCTCTGCAGACCGCTCTTGTGCAGGGCAAGGCAGGCAGTACAGAGCATGCTGAAGGGTGGAGGCAGAGGCAGGGCACAGCCTTTACCATCCACTGCATAGTAGAGAACACAAACCCTCCACCCAGGGTCTAAAGTGAGAAATTTCCTACTCTACCCTGGTACTACCCAACCTTCCCTAGGCTATCAAAATTCTGTCTTCTCACTCATCTTTCATCTTTCAGTTTACATTAAAGCTACTTTAACCACACTACACAGCAAGAGCTTAAGTTTAAAATGCAAAGAACATTAAAATAAACAGTTCCAGGAGCCAAAGGAGCCAAACTCTTATTGAGTGTTCAGCTCAACCTAGGGAGAACTCTGGTGATAGGCCAGAGGGAACATGGTGGGCACTTCCAGTATTAGGAGTCTGAGGTAGAACACTGCAGGGAGGAAAATACCCTGTGAGTTCTTACTGTGTCAGTAACAACGCTGACTGCCATTCTTTGCAGATTGTGAACCTGGGTTTGAATATGGTAAATAAAGGAAGATTTGATGAAACACGGATATCAGGTGGTTCCTTTTAAATTAGAGTTTGAAATCTGTCTAAATTGTTTGAGAATGTACAAAGGGCACTTCAGATAGAAGTGTAAGAAGAGGTAAGCAAACTGTGGGCACTTAATGGTTGATGGGGAGGGAGACATTTTCTTCAGTGGCATAGTCATTAGTAAGTCTCCCTTACCAGAGGTCCTGGTAGAGAGGATTCATTGAGAAGAAGAAGGGGACCATCCCTGGTGCATGAGGGGGCTTTGGAGCCCACTACCAATGATGGGACACCTCATGCAGCCTTGAGGCAGGGGGAAGGGCTTGGACTTGCCTCTACTGGATGTGCCTCTCCATGGAGGCCTTATCTTCTCATGGAGGGGTTGAGGGGTGAGTTGGGAGGAGGCTGGGAGGGGGGCAGAAGGAGGGAAGAGGGGGATCTTTGATTGGTGTGTAAAATGAATGAAAACATTTTCTTAATTACAGAAAGAAGGGGATCAGTGAGAGTGGGAGAGAAGATGATGGGGTGACTATAATCTGATTCAAACACATTATATACATTGATGAAAATGTCATTACAAAACCTGTTCCTATGCATACTTAATACATGCTAATAAAACAAGTTACACACACACACACACACACACACACACACACACACACACACACACACTTTGAGGGCTCCTCCTATGCTTGCATCTAGAAAATGTAATCAAGAATTCTGGAATATACACAGACATATGTACATTTCTAAATATGTTTTTCTATGTAGTTTGTAGTGTTACATTATAAAATTTAGGACAGTATGAAGTTTTAGGGCAAGTTTTGTATAGAGTTTCACATACCATTACATACATAACAGACATTCAATGAATATGCCAATGAACTAATTAAAATAGAAACTGCAAAACAGATAGATTTGCACTCTGTTCTGTGCTTTGCTTCTTCTGCAGAAATACAGATGTGGAGATGGCAGGTTCGGTGATAAGTGCTGGAGGCAGAGGAATGGTGAAGGACTGAGGTTCTTCTCTGAAGAGGCCATAGCAAGGAGGCTGGCTCTGTCTGCATTGTTTTACTATGTCTTAGATTAAAAAGCCTGAGATTTAGGTCCTGAGGCTTATTATTAGGCCATGACACACAAGGCGACAACATTTTTCTGGATGTTTTAGGAAAGCCCTTAATTGCTGACTTCTCCAGTAGACTCACATGATGCAAGACAGGAAAAGAACTCCTGGGCTCTAGGGCCTTCAGTTTGATACAGGGTACAGGGCTAGCTTCAATTTTGCTATTATAAGGATGATCTTGAACTTCTGATTTCCCTGCCTCCACCTCCCAAGAAAGGAAGCCTGGTTTTTTCATTGTCAAGGATGCAATCCAGAGCTTCTACACGCTAGGCAAGAACTCTACTGACTGAGGTACATTGCAGCCCCTCCAATTTCACAAAGGATCCGGAAAAACTGCTGGCAAAGAGAGCGATTTCAAATGCACACAAGGACATTGAAATATGAGCAGATGTAAGTAGAACTATAAGTGACTTGATTTTGGCTTACCAAATCTCTCCTGAGTACATGGCTTGGGGACAGTATTTCTTCATGTGTTAGCTTCATCACTAACGAAGTATAGAGTTATAAAGAGTAAAGTCTCTTTTGGCTTCCAATCTTGGAAGTTTTGGTCCATGGTTGACTTGTCAAAGTGGTTTGGGTGGGTGATGAGGAAATTCCTGGTGGTGGGAACATGTGGTAGAAGATGCTGTTTGTGTCACAACATATGGAAACAAAGAGAGGAAGGACCAGAGTCTCAATGCCCCTTTCAAAGGGACACCCTCCATGCCTAAGCTTCTTCTGCTAAGTCCTCTCTCAGAGATTCTGCCATCTTTCAACAGCACTGTACACCTTTGGGAGACATTTTATATTCAAAACACAGAAGTCAATAACTCATTTAAAATACCACAAGTAAATATACTTGAATGGTGGAATGTCATCTTTCCAACCATATCAGGTAAAGTGGGAAATTAAAAGTGAAGAATTAAAACCATTTGGAAAATATGGGAATATTTGGGTTGGTAGACTGGCACATGGCTTTTGAATGAGGCTTCAGTATGTAGCCAGATGTATACTTGGATATCAGAGCCCAGTACTGCGTTGTATTTGTGCTTGACTGTGGCACAGGAATAGTCATTGCAAATGTTACACAGTACACTGTGGGCCTACACAGCAGTCCTATGGCTGATGTATGGAGTACATCTTTGGACAGAGGAATTCTGACACTGAACAATGCTTTTCTCCTGAGGAAGGTCTATAGACAGTCTGACATAAGTTGGTTCTGAGAGATGCCTTTAAACAAACTAAACTCCAGGACTTCCTACATATGTCAAATCTGTAGTTTTATATCTAAAATAAAATGGAGTTATATCTACACCTGCACATATCCTTTCATGTACCTCAAATCATCTCTGTATTGCTTATGATACCCTCATGCAATGTAGATGCTCTGTAAATCATCATGCTTAAAACACAAAGACAAGAAAAAAATTAGACAAGTTCTGACCAGATCTACTTAAGGCCCAAGACTTTTTCCTGCATATTTTTGCTAATTCAATTTACAGATGTGAACCCAGGCATGTGAGGGTTCACTACAATCAGAAAATCACTAACACAAAGCTAAAAATGACTTCAGAGACCTTCTACCCAGCCTGCCATTTTACTGATTCCTTGATAGCCCATGTGGGCATAAGTCTGACCACTAACCTTTGACCTGTGCTTTCACTATTATGATGGAACCCAAACTCCTAAGTTCTTGGTCACTTGTTCCAAGTCCTACTCTCCCTCTTATCGTTAGGACTTTCTAATTCTGTGTCTTGTGACATCTCAGAATGAATGTTTAGAGACTGGCTGTTCTGGAAGACCTACTGTTTTCATTGTCACTAGGCTTCCTTTAAACCAGGTTCAGGCACACTCCTGCCTGAACCGTTGTTCTTGTCCATGCCTGTCAAAAGGTCTGGTCATTCTTTCTTAATGAAATTTCTTGTCCTTTCTTTTCAATGGAGACCCATTAATTTGCACCTAAAATCTGGACTGTTCTTTCTACTTGCACATGCTGTTATTTTTGTTTGTTTGTTTGTTTTAAAATATCAGACCCCCACCTAAGACTCACTCCCCCAGAACTTTTATTTTAGCAAAAGCCTCAAGTAGACAGAAGATATGCACATTACAGTCTAAGAAGTGCTATATGCCACCTGTCTTTGCCAAGCACTCTGCATTCACTATCTCACTTAATTTCCACAGTCTAGTGAATTAGGTACCACTTTTATCCTCCAGTACACACAGGCAAATAGAAGCTTAGCCATGATGTGAGAGCTGCCTACAGATCCTGGCTGAAGTTCAGGATACTATGAGGAAATACTAAGTAGGCCACAGAAACTGGACTAGGCAGCAGGCCGAGCAGAGGAGACTGCACTGTGTTTCAGAGCACAGGCATGGATGTACCAGGCTAAGGCATAAGGGAGGTTCACGTCTGAGGCAAGGCTAACACCTGTGCAGAGACTCCGAGGAGGGAAGAAAGCTCAGACATCCTCAAAGCAGAGAGGAAGAGAATGTGATGACTACTGAAGAAAATCAAGTGACACAATGACCTTCGAAACTTGCTCAGGAATTGAAGTTTCACTCAGTGCCAACAGAAAAACTGATTATATTTGTAGGTGCAACAGGGTCTAGCAATCTCGGTGATAACCACAAGGAGAATGGAAGAAAAGGAGAAGGGTGGATGTGATGTGGGAGACCTACTTGGTCATAAGGGATTGTGTCAGGGTGGAGCTTGTTTGCCAAGGGAAGCGACAGCACACAGTCCACCTCTGCCTCTCAGTCCCCATTCTCTCCCTGCTGATCTGCCTTCATCTCCCTCTCCTCCTGGGATATGAGATAGAGATGGGGGGTACTCTGGCACCAAGAAGCACAGGGCACATTGACTACCTTGTCCTTCATAGCTGGACCTCCTTAAGTGCTCCTTACACACAGTAGAGCTGGCCCCAGGACGGCTCCACCTCCAGAGAGCAGCAGCTTACTAGCTCATGTTAACAGAACTTGGCTGACAGCATGGATGAAAAGTATCAGCTGCTCAGGTTTGAGATACAGCTCTGTCCTGATTCATGGTCTCAGAACAGCAGTCAGGCTGTCTTCCTGGACCAGGAGGAACTGAAGGATGATTATATTTGCCAGCTCTCCCCTAAGCCTGTCAGCCTTCAGCACAATGAGGCCACACTGACTTAATGACTCAATAAGTGAGGAGAGAGAAAGGATTTTCAGTTAACAGAGTTTTGGGCATCACCCACTTTCACAAGGAGAACTCAATTTTCAACCTTTGTTTTTAAATGTCATATTTCTTGTTTGATTTTCTTTTTGTTTCCTATAGTGTCCTTCAGAGGAGAGATGGTTGAAATTGGGGAAGAAAAGTGATTTTTCCTTTTATGGTATAATAGTAGTTTTAGTCATAGTCACATGAAATGGCTTGCAGATTTAGGATGATTCTCAGCCTGCTAAATAAGAATGGTTTGAGATTTTAATTGAGAGATATTTGGACATACCTCACAGGTTTCTTGCCTGTTGATTATCTGCTTAGAGGACTGTGCTTTTACATTTAAATCCCAAGAATTTCATCACTAAAGATACATGAAATGCACGTCAAATTAAGCTCTTTTATTGAATTTCCTTTTTTGTTGTTGTTCTCCAGAGGAAAAAGGCTCTGTTCTAATAACCTACATCAATTTCATTCATCAGGTGGCTCATTGTTAGAGATCATCTGTGAGCAGACATGCCTCCTGGTAATCCATGTCAGTGAGTAGCCTGAACTGGTCTCTGGCTGTGGAGGGTTTGTAGTAGATCCTCTTATTTGCTCTGTGTGTTTTCATTCACAACATCATAGCCCCTTCATTGTTAAAAATCAGCAATGATAAAAACAACCTCATGGGCTTACTTGCTGCCTATATTCTATGGCTTGCCTGATTCTACTGATAGTTTTGTCACTGTGGGCATTGATCCCCTGGGGAATGACACAGGTCTGCTTCCCCACAGTACTCTGAAACTTGATAGTAAGCTTTCTTTGGCCAACACTGAGGTCCAGTATATAAGCCCACACATGGCTGGCATAAATGTAGAGGGCTTCGTAGATAAAGGGAAAAGAAACTGTGTCAATGAAGAGACTCAAATCAAAGAAACCCAAACTTTGGTTGCTTTGTTTAGGATAAATAAGGCTAAGCATTGGGCCAAGCATGGTAGTATACACTTGTAACTGCATATTTTGGAGTGCTTTTTTTTGTTTTAAGTTTCTGAAAATAAGGCTTTCTAGTGTAAAATCAGAGTTGGGCCAGGAATCTTTGAAGTAATGTGCCATTCGCTGCTAGGGCTCTGTGAGCGGAATGAAATTCTCTGAAGCAGCCATATTCTTTAAAGATCTAAAAACAGCTCAACCTTGACTGAACAAAACATTGTGACTATAGAAAAGGGAAAAATATCTTGGGCTGTCCTTTTTAACTTATTATCTTATTCTGCAGCAGACATGCCACCTCTTAACTTTTGGGAAGTTTTCTAAGCTTGCCACACTGATCCTCTACCAACTCTGCAGCTGAAAATATGACAAGGACGCAATTCAAATCCCTTGCCTGTCTGTCTATAGCTCACCTGCCCAGTGACCCTAGTATATGTTTTATAAACACACTAGTTCATGTATTTTCTTTTCTGTGCTTATAAAAGTTCCTATGATACTGAGCATAAATGTCAGATATCTGTAATTCCACACTTGGACTGTAGAGGCAGGAAGATAAAGAACTCAAGTTCAGTCTCTGCTACACAGTAAATCTGAGGGCAGCCTGTGCTGTGTCCGTTTCTGTTCTTAAAAAATCCATTAAAAACCTGAGTGGTCAAGGACATTACAAAAAAATCTGCAGAATAAACTAACCAGGGTTGACAGTTGCTCAAAGAGTCTGAACTGACAATCAGGGAACCTGCATAGGACTGACCTAGGCCCTCTACATATATGACAGTTGTATAGCTTGATCTTCCTTTGCTTGGACATCTATTATTCAGGAATGATTCTCTTCCTGATAACACTTTTCTGGAAGAGTACTTCTCGAAGACATCATGTGACAGCCTGTGCCACATGATGGATGAAGGGAGGGAGGCAGGGGGCAGGAGGCAGAGAGAGAGAGAGAGAGAGAGAGAGAGAGAGAGAGAGAGAGAGAGAGAGAGAGAGAGAGAGAGAGAACTTTGTTACCCTGTTTGATGACTGGTCAATTTGAAGAAAGACAGGATGACTGATTTGCTCTAAAACAACCATATAATAAATATTTGCATATCCGGCCTTGACTCCCAATAATGGGAGCAGGAGCTGACTCTAATGCTTTGGCTAACTTTTGAGAACTTATTCCTCATGCTGGGTATACTTGCCCAGCTTTAATAAAAGGGGAGGTGCTTGGTCCTACCACAACTTGATATCCATGTTTTGTTGATGTCCATGAGAGGCCTGCTCCTTTCTGAACAGAAACAGAGGAGTGCATGGGGGTACAGAGGGGAGGTGGAGGTGGCTGGGAGGAGAGGAGGGAGAAGAAAGTGTGGTCAAGATGTAAAATAAATAAATTTAATTAATAATAAAAATCCAATAAAAACTATAAGCAAATAACAACAAATAGTGAACTTTCCCATGGTGTAACATGCCATTCATAACCAAGACTCTGTTTACAAGTCAAAATCACTCACATTTGGCCCAGAATAAACAGATAAAGCACAGTTGGCATTTTCATCTCCACAGCACCTTCTTTTCCTGTCATATTCACCTTGGCCTCTATCTCTAATTGAAAACACCCAGACAAATTTATCATGCTCTTTCCATAACAACTACAAAGACACTAAAAATTCCAAACACCATTCAGATCAAG
This sequence comes from Peromyscus maniculatus bairdii, assembly GCF_049852395.1. Taxonomy (NCBI): domain Eukaryota; kingdom Metazoa; phylum Chordata; class Mammalia; order Rodentia; family Cricetidae; genus Peromyscus; species Peromyscus maniculatus. Next base: position 38,315,736 of record NC_134853.1, read on the forward strand.
TCTCTAGATGGAGCATGACAGAGCATGGTAATGCTGCATGTAACTCAGACAGTTCTGCTGAGGAGGAAACAGCACGCACATTCAGGAGACATTATCAGCCTGCTTATGATTGAGAAACACACCAGGAAACATATTAATTAGAAGTGTCCCTTACTCACCATACTTATACCAATTTATATCCCTATCAATCTATAGTAACCATCTTATCTTCATGCCTTGTTCTAGGATGGTTCTGAGCATCAACCCCCAAAGAAATGTCAGGGCCACTCATTGAGAGCCACTGGTAGCAAAAGTCCATGAGAATATACAGCAGTGACAACTAGAGTTCAGAAGGTCAACCTATCAGAACTAAGGGTTCTGTTAGAGGAAACCGTCATGCAAGACATTTTAGAATTACTGCCTTTTGAATCGATTGGCTGTCTCTCGTTGTAAACTTGTGCAAAAACAGCTATGATTCTCCCCATTTACCGTGCATTCCCATGTTATGTGTACATGTGATCTCACGATTGCATCTCAATCTTGGGCACAACTTTCCCTATAGATTTGGGGTAATTGGAAAACTGTCCCCTGCTGTGTTTATTTTTCACTAACATATATCTGGCCAGGGCTATTCTCCAGACGAAAGTATTTCAGCAAAGATACCTTTTCCCATGGACAAATACAGAGAAATAAACATTAGCTCATTTGACTTACAGATAAAGAAAAGAACCACTAACAATTAAATCCTCAACTCCTTACCTTCACCCTGGGTTATTTACACAAGACCCTAATTTAAGAGATTTACTGCTCACATTCCTGGGATGATGTTTTTAGCCACTTGCTAGTTACTGAGTTAAGGTAGTTACTTTCCACTGACCCAAGAAAATTGACTTCAAGGCCAGGCAGGTGATAGGTGCTAAGCTCCTTTCTTGTGCAAATTAAGTTTTAGTTCCTCCTCAGCCAGGGGCTATTCCTAGATTCCCTAATGATCTTAGCCTTTAGTTGACCCTACCAGAGAACTCCCCTTTAGTCACTCCCCTTTTGGGTTGTAATTAGAAGCTGACTTTTATTGCTTTATTGTGGATCCTTATCACCTCTCTCTGTGATCCTGAAAACTTCAAGCCTGGAACTGCTTTGCCAAAGAATTACTCCATGTGTATATACTGGTTCTCTGAGAGCATGAGGGAGAATTGATTGAGAAGAACAAAGATGAGGATGGAGATGGAAAGAACTAGATAGAGATGAGAGAACAGTGGAAGGGACTGAGAGCAGGAGGGACTGAGAGGAGCTAAGTATGAGAACAGAAAAGAAACTGGAATTGACTTAGAAGAATAAAGTGAATAGACTATAGAGATCAGTGTGCTTAGATTCATTGAATATCCCTCAGATTAATATCCTTAGCTGCCTGTAGCATCTGTTCTGAACCCTGATAGAAATCTCCTCAAGGCAGGCACTTAAGGGGAATTCATTAGCCACTTATTATAAATGCAACAGTCTTGCTGATCATATGGCAGAACAAAATATTAACCAGGTACTTATCAATCTACCATAAAGCCTATAGTACAGAAATAATATATTGTTAAATATTCATAAGATTTCCATATGATTTTTAAAAATAATCATCAAGGTAACATTTTTTTCCATTTGTCCCTTTCTATTTCTTAATGTCAAAGGCAATGGTATGTATTATCCATATATATTAGACAGAGAATAATAGTTATTGTTGTCTTTGTAACTTTTTGCAAATTATTCTACCATGAAAACCAGGCTTTGACTCTATGCTCATAGGGACCAAGTTCAAAATCATAAATCAGATTTTTTTCTGCTAAAATGACCATGACAGGCAAGGGTAGAGGAAATATCATGCATAATTCACAAGTCATGTGCAAAAGAGCAGACATACAAGAGGCCTGTGTCAACAAAGGACATCATACATCCTTGGATTGTGACAAAAGTAGCCAGTCTCTCCCCCAATTCAGAAATCAAACTGTGAGCCCTTACCTTGGAGGGCCTGCAAGCTGTGAGTCTGTACGATGATGCAGAGCTGCAGAACCAGCTGTGGAGCACTCTCCAGAAAGGTGGCTAGCAAGTGCAGCATACTCACATCTGCATACTCATACACCATCCTCCAGTAAAACCGCCACCTGCCACTCTCCCCACTCTGCCGGCTCCGAATACCTAAGTATATTGTGTGCAAATATCTGAAAGGAAACAGAGAGAGAAGATAGAGATGAGTAACAACGTAAAATTTAAACTCATAAGTCATTTTCCTTTGGTACAAGCCACCATATTCAAGCATGTTCACAGAACAAGGAATTTGGTCACTATTTGAGCATCCACAGCCTCACATGCTCAGTTTGGGAGATCTCAGCTCTGTAAGTCCCTTTTCAGATATCCCATTGAATTGCAATATGAAGATGTAAGATGAAATTACGTGGGCAATAGGACAAGGAGTATGGGAGGGATTTTCTCTTTGAAATTTACCTCCATCCCTTCTTGTCAGATCCTGTATGTGCCCAGTTGTGAACACAAGATGGATTTCTCCTTGCACACAGAGCAAGCCTGAGGTTCTAACAGTTATGTGCATGTAACTTGCAGATGTATGTGCAAATATGTAGGCCAGAGATCAATAAAGGGTCTGCCATTCCCAATTTTACTTTTAAAAAACAGTCTTTCACTGAACCTGAAGCTTGCCAGGACATGAGCAAGGACAGCTAGTCAGTGAATAATGTCAGGGATCCTCCTTCTCTGCTCCCACTTCCCTACTGTACTGGGATTACAGTGTGTGCTACCATGGCCTGATTTTTACATGAGTGTTGGGGATCCAAACTTAGGTCTTTATGCTTGGACAGCAGGCACTTTACCAATTGGTCCACTTCCCCCAACACAATTTTTATTAAAAACAATATTTATTTATTTATTTATTTATTTATTTGTTTGTTTATTTATTTTACAATATAATTTAGTTCTACGTATCAGCCATGGATTCCCTTATTCTCCCCCTCCCGCCTCCCACCCCTTCCCCCAGCGCACCTCCCATTCCCACCTCCTCCAGGGCAAAGCCCAGAGGATTGAGATCAACCTGGTAGACTCACTCCAGGCAGGTCCAGTCCCCTCCTCCCAGGCTGAGCCAAGCATCCCTGCATAAGCTCCAGGTTTTAAACAGCCAACTCATGCACTGAGCAAAGGACCCAGTCCCACTGCCTGGATGCCTCCCAAACAGATCAAGCTATTCAGAGGGCCTGAGGCAGTTGGGGGCCCCTCAGCTATTGGAACAATTTTAAAACCAGTACTGTTATCATGCATGAACCATGATAGACCCTTCAATGGTTTATACTTGGTAGGCATATTTTCCTGATTATCATAATTCTTGACTGTTTCTCAAACAAGGCCTACACTAATGATTACTTAATATGCATCTAAAGTCTCTTTAATACTGTGGTGTGGTGATATTGTGTTCCCCAAAATATTGTGCACTCTAATAAACTTATCTGAGGTCAGAGAACAGAACAGCCACTGGATATAGAGGCCGGAAAATGGTGGCACACATGCCTTTAATCCTAGCATTCCAAAGGCAGAGATCTGTCTGGATCTCTGTGAGTTCAAATTCATACTGGAAACAGCCAGGCATGGTGACATAAGCCTTTAATCCCAGAAAGTGATGGCAGGAAGCAGAAAGGTATATAAGGTGTGAGGACCAGGAACTAGAGCTGGTTAAGCTTTTAGGCTTTTGAGCAGCAGGTCAGATGAGATTCATTCTGAATGAGGACTCAGAGGCTTCCAGTCTGAGGAAACAGGATCAGTTGAGAAGTTGGCAAAGTGAGGTCAGCTGTGGCTGGTTCTGTTTCTCTGATCTTTCAGTGTTCATCCCAAAACCTGGCTCTGGGTTTGTTTTTATTAATAAGACCTAAGATTTGTGCTACACTGTGGCTCCCCTTCCATTTCTTATTCCTTGCATCATTTCCTTGTCTTGAGTTTGGCGGTTGCATTCTCCTGGTGAGTCTAACATAAATGTCCTTGGTGTTTTCTGCAAACAAACTGTTAGTGGCAGTTTGCACACACATTTGACCTTTAGCAGATGATGTTCAGCTTCATCAGGAGGAGCACACTGCAATTGGCCTTTTCCTTCCATGATGCTATCACCCAGGGAAGGTATCAAAATTGGAGCTGCATAGCAGCAATATTTTGAGCATATCACTACAGGTCATTGGTCAGTTTTATTGTCTGAAATTTGCTGTCTAGTAAATCCCTCAAGAAAGGCACACAGGGACAGTAGTCTCTGAATTCTTAGGTATTTCTAAGAATACTCAGTCATTCATCTTGCATTGGATGGGAATAAAGTTTTTTGGGCAATGCCTCCTGCTGCAGTAAATGTAACATGGCCTGGCTGGTTGTGGAGCCCACCAGAGAAAAGACTTTCAGGATAAGTCAGTATGGAAAAAGTTGGAGAAGAGTAACAAGCAGAGAGTAAGCACAGCCTCAGAGGATGGTTGGAGTGTGGTTGTAAGAAAAAGATGCCCCAAGGTGTTCAACAGCTACAGACAGGATTTGGCAGCTTTTGTTGCAGTTATGTATTTGTTTTGTGTGATGCTGGGAACTGGGCACAGGGCCTTGTACAATCTAGACAAGCATTCTACCACCAAATTACATCCCCAAGTCTAATTTTCTGGGGTTTGAAGTTATACTGTTTAAAAGTGCTACAGTTTACAAGTAGGTTCAAAGATTAAGCAAAGTTTAAAAATTAGTGGAGTTTTAAAATTAATTAAGAAATATAAATTGTATTTGTTTCTCTCATAGAATGTAACTTTTTAGATGAAATTGTAACATGGCTTATGAGGTGCACTGTTCAGTTTCATGATGAGAGGCATGTTGATGTAGATGAAGTTAAAGCTAAGCCCTTAAGACATATGCTTTAGCTTAAGCATGGTTCATGAGGTACATTGCATACACAAAATGAAGCCTTCCAATAACACACATACAGAATCCAAATACTTAAAAACTAAGAAGGTTGAGGAAAGTCACTACATGTTTTGGGTAGTTTTCCTAGATTTATTTTCAGTGTACTAGAATAAATAACAGCAAGTTTAGCACCTTAACCATTTTATGTAGCATTAGTGCAGTCATATTGCCGCGAATTTGTGCTCACCATCCATCCGCAGAAGTCCTTTCCTCTCGCAAAACCAAATCCCTGTCCTGATTCACACACAGCTCCTGATTCTGACTCCTTTTCTCTCACAAAACCAAGTCCCTGTCCTGATTCACAGACAGTTTCTAACTCTGACTCCCTCCTCCATTGCCCCAGCCTCTGGCAATGGCTTCCAATCTCCTTTCTGTCTCTGTGAATATCTTTCTCATAGTGATTTGAGTTTGACTATACAGTATCTGTCCAGTGATTTGTTTATTTTGATTATTATAATCACCACTGTGGTGGGTGCCAAATTCCATTCTAGATAGGAAGTGTTTAAATGAATGGATCTTTACAATAGACTACTTGATATGTCTAGCCTCCAAAAAAATGAAATGAAAAAATATTCCCTAATAAGGTCTCATCTATTGCAGCCTAAAGGTCTTCCACTATAACAGATACACTTGTGCTCTTTATCTGTAAAAATAGCTACAGGTTAAGAACATGCATAAGTACTTCACTAAAAATTAGTTACAAAAATTTGCAATATGATATTATTCATAGAACAAAAGAGATTCAAGTTCAAGTGCTCAACAGGGTATGAATCAAATCATAGTCTATCCATGCATTGTATCTTTGGGGAACAAGTTCCAGGACTTGCTTCAGATACTCAGATCTTCAGATGCTCAAGTCAGTTAGAAAAAGTCTATCTATGCACATCTTCTTCCCCATCTGGACATAATCTCCAAATTACTCATAACGTTTAATATAAATCGAACATGAAAAAACAGGAGTCATACTGTGTTGTTCAGCAAGTAATGTCAAGAAAAAGTGTGTACACATTCAGCTCAGATGTCTTTTCTTCTGTTTTGGATCCACTGTTGGTTAAATCTGCAGGAACTTTTCTAGCCCTCCTGAGATTTACTGTTTGCATAGGTCTATTTATGCTTCTACTTGTGACACTATGGTTTCCCCACAGATCATTTTCACTACTGACATGTGAGTTTTTAAAGTGCTAATTCTCAATTTGGCTTCTTATATGGATCATAGTAACTAAATCATAACAATCCCTACTTCGTGTTTTTATAACAACATTACAGCTTGGAATCATGGAATGAATAAGCTAGAGGGATTTAGGGATCAGTTGCCAGGGCTACAGGACTGAGAAATGGAGATTAGACCAAGACCCCTGATATTTTGAGACTAAGACCTATGATCTTTTATCATGTCCATCTGGCTCTAATAATTCTGGAATTTATCATATATAAGACACAGACAGAATTCACTACTTTCTTTCCATCTTTTACATGCTTTTGTTGTTATAGCTGAGAGAAAATAAGTGTCAAGGTGAAGAATTTTATATCTAGATAGGACTTGGATTATGTTACTAGTTCTAGGACTCTGGGGGAATGACTTATGTTGTCTTAGCTTGACACTTCCATTGTGTAATTTTTTAAAAAGATACTTAAATCTTTAAAAATAAGATGAGATTATATGCATAAATTACTTAGTGAGCAGTAAGTAATGTCAGATGTTATTTAGAATAAGTCTGTTTCAGGAGTTAAGTGGAGAAGAGCAAAGATACTTTAAACTTTGGATTTTTTTTTGTAGTTATCTTAAATTATCTTCAGTTATACTCAAGTCATCATGTGACTTAAGGATATGTGAGGGCTACCTTATCTCAGGTGTTCTAAATCCAGTAGACAGTCATACTCTTTCTCGATCTCCTATCTTTTCCTCGGTGTCATATATAAACATCTATCTAATCTATCTGTCTATCTGTCTATCTATCTATCTATCTATCTATCTATCTATCTATCTATCTATCTATCTATCATCTATCTATCTATCTATCTAACTTATTCATTCATCAATTGTAGGTGGGAGAGAAACTTCCCGTTCCCAAATATCCAGCAGCCCCATCCCAAATAATTGACTTACTTATAAATGCTTAGCCAGTAGCTCAGGCTTATTAATAACTAGCTCTTACATTTAAATTAACCCATAATTCTTACCTATGTTTAGCCATGTGGTGTGTCTTGGTACCTTTTCTCAGTGTGGTATTCTCATCTTACTTCCTCTGCATCTGACTGGTGACTCCTGATTCTGCCCTTCTTCTTCCCAGGATTCTCCTAGTCTGGTTGCCTTACCTATACTTCCTGCCTGACTACTGGCCAATCAGCATTTTATTAAACCAATTTGAGTGACAAATCTTACAGTGTACAAGAGTATTATCCCACAGCAATCTATCATCTACCTATCCATCTATATCTACCTACCTACCATTTACTTATCTATCTGCCATCTGTCTACTTATTTAATCTGTCATCTATAATCACTATTATCACCATTAGTCATTAATATGGTCAATTGAGATGCTTCAGACTACATTATAACTATATAAATATAGCAGGAGAGACAGATGGATAATGGCCAGTCTTTAGAAAATAGCCTTTGTACATTTGAAACAAACAAAACCTTTGTTTTTGTGACATCTGTTTTAGTATGATCCCACTGGAAAAGTGTTTTTTTTTCCTCTTGGACTCTGATCTGGAGTTTCTATATATGAAATTAAGAAAGATGATATCTCACTCAAAATTGTTGTAAAGGATAGATGACAGGCTGTTTCATACTTGTTCCTCATTTATTTTCCAGGTGTGTGGCCCCAAATGACAAGTAGTATTCTAGAATGAAGAAACTCATTGTGGAACATTGCTGGACATCAATATATATATATATATTCACATATGTACATACATATATACACATATATTATGGATATAGCTCCTTAATAAGCAAAGGCAAAATTTTGTTTCCATTTCTCACTAGAAAATTTGTTCGTGCTCATGTTTATTCAACTGTAGATTCTAACAGTGTTTCTGGCAGAGTGTGTCCTTTTGATGGTGATCCAAAGGGGAAGAGCATTCCAGGTACCATTCTACTGAGAAACAGGATGTTCTAGGTTTCCTAAGCATTTGATAATATAAGCTGAGGTTCAGGTCTTGTGAGCAGGGGAGCTCATTTTCCTTTTTGAGATTAAATTTCTGATTTCTTGTTGGTTAAAGAGCATCCCTCCCAGAGGATGGTGGTGGCCAGGGACAGTCATAGAAATGGAAGCTTCAATTTTTTTTTTCTGATACTCATACTATGTCAGGGAAGACTCACAAGAATCTCTTACTTATGACTAAAATTTATTTGGCATAATTACCAAATAGTGCCATTTAAGAAGAAAAAAGTTAGAAAGCTTTGCTCTCAAGGATGAAGCCCTTCTGAACCTAAAAGTAAATTAAACAGCATGGATCTTTATCACTAACATTGAAGACTACTCCTCATAAAACCCTCTTTGAAATGTCACTGTGTCATCCACCTCTTTGAGAAGAAAACCATTGAGAAGGCATTCGCCTCCCTTACAGCAGGATTCATTTTTTTCTCCAATAGGGCAGCTCTCATTATTTATTCCCAAGGGAAGCATGTTAATAGAAAGTATAGTTTTCTTATACTGTCAAAGGCTATCAGGCATTTTGCCCCAGTTTTCTCAGCATAATCTCAAACCAGCAATATTTCACTTTCCTAATTTTCTTAGTACTGTTAAAGGTATATCCACAAACACACTAATACAGTCCCTGCCATCCCATGTACAAAGACATGTGTATGTAACCTACTCTTACCACAATACAGACAACATCAAATCACCAGGCATTTAGATGGAAATTGTATTAAAATTCCTAGTTCCTTTTAATCGACACTTTTCAAGTGAAAAAGAACACTGGAGCCAGGTATGCTGTCAAAGGCTCATAACCTCTGCTACTCTACTCAGGAGACTTAGGAGGCAGCAGCATCTTGACTTTAACTCTTGCCTTGGCTACAGAGTAAGTTCAAAGCACCCTGGGCAACTTAGATAGATCCTTTCTCAGAAAACACAATTTGAAAAAGAGAGTTAGGGTATAACTCAGTGGTAGAGAGATTGCTTGGTGCAACAAGGTTCCAGATTCAATGCCCATTACTGGGAAAATAAATGTAGCCTAGATTCAAGTCACAAAGTTCAGACTGAAACATAGTACAGCAAGTGTGACAAGCTAGGGGAGTGGGGTTGTCCCAAGCATTTGGTTTGTGAAGCATTACATGGATAATATGTGTTTCATTTAAAGTTGAATGAGGTTAAGTATAATTCATATATAACTCATGTTTCAGGTAGCCCATATATAAAATTCGATCAACTGTTCTATTAGCTTCTGATATATGCATGGTTGAATCAGAAATAGCTCTAAAAATGTTATACATATACATTCTAATACTGAATTCTCTTTCATTGACTTGTGGCACATTAAACAATTTAGCTGCTACCTGCCATTATTTTTATTGTCTGCAAAGTAGAGTAAAGTCTGGTAGAAAAGGTTTAGATGGACAACATTAATAGACTGTGACCCCAGAAAGTGCTATTTTCCTTTGCTACCTGACTACAAAGCTTTACCAAGTAAAGGTATGCCTATGAGACCTCTAGGTCCTGTACAATCACAGGAAGTTCTCCACTGGGCATGCTAAACCATAGCCATACCTTATATGATGGTACATGCCTGTACTCTCAGTTGCTCAGGAAGCTGAAGGGATAGAGTTCTCTGAGCAGATGAGTTCAAGACCAGCCTGGGCAACATTGGAAGGCTCTGTCCCCAAACCACCCTAAAAATAACCATTACTGCCACAGCATCACTTTGCTTAATGCCGGTATGGCCATCATTTCCATTTCGTGCTGCAAAAAACCTGAACCTGACTTGAAATTCTGTCCTGCATTTCTTTTAGAAGCTTGCCAACTAGCTGTTATTTAAAGAATAGATTCTATTTTCCATTAATGATCCAAAGGGAAAAATGGTGCATTTGCTGAACAGGGAAAACATGAATGAATTGACCTACCATTTGACACCAGCATTAGAATCCCAGTCATAGGAGGACAGATGGGACCAGAAGGAGCTCTGACCCACCCTTGGGCTCCTGACACTATCTCCTTCTCTGCTGTCATTGTCACGATGCCTGACTGCTCCACCTTTCATCAGCAGCACAAAACCTCTCCCCAGATAATTAGCTGTTTGCAGTGTCCTTCTCAGAGGGTGAGCTGTGAATGTTCACAATATAGAGACACAGGAAAACAACTTCTGATCTTCCTGGAAATCTTTGAACCTGACAACTGTTTCCTCCTTGAACTACCCATGTCTTCTCTCCAAGAGGGCTACAGTGTCTCTCCAAGTACCCAAGCTTTGGCTCTCTCTGCATATGGCCCTCCCCTCAGCTGTATTTCAGTCTCTTTTCTCTCCCATCAGATAGAAAATAGAATTAATTTGAGTCTCAAAGACTAACATGGATCTAATAAAAGCTATGTTTCATGGTGTGCACCCTTGTTTGCTTGTACAATACAGGCATTTTGTATTTGCTAGGGACTATTTTTTATTGATTTCAAATATATTTTATGAAAATATAATTCATCCATGGGACAGCGTTATTTTTGTTTTGTTTGATTTTCAGGCATACCTCCTACATAAAAATACCAGTTATAAAAATAGTTCCCTTTCACAAATTCCCCAAGCTTACAGGCAAAAATAATGGAAATTTTCCTCTGCTAAATAATTTCTTTTGTAATGGGCAGTGTGGTTACAGTGTTTGGGGTAGCTTGGAAAATCCAGCTGAGATAAAAGAAGAAATTCCTGAATGTGGAAAGGAGGTTCTACATTCACACATAATGCTTCATAATGATTATAGCTATCCCTCAGAAAATAAACAACATTTTTTATTATTGTTGAGGCAAGTTTGTCATGTAGCCCAGGCTACCCCCAGATTTGAAATCCTCCTGTCTTCCCTTCACATGTAGTTGTAAATGTGTACCACCATGTCCATTCCAAAGTCCCTCTTTTTTCTAAATTACTTCTATGTAATAGTACTTTAATAGAAAACACGTGTTAAAATTGAAAAGAGAATCATGAAACAAATACAGCAGTGACTGTTGCTTGATATTGGCATGGTAGCTGCTGTAATCCAAGCTCTCAAGTGGTTGTGATCATTGGCAGAAATAAACTGCATTTTAAAAAGAGGCTAACAATATTTACTCAGATAGAATCAGAGCCTTCATCCTAAGTCTGGTTTAACAGATCTTATGACAACTGGAAGAGACTCTGTCTGCCTGTCTCTGTCTCTTTCTGTATCTATCTCTGTCTCTCTCTGTGTGTAATTATATATAGTGCTTTCTTCTTTTAAAAATTTAAGATTTTTGGTTGTGAGCCTAGCACACGTCTTTAATCCCAGCACTTGGGAGGCAGAGGCAGGCGGATCTTTGTGAGTTTGAGGCCAGCCTGGGCTACCAAGTGAGTTCCAGGAAAGGCACAAAGCTACACAGAGAAACCCTGTTTCAAAAAACCAAAAAAAAAAAAAAAATAAGATTTTGTTTTCTCTCTAACAGCTCTTTAGCACTTGATATTAACAGACCTATGGAATGTATCATTTTTAAACGTAACTGAAAATCTGTAGTCCTGGGGCACCCGACTCATCACATCTACAGTTGACCAAGTGAGGAGGAGCGATTGGAAGGCTATAAAACTTGGGCTTCTGTATGTCAATTGGCCTTTAGGCCTTGTATGAACCATCTACAAGAAGATGGATAGTATAGGTTTGATCTTACCAGCAGAGCTAACTTCCAAATGCTTGGAATTTTGGGGCATCTGTGTCCATACCAATTTGAATGCACTAGATCTTGCTTGAATGGCTCAAGCTATTTTAAGGCCAAAGGCAATGATTTTTTTAATGAGACTTTTTTATTCATTTATTAAATTGAATTATAATTTTAATAAGTATCTGTTCACTCATCCATCTTAGGAGAAGAAATTCAAACTGTTTCTCTCCAAAATCACATCAGAGTTAGACAATGTAAATATAGTGCCACTGAAAGACAAGGAGGAAGGGCTCCTGAGTTTGGGCAGAATGGGTTTGAAGTAGTTGATTACTTGTAACCAGAAGGGATGTCTTGTGAGCATAGTGTTCCCCCTGGTATCTTGTGAGCCTAGTAGAGTTCATTCCCCACAGAGGTCATCAGCAATCCCTCTTGGGTAGTGAGACTCAAAAGGAAGAAGAAGGTTCTTTCTGCTCTAAGCTTTCATTGGTTGACTTAGTCTGGAATTTACCATAATTCTCTTCTGGTTGTCTAATCTCCAAAACTCACTATAAACTAACATTGAAGAGACTCTGGCCAGCTCTAGTGTGGTGAGCATGTCTCTGGCAGGCTTTGCCCTTCTCCCTCATTCCTTCTGCCTTACTAAAAAACTTTAGATTACATTTCTAAAGCTAGCCACCAAGGTCTATTTCGTTATCTCTTCACCTCCTCCTCCTGAGGCTGACTACCAAGGTCCAGCTATCAAAGTATTGAAGTCCAGCAATCAAAAGACTCCTTTGGTTCACCCAATTACCATGCCCAATTAACATCCTAACACAGGGTTTCCCCTTGTACCTTCATAAATTGCCATTTTCCTATGTGCCATGTCTGTCTCCTCTCTGTCCAGAGGCAGTCCTTTGCCACCCCCAAGGGGGGCCAAATATTCCTGTCCCCTTTCCCTTGTTCTCTTCCCCTTCTCCCTTGTCCTCTATCTTTTGTCTTTTCTCTTATTCTTTGTTTCTAATTCCCTGCCCACCATCGGGGGGTGGGGGGATAAATCTTCTTTGTGCTGAGAACTTGGTCTTGGGGGTCCTGAGCTGATATTTTTCCTTTCAGTTCTGAGATCCAAGGTTATAAGGTGGTAACGTCCGTTCATTAGGAAGAAAGCACACACTCATTGTGCTGACTTTTTACTTGGCCTGCTCGTTTTATACCTGGAGTGTTCCTGGAAATATCTCCACATAATATGGCAGAAAGATTAATCCATAGTTATTTTCTTATAATATTTTTGTATCAGCCTGTGTTCTCAACTGTTACAATACTCCAGGAAAAACTGTCAAACTCAAAAATGGTTGTATGAACTTGACAAATGGACTGTGAAAAGCAATGTGTTAAACAGCAGGGTTTGGATGGTTCCCCAGCTAGACACTCTAATTTCTAGTCTTTTCAGGAAAACCTCAGAGCCTTGGTGGTTTCCTACCATGTTAGTTACTATAAAGATTTCCACCCGCTGCTAAGAGTTATGCCTAAAAACAAAAGTTCTGTATTTTTTTTATCTTTATTCATTCTTTTAGTAAACATTTATTGAAATATATACTTGAAGATTGGCATTCTTTTTATTTATGGTCTAAAGATGGATAGCAGCACATGAAACATGCTTTTATGTGTTAGGGGAAAGACAAGCAATTAACCAAATAAGCAAATACATGTAAGCTGATGCTAAGTGCCTAGGATGAAATAAGCCAAGAGTGGGGCAAGGACTGTTGAGGAACTTCCTGGTATAGATGCAGGACTGGGGAAATTCAACGGAAAGATTTGTCTTTGTTGAGATTCAAAGACGGGGGAAAGCAAGCTCCCCTCCATGTGAAACCTTAGCAGAGCATTCTAGGCAGGGGATAAGAGGTAGATAAGCTACTCTAGGAACAGGTTATCTCACAGGGAAGCTCCTTAAGTTGGAAGGTAAACAATTCAAAATAGCTTCAGTAAGTCCCTGAAACTGAGAAGATTCAAGAGGCCCCTTCCTGCCAGAGTAAGCAATAAAAGCTAAGAGTCCACCTCAGACTGGCAAAGCCAAGCTGCAAGGAAGACTTCCAGATAAGCCAAGGGGCAATGAAAACCCTGAGACCAGACCTGGAGGAGGGAAACCTGGTTGAGCTGCCTGAAAGAGGTTTAGACCAACTGAGTCACTTCGAACAGACTCTTCAATCTGTTGAGCTGCCTGCAGGCTGTGCAGTGTGCTCCAGGTTCTCAGACTTTGTGAGCTGTCACCCATGCTGGGGTAGGCTTTGGTGATGCAGCTGACTTTGAGTCAATTCTGCTCATGTAAATAACCCCTTACCCATATTTCTGTAAATAACCCAATAAAACTCACTGGTTCACCAAGCTGAATATTGGTGGTATCTGTACTTTATCTAGGAGGATAAGTAGACGTGTATGTAGCATCTCCCCAGGAAAAGTTTCAGCTCAGAACACATGTGAAACACTTTCAGGATTTGAAGGATAAAGGAGATGACAAGGTCATTGTTTCCAAAAACCTGCAGCCGTTGTTTGGAAAATAGATAAAGGGAAGCAAATATGGAGTCCAAGAAAGAAAGCACTGTGGTATCATGATGGGTGCTAAGTGCTATTTGCTCGTGGGTAGTAACACAAGGAAGAGGCCAAGGGTAGCAGCATGGTGAAGAGGCCATGTTGTGTCTTTAAAGTTTGTTCTGACATGCTGGAAAATGCAATACCATTAGCTGAGACCATTTTATGAAGAGGTTAACAGGTGATGGTTTTTTTTTTCTTTTTTTTTTTTTTTTTGGTTTTTCGAGACAGGGTTTCTTTGTGTAGCTTTGTGCCTTTTCCTGGAACTCACTTGGTAGCCCAGGCTGGCCTCGAACTCACAGAGATCCACCTGGCTCTGCCTCCCGAGTGCTGGGATTAAAGGCGTGCGCCACCACCGCCCGGCGGGTTTTTTTTTTTCATTAAGAAATTTTCTATTCATTTTACATACCAACCACAGATTCCCCCTTTTCCCTCTTCCCATCCCAGCAGGTGATTGTTTTAGACCTTTACTTGAATCTCTCTTAAGTTCTTGAGTAGATACTTGGAGTGGGTATTTGGATGTATGAGCTTTGAATTGAGGCCTAATCTAAGGGGCAGTGTTCAGGCATTGCAGCATTTAAAACTGTAAGATAAGACCAGACAGCCACATTTCTATTTTCATTCTAAATAAATTTGATGTATTTTCTTACTGAAAGATGGCTTGGTGTCACCAATGAAGAGTGCTTTACTATCGTGGCTAATTTTAATGTCAACTTGTCACAAATTAGAATCACCTGAATAGGAATCCTCACCTGAAGAATTGACCTGATTGCTTTAATTGATGGAGGATGATCCACCATGAATGTGGGCAACACCTTATGGGAGAAGTGTGATGGAAGAAAGATGACTGGCTTTTTGCTTGCGTGGATTTCCCAGCTACAGAGTTCATTTGCCCTGTTGCAGCTGCTGTTGATTCCATTACTGATGTCAGAACCAGCATTCCCAGGCTTCCATCATAGAATAAAGAGCAGGGGAACCTTCTAGGTTTTCAGTGCCGGATGGTGACAGTCGAGGCACTCAGCCTTGTGGGCTAAGCACTGCCTGGTTGTCAGCTGAGTGAGGAACAACTACTGAAGGAGTGCTCCAGCTGTTGAGACACCCAGCCTGGTGGTCTGATTAGCTGCGAGGCTGTTACCCTTTCAGGTTGTTGTTGCCATTTTAATGTGAGTGGACTTAACCAATGATTCTGTTCTTCTAGACAACCCTGAATAACACAACTACTGAAACCATCATGTCCAAACACATCACGTATCTCCTACAGAAAAGAGATCCAGCTTCTGTTAGGGAAGTATAAATATTAGTCTATTCCATGTCAAGTCCAGGAGTGGAGGCCAGCTATCTACCCATGCAATACTAGATATTTTAAGCTTGGAATGGTTTGGGATTAAAACTAACTTGGTGAGTTTTCTACAGCATCTAAACAAAGATGACATTTTGTCTACCTTTCCTTGGGTGTGCAGAAAAAAATGGCATGGGTAGTTTAAGAAAATTCTTTTTAGAGTAGTCAGGTTTGGCAGGACAATACCTTAACTAAAAAATGAGAAAAGGTAATTAAGAATCAAGGGGTTTCTTCCTGGCAAATGTGTACTGAGATGCTGGTGCCTGGCTCATGGCCCCTTCATACTCATATTCTGAGAACTTTGTGCCTATGTTTAAGACATCCTGGAAGGAGTGTGAGTTGATGCCTAGGGCACAACTCTCTTCAAAGGGCTTGTAGAAATGGGAGGACCAATGCTCCACCCATCAGATGATATAATTCTGATGGATATTAGCTAATAGCTCAAAGAGTCCCCAAGGGGCTTGAGTTCTAGCTGCCCACAGTGGTGACATTGCCTTTCCCCATGTTTCCTTGCATGGAATGACCTTCAAAGAGATGTCTTGTACACAAATCTTTATACTAATTAATTACATATTTCCATAAGCACAGACATTGTGTATTTTCTCCCTTTGGACCTAGTATTCCCATTGATACTGTCAATGCAGTACTCAAAACTTCAAACGTGCCGGCAGTGGTAGCGCACGCCTTTAATCCCAGCATTCGGGAGGCAGAGGCAGGCAGATCTTTACGAGTTCAGGGCCAGCCTGGGCTGCAGAGTGAGTTCCAGGAAAGGTGCAAAGCTACACAGAGAAACCCTGTCTCAAAAAACTAACCAACCAACCAACAAACAACCCCCCCCAAAAAAAAACAACAACAACAAAAAACCAAAAAACAAACAAAAAAAAACTTCAAGCATTTCTCAGTTCTGTGGTTGTATCTCGATTCTTCAGATTCTCTAATATCAGTGTTTTCTCATTGCACTGAAATTCTGGTGTCATCCATGCAGTGTGGTGATATTTTGTTTGTACTGAAATGTGGTGAAAGGCTTGCCTGGAGATCAGGGGAAAAGGCCAGCCATTTTAAGTAAACAAAGTGAGGCAGCATATGCTCTTAATCCTATGACTTAGCAGGCAGGGTCTCTGTGTGTTCAAGGCCATACTAGGGAACAGAGCCGAGGGTGGCAACACACACCATTAATCCCAGTACCAACCACAGAGACCTGGAGGTCTGTACAGACAGGCAGTGACAAGGAAATGAGGTAGCTGGGCTAAGATAGCCAATGAGAGGGCAGAACAGTAAGGCAATAAAGTCATGGGTAAGACAGGAAGTAGCTCACATTTGGAAGCTGTAGAGTTGGTGAGGTAAGGTTGGCTGGTGGCTTTCCCTATTTCACTGATCTCTCTAAGGCTTTTACTCCTATATTTGGCTCTATGTTTTTTATTTAATAAGACCATTTAGAAATTCATCTATAATGCAGAATACTTTCCCTGGGTTCTGCATGTTCCCTGTTCTCCTTAGAGATGGCTCCATTCACATAAGGCCCAAGAACCTCCCTCCAAGTGAGCTCAAGTTTATCTGACTGCTGTCCCTTTCACAGGGGTTCTGGAATTTCTATTATGTTCACTTAGTGCATGTAAAAATACTTGATACTTCATGATTTCTAATTAATGGATAACAAAGAAGCTTTCTTGTGAAATCTGACTCTGATCCATTGCAGGTAGCTGCTGAGGATTCTGGGGGTAGCCACAGAGCTTCCCAAGATCAGGGAGTAACACTACCAATTGATGAGCAGGAGCCAGAGGATTCTGGGTAGCCACTGAGCTCCCCAGGACAAGAGAGAACACTACCCATTGATGAGCACGAGCCAGAGGATTCTGGGTAGCCACTGAGCTCCCCAGGACCAGAGAGAACACTGCCCATGGATGAGCAGGAGCCAGAAGGTTCTGGGGAGCGGAGAACACTGCCCATGGATGAGCAGGAGTCAGAGGATTCTGGGTAGCCACTGAGCTCCCCAGGACCAGGGAGAACACTGGCCATGGATGAGCAGGAGCCAGAGGGTTCTGGGGAGCAGAGAACTCTGCCCATTGATGAGCAGGAGCCAGTGTAGCAGGAATTGGCTTGACTCATCTCATGTTTGTGGTGTTTAGTTTTAACTCTCTCATGTTATTGGCTCATGAAAATAGTAATACAATTGCACAGGCCTTCCTTCTTCTTCGGTCTACCTAATTAGTCAAAATCTTGATTCAGAATCAAAATTTAAAGTTGACATATGAAGTTCAAATGTACACACATGTACACATGCACACATACAGTGTTAAGAACAACTTAAACTATACACCATGTAGGCAGGGTGGAAATTATACTTTTGTTGGCTGTCTGATCACAGCTACTTGTATGTACAATAGAATATAAAGGGTTTTAAACTTTTTCTCTGCACTCTACTATACAGATTTTCCTGAGATTTCTCCTTTTTTGTGTCATATGTATTTTATCATCAACTAGTACCTTCTCAATGATTTATTTAGACACACAAAACCAAGAAAGAAAGAAGGGCTGTGAACATGAGTTCTTTCAGGATGAATTCCAAACCGTTCCTGTCACTTGTTTTAGGTTTGGCATTGTACTGTGTGTTCAACTCATCAACATCAATTAAGACTTGATTTTGTTTTGTAGATGATAAAGGAAAATCCACTTGATTTAGTGGATGGCTTTGGTTAATAAAAATAATAATAGCAAAAATCTGACACACTCATAAGTTTTTTCCTAAACTTCTGTTGTAGATTTTGGTAAAGTGATTCATGGTGATGTGTTAAATATTAAAATTAATGTAAGATTAATTTAAATTTACGGGGCAGCTTTTTGTAATTTACTGTCTAGCACACAATTTTTAGCAAGCTGTATAAATAACAAAGACTGCCTACATCCTTCTGTTGTTTCACTGTGGCCCAGTATATTAAAATTAAACTTGCTGAAAATTTAAAACATTAAGCTACCATACCACCCAGACCTAGACATCAACTTGGCATAGACTAGCCACTGAGGGGAGCCCCAGGAACTCTTCTGAGCCGTGTGTGGATGTGGACAATCTCAAGATTTGCTATGCCACTTAGCTTTCAGATGAACACACATGATCAAGCGTTGGGAAGCCGCAGTAACATTCTGCTTAGCATATAGATGGGAGGAAATAGGCATTTGGCCTTCTTCCATTAAAATTATATTTGGGTACAACAGTCTTGATCCCAACTCAGCCTGATACACCGGATAGTTCAGAGGCACCTTTCAAATGCTGATTTCAGGAAAGCAAGGGTGTAACTGGGCTATGGGTCCTAAAACCTAGGTAGCGGCTTCGGAGACATCTCCCTTCATGCAACTTTATCTGAAACAACTGTAAGCATCATCTGAGGAATCTTAACTTCAGTACACAATAACAACCAAGGATGAATTTTCTAAATCAAACCACAGAGTGTAGGTACTTCACACATTTTACTGTGCTGTATCATGCTTCCCAGCACCTACCCACATCCCCACCTTCTATGCAGCCGTTTGCCAAGTTTTGCACAGGTGTAATCTAACAGAATCTCGGCACTCTGGACTCATCTGCTCTTTTGTCTGAGGACTTCTTAGAAACAAGATGTTAACCCAGTTAGTGACTAGTGGGGAAAAGGAGTTATTCTCTTCCTCTTTCTGCTGTATGTCTCTTCAGTTTCCAATGGCCATGACCAGGTGGGCTGTGCACTGTGGCTTGGCTGTTCCTCTCCACTTTTCCTCTTCTTCCACTCTCTGAAACACCCAACATAAACTACACTTCCACTTCTGTCTGACTCTGCTTTGCAGGGACACAGGCTAAGATGTCTACCTTCAGTGAACCTACAGCTTCATTTCTCTTAAGAGCTTCATGGGCAAAGTAATGAGGAAAACCACAGTCGCCCAAGTTAAAGATGCAAATTTTTTAAAAATGGGAGTACAATTAGAATTTTGCAAAACAGATTCCCTTTTATTTTTAAAGGCAAATCTCTCTCACATCCATATAACTTTCCTTTTTTCTGCATGCCTTCACATTTTAAAACTTACTGCTCAGTTAACTGTACCATACAGTGCATGTCAAGTTCTGCTTAGTTCTGAGGCTCATTTTTGTTTGCAAGCAGTGTGAGCAGGAGAAAAAACAGGAGATATGCTAGTCATAGCAAAAGGAAGAAGTCTCATATTGCATATGACAGCCAGGTATCAGATATCACCTGGTGGACTTTCTCACAACACAGTGAGATAAATAGCCTCTCTTTTCTGTCAATAATAATGATGATGATGATGATGATGATATAATAAACTATTTTCCTATTCTCAGGAGGACTATGGGATACAAGCTAGGAAAAGCTGATAACTTCCTTTAGAAAGCCTCCCATATTTCACTAAAGGTTTTGGATCAGGCAAACATTTTACAGCCACTCCATTATATCTACCCATTTTTCTACCACTGCCCCCACTCTATGTACATTCTTTCTTTCTCATCTATACCTGATTGTCCCTCTCACTTCCTTTTTTAAAAACAACTCTTTCTTTCTTTTTTTATAATTTATTTTATTTTATGTGCACTGGTGGGAGGGTGTTGGATCCCCTGGAACTGGAGTTACAGACAGTTTTGAACTGCCATGTGGGTGCTGGGAATTGAACCCTGGTCCTCTGGAAGCACAGCCAGTGCTCTTAACCATTGAGCCATCTCTCCAGCCCCCCTCACTTTCATTGCCTTCTTTCTCTCTCCTCCCCTCAAATTTTAATACGAGCTAACTAGATATTTTCATTTTTCTCAGGTATAAATTGACACAAAAAAAAGTGAAAAAAAATACAGTCTGGTCTATTTATTAGTCAAGTTTATCATACATTTGAGGACTGTGATCATTAGGTGAGAAATGTGGTCTTTAACCACCAAACATCTATATACTGAGTTATAACCTCCTGAGGTGAAGAGCAAGCAAAGCATGAGTTAGTCACTGGGATCCTTGAACTCAGTTTGGTCCCAGAACCTCATGCTGATATTTCTAGGAAGCACAATTTCTTTCCTAGTGACCATTTTGGTGGAAGGGGCCATGGATATCTATCTCAACGAGGAGAATGTGGTGGAGCATTGCTATGACTCACAAAGATAAGGGTAGAGGATGTGCTGGATCAGACAGGATCAAGAAGCCTTGGAAAATGGCTGGCTTTGGCTGTGTGTGTAGTGCTACAGTATGTAGACTGGCTTTGCTTGGAACTCAGGGCATGGTTTGCTGTGGGATGGTCTGTATGGCAAATTACTCTGATTGGTCAATAAATAAAACACCGATTGGCCAGTGGCTAGGAAGGAAGTATAGGCGGGACTAACAGAGAGGAGAAAAAAAGAACAGGAAGGCAGAAGGGGTCACTGCCAGCCACTGCCAGGACAAGCAGCATGTGAAGATGCCGATAAGCCACGAGCCGCGTGGCAAGGTATAGATTTATGGGAATGGATTAATTTAAGCTATAAGAACAGTTAGCAAGAAACCTGCCACAGCCATACAGTTTGTAAGCAATATAAGTCTCTGTGTTTACTTGGTTGGGTCTGAGCGGCTGTGGGACTGGTGGGTGAGAGAGATTTGTCCTGACTGTGGGCAAGGCAGGAAAACTCTAGCTACATATGGCTCTTGGGATCTTCTGTCAAAAGAGTTTAGGTTGATGAGAATACAGCTGGAATCAGGAGACTGAGGTCCTGGTACTTTCTAAATGGCTGGATGTGGGAAGGAAAAGCAAGCATCTCAAGGCAACTGAGAAAGCTGAAGACATTGTACAAACATTGTTTAGTTACTGGTGACAGTTTGGGGACAACTAGAGAAAGCAGGCTACCTGATGACAGTTGTTCCTCATTCCTTCTTCACTATGTGATAACTTTGAACCTGAAGCCTGCATGCAACAGATTCAATGGACAGAAACAGGAATGCATGCTTTCCTCAGGTTTGGATGATACCATCACCACACCATGCTTACATTTCTATTGCAAAGCTGCATTTCATTTTCTGCTGTTGGAACCTCTATGACTTTGGCAATTGGCATCTTATTTTTTTGCTGACTCAAAGGTCAGGCATACTTATTTTTCTCTATTTAAAATGTCACAGAAGTCAATGTTATTATGGGAAATATTTGTTTCACTCACATATTATGCTACAATCCTATGTCAAACATGGCTCTTTATGTCTAAAGAATGTTAATTTAAGATGAACACAATCACTGAAAAGGCATTTTGCTACATTTATATTTATTAAAGGAAACAGCTTTATTTGATTGCAAGGTCTTGTTGAAGAATGTTTCTGGTGAAGTATAACCTTCAGGCTATTCAAACCAACAATAACTTTAATTATGATGTACTGGAGAGGTTCATAAAAGTCCAGGGTGACCTCCCAGCCATCTCCAGCAACGAATAGATGATATTGTTAGTTAGAAATTGAAGGGGGCACTCCCTTAAACACAACGCTTTATCAGTGGTTCTGTTAAGGACACCTCTTTTCCTTTATTCCTTTGATGCAGGGGCAGTATAAAAGAGGCCTTAAAACAAGAAATAGATTTCTGCCTTGCTTTCTTTAAAGCAAAAATACAGATATTTGGAAAATATTATACATATTTTGTTTTTTTTTTTCTAAATGGGAGGAAAACTACTAAGTTCAATAAAATCATCCTGACATTTATGCTCCATTTAGATGATGGTACAAATGATGACCCTGCTCATCTCTTATATCTCCTGCCTTAATCTGCTTTCTGTTAATATAACAGAATTCGCAAGACTAGGTAATTTGTAAAACAAAGAGTCTTATTTTGTCTTATGGTTCTGGAGGCTAGCTAGAATGTCTGAACTCTGTCACCTCCATCTAGTCAGGGCTGTTTTACTGTGGGATGTAGAAGTAAACAAGTGTATGCAGATGAGACCAAACATTAGGGTGAACTCTGTGACAGCCCACTCTCAGAATAATTAATCCAGTCCCAAATAAGGATGGACCTGGCCAGTGTCCATGGTCCTGACAAGTGTTTCATGAAGTTTACTTCAAATTTGTCTCAAAAATTGTGGTAGTGTTCTTATTCCCATGTGGTAGGATCAACACAACATGCCTCAAATACTTGAGATTTGATTTATAATCCCATTGATCAAGTCACAGCAACAATGCAGGCATGTTCATGGCCAGTGTGCTTCAATAGTGAATGGTTTGAACAGAATGTGTATCAGAGTAAAATAGATACACATAGGATTACTACACACTGAAGATAAAGGAGTTACATTTAGAAGCAAGACTGGAGGGGATAAAACTTGGACATATATTATTGAATGAATAAAGCAACTTGAGAAAAAATACTTGGAACATGATTGTGTCAGTGGTGAGGGACAGACACACAGCTCTACATCAGCTTCAGTAACCTGGGAACTTCCTCTAATCTTTCAGGGATTTTTTTTTTTAAACTCAGACCAAATGCAGAATTTGTGGTTTTAGTGTAAAAAAAGCATTTCTATACTAGTCTGTTTGAAGCAGAGCATGAAGTTTATTATAGCTATTTTAATATAGACTTAAGAAGGTTAAGAGAAAGAGAAGGACTCACAGAGTAAGACACACCCAACTAGTGCTACATCCTTCCTGAGGGACTGTAGGGGAGAGACATAACAACGGAGGAACAGTTTCCTCAAGGCAGAGCACAAATGATTGTCTTAGCATCAGAAGTTCCATATTACAATGTTGCTAAGAAACCATTTTCCCTTTTCTTTTGAGAAGTGATATTATAGGGTGGCTATAGCGATGTCTTGGATGGAATTATTATCTGATAAGATGAAAGTCATGAGTCATTAGGGCTGCAAAGGGAGTAAACTGCAAATTTATAGCTGAGAAGGGAGAACAGCCTTGAGCAGGTGTTAATTGTGCTGGAGTTCTTGCTTCTCTGTTGGGGAGAGGATGGAACTGGACTCCTGAGGGAGGGTCTTTCTCCCTTTTCATGTCAGTACAGTTTCCCAGGCTTTGTATTTCACTTGCATTTCACTTATATAACATTCAGAAAAAAGTGTTACAGGAATACATTACATGATAAAATAGTGATGAAAGGTATAGGAATAAAGAATTACAAACTTAGAAAAGAAGTTATTACTATAGGGGAAAGCAAGATGGGATTGGAGAAATCAGAGAAATTTTACAATCATGAGAATAGTTTCTAATAGGTTAATTTAACATGAGTCATCTAGAGAGAAGGAATCTCTACCAAGAGAATGCCTTCAGAGCAGTGGCCTGCAGTAGTTCTGTAGGGCATTTTCCTAATTGATGATTGATGTGGGAGGGCCCAGACTATTGTGAATGGTGCCACCCTTGGAATGCGGCTGTAGAATGTATAAGAAAAACAAACAACTGAGCAAGTCGGGAGGAGCAAGCCAGTAAGCAGCATTCCTCTATGGCCTCTTGTGTCTACTGTGTTTGAGTTCCTGCCCTGACTTCCATAAGCAATGGCCTGTGATAACTGTAAAGCTGAAATAGAAACACTTTCTTCCCAAGATTTTTGGTCATGATGTCTTATCACAACAATAGAAACTCACACCAAGACAACAGATGATAGATTCATATACATGTACTGTCACTGTACTTTATACATTTTGCCCACATGGTCATTAAAAATATAAATTTGCAACATTAATGATTTAAAAATGTCTGGAGGCTGGAGAGATGGCTCAGGATTAATGAGAGCCTTACTGTTCTTGTAGAGGACCCCAGTTTTGTTCCCAGCACCCATGTCAGTGGCACCCATGTGTGGCAGCGCATAACTGCCCATAACTCCAGATCTAGAGATCTGATACTTCCTGCTAGCTTTCCTATGCACAACTGCTCATTTGCATATGCCCTCACCCTCACACACACAATAAAAAATGACAATTATGATAGAGAAGAATGAGACTATAAGGAAGAGAGAATTGTAAGGAGAAAGAGTGCAGTGTTACGAAGTCAAGGCCGTGGTCATCTATCTCAAATGCAGCCTTAAACACTTCAAAATGAGGACATGCTCTCACACAGTTTTCTGCAAGGAACTCATTTGTTCCTTTGTAGTGAAAACTACTTGGGTGAAATTGCTAACAAAGGTAGTGCATGGATGTGGGCGCCATGGGCCCTGGCCCCCGACTGGGAGTGGCTGCGGCCTTGCTTGCTTGACCTTGATCAGATGTCCTCCCTATTCAGATTCCCTGCCGGTATCCACCCTTCTGAATGCTTAGGGAAGTTCCTTGTTTGTGTATCCTGCATATTGGGCGTTAACAACTTAGATGCAAGAATGTAGAACATTGAGTCTGGAATGTAGACCATTGGTAGCGAACTTCTGCCCACCGGGGGTTCCTCCATTTGTGCTGTAAGCCTGTATGTATTTAAGGTTTCTTCCCTCTTTCAATAAATGGCATTCGACATCCAATCGTACGGATGACCCGCTGTCTCTTGTCTCTATTTTTTAATCCGCAGCCCTTCGCTCGGACATGGTGAACGGGTATTGGTAATGCGGGCGTTACCGCTACACATGGAGCAGAAAGAGAAGGTGGGGTTAGGGAACAGAACCAAGGAGCATAGAAAACACTAACACGAGGTTATATTCTGAAGATAGATAGCTAGAGGGGGGTATAGAAAACACTTGCATGAGGTAGTAATACTCTGAAGATAGCTAGAGGGGGTATAGAAAACACTATCACAAGGTAATAATACTCTGAAGATAGCTAGAGGGGAGTATAGAAAACACTATCATGAGGTAATACTCTGAAGATAGCTAGAGGGGGGTACAGAAAACACTATCACAAGGTAATACTCTGAAGATAGCTAGAGAGGGCTGGGGAATGAGAGGTTTAATATGCTGTTGGGGAAATATTGGTTGTTTATTTTGATGAGAGAGAAATGAACTTTCTTTGAAACTGAGAAGGGATCTGTTCAAAGAACTCAAACCTACAAAGTGGAGGGGAGATAATCTATGTAGAGGTTTTATGAAAGGGTAGGAGGAGGTCATGGCAAATGAAGCCAGGTGGAAGAACTAGACCCTGAGGAAGGGAGGTTATCCTCTCCACTTCATTATCAGGGGACAATGAAGCAAAGGGAATGAAAAGAGAAGTTCAATGTGAAGTCCAAGGATTCCAACCTGACTCTCATATGTAGAGCAGGGTGTTTGCACTGACATAATTCCTGTGCATATGGAGTTGAATTGGTCAAAGGCTACAGTAGTGTCCAGTAACACTGGCAGTCACATTGGACAGTGGCCCTGATTTCTACCAGATCTCTTTGTCCTGCTGGAAACATTGTGATGCTCAGTGGTCTGGTTCACCTGAGGAGTTGGGTTCATACAGGATGGAGACTTGTTAGTTGAAAGTGTACAAAGGAGTGTCTGGAGTGTTTGGGAAAGCAAGGACAGATTGATAGTTCTTTCATTCAAGGAGATTGTGGCTACCTATTTTTTTAAAATATTTTTTAAAAAGATTATTTATTTATTTATTTATTTATTTATTTATTTATTTATTTATTTATTTATTTATTTATTACGTATACAATGTTCTGCCTGCATGTATGTCTTTATGCCAGAAGAGGGCACCAGATCTCATTATAGATGGCTGTGAGCCACCATGTTGTTGCTGCTAATTGAATTCAGGATGAATGTTTTTTGTTTTTAAATGTTTTTAATTTTTTTCAATTTTACCCATGTATGAATGCATTGTGCATCATATTCCTGCCAGCCCTCTTTGAATCTCCTTTTCCAAGCCAGGCATCTCTCTGCTTTCATGTCTTGTTTGTATGTGCACTTAATCTCCTTGTACCTCTTGGGCTCAGAAGATACCAGGAAGATAATCAAGTGGTTTGCCTTTTTCCCCAACTGAAATTATTCATTGTTTGAACGGACCATTAGATCTGTTGTTTTGCACAGGTAAAGCACAGCTTTTCAACCACTGTGTTTTCAATCAGTGACTAATACAGCCTTCGAGCCTGTCTAGCCAGATAGAACCCTTTGAATGCCTTGGTTGCTGGGCTATTAAGCCTTTGCATTCTGCAGTAGATGGCACAAGGAGATTGAGTGCTGAAATGAATGTGGAGAAGGGAGAAGTCAAGTTTCATCTTTTCAGCAAGAAATTGAGCATGGGGGTGTGTATATAATGACTCCTGCTAGAGCTCATCTTTGTTCTGCTCTGTCAGTGGATGCTACCTCCTTCTGACCACTCTGCTTAGCTGGGAAACTCAAATTCTACAGCTTGAGATCATAAAGATATGAAATTTAACTCCACCACTGCCTATCTGGGAAAACTGGGTGATTATTTTTAGGTCTAAAAAATGATATGTTTCTTAGGATTATAAGTAAAAAAGAGAGTTCTGCCTAATGTAGGTACTTAATACTTGTGGTGTGTATTATGCATGCACAGTTGCCACTGTGTTTCCATGGGGAATATGTTCCAGGGTGTCTGTTGGATACCCAAATCCATGAATGCTGAAGTCTCATCTATAAAATAGCATTGTATTTGAACAAAACTTGTGCATATACTCCTGCACACTTTCAAATCAACTCTAAGTGATTTAGATGTCTAGCACAGTGTAAATGCCTTTTAAATACTCATTATTTTGTTTAGGGAATAATGGCCAGTAAAGACATCTATGTCCAGTGTAGATGAATGTTGTTTTCAAATATTCCTGATTGGTTGAATTTGCTGACATTGAACTCATGGATAAGAAGAAATAATTGCATTTTATACTGCTTGAATGTCAGTGTGATGCACTCCAGCAGTTTGTAAGCTCCTTAGGGGAAGGAGTCACAATTTAACTTTCTTTGGAGAGTGGTGACACATATTATGGTTTCATGCCCAGGAACTGATATAGACAGGAGAAACATTGTCTTCACTGTTGTAAGAGAATGACCCAAGAGAAGCATGACAAATGCCTTTAGCATGTGACTTGGTGGAACAGTGCATGTGCTAAAAGGGGACAAAGCTCATGTGTGCAAAGAACACTTACAATTCATGATATATTTTCCTAATGGCCAAATAGCACTTTTTATTTTTGCAGTAAAATGAAAATCCATCAAAGAATATGGAATAGTGAAGCGTTCTTTCTCCTCAGTATGAAGTTAATATTTCTAGGTATAGGTTTTACTATTTTTTAGAAGTGTTTTTATAAAAATATCAGAGAAAAACTAGCTTATGTAAGAGTTCCTTTGATATAACTTGATTATGAGTCTTCCTAAGGCAGTTAGTTCTCTCTCTCCCTTTCTCTAGTATTCCGTGTCACCATGACCTTAATAGTTTTATATGGAAAAATTAGTTGCAGAGAGAGCAAGTTGTCACAAAAAGAAGGAAAAGAAATCAGACAACTTAATAATTTCCTAGGAGTCCCCGATCTCCTCCTCCAACAAAATGTACTATGCTAGAACGTTTCAATCCTATGATATTATTTTTAATTTTGAAACCAAATACTTTATCCTCAAATGTTCTTCATTGCTTTGGATCTGTGTTGTCCTACTACTGAATCTATCATATTTGATAAAAGAAGAACTTAAAGAAAATCTTTTTCTTGCAAGTCTGGTAGCAGCAGTTATGTGAAATGCTAATGCAGAGGTGGGAGCAGGGGTGGGAGGCCCCTGCCCCTGCACCGGACAGCCTCCGGGGGTGTGCCTTCCTGGCTGCACCAGCAGCTGCTTCAGGACAGTAACAATTCTGTGTTCATCTTTGCACCAAACACTCTAGCACAGCATCATGCTCAGTGCACAGCAGGATATCAGTGAACACTTTCAGATAGCAAGAGCAAAGCCCAGGTGAGGTGCTTCTCACTGGAGAAAACAGCCATGCAAATCCTTTGTCATCATGTTTTGCCTGCTACTTGATTTGGGGCTATGAACTGGCTCAGGGTGGCACAAAGCACTAAAGGGAACAGAATAGTCACCATGGTCAAATCATTTGGTTTGCATAATCAAAGTTTCCTTCACTTTCCCTAGTTGAATAATAGGTACTCAGTATAGTGTATGCAGCCCTTGTCTAAAATATATGGGGAATATTTGAGGTCACATTGATTTATGTTTTAGATTTGAGAATATGTGCATATATAATGAACTATAAAGATCCAAATGTAAAGTTCATTACTGTTTTGCATATAACTTAAAACATAGGCCAAAGATAATTTTTTTTGGTTGTCAAACAAAACCACTTCGTTGTTTTGAGACAGCCTTATTCATGTCCAGGTTGGCCTTGAATTCACTATGTAGCCTAGACTGGCCTCTAACTCAGAAATCCCCCTGACTTTATTCTTTCCAGTGCTGAGATTATAGGCATGAATCACCACTCCTAGCTTGAAGATAACTTTATATAATATTTTGAGTGTGCTTGTATTTTGACAGTGACATATCACACGAGGCCAGTTGTGAAACTCCCCTCTTATGATGTCATGTGGTCACTCAAAAAGTTTTAGATTTCAGAGAAGTTCAGGCTTTCAGATTTGGAATGCTCAAATTTCATTTCACAGCAGCCACTTGTTGATGCTTGAGGTATTTATAATTTTACACCTGGCTTCACTGATCTCAGGGTTTTCTGTTCTTTTGACAGTTATGGGCTTTTACTCAAAGAAAATGACAAAAGATAGGCTGATTTAGTATCAGACTAGTCTGAGTAAATGTTAAATGCTCTTTTACTTATGTATAAAAAGGGTTGCAGTATAACACTGATAAAATACAGTATTAGAAACAATTCAAAAACAAGTCATTAAATTTTTTGAAGAACACAGAAGCATTAAAACAATGGTTAACAGAAAGCAGAGCAGGAAGAAAAACATTAGCTTCCATGTTCCTTTTCATTAAATAGCAACATCCTCAGAGAAGAATCAAATCAACTAGTCATCTTCATCTAGCAAAGTAATACAAATATATAACAAAATAATATAAACAAAGGATAGTATTGTGCTTTAATTATATTTTTTACTAAGCCACTTTATCTTCCTTACACTAAATGCAGAGAAATAAAACATAATCTGAAGAAAATTATGTCTTCACTGTTATTCAGAATGAAAGAAGTCTTGGTATTTATTGTTATACAATCAATTGTTTTACAATGTGGGCACATGTGGGCTCCAGAGGACAAATGTACTGTCATCCTTTACTCACTGAGCTATCTTGAGAGCCCTGAATTGTTTCCTATTGACAATGAAATATGGGGCTACTTTAATTCACTAAATTCTTCCTCAAAGAACTTAGACTGAAACTCCAGTCAATGAATCTGTGGTTATAATGGCTGACTGGAAAGGAACAGGGTGCTTTTTCTTTGATGTTCTGTGAATAGTCATTGCAGAGACATTTAAGTGCAGAACTCAGATGAATTCTATATGAGGTGATATTGTTTTGATGCCTTATCAGTGGTAATCTGGATAGAATGCCCAGGAACTCAGGTAAATGAGAAGAAATACTTCCTAAATGAGCAAGGCAGAGATTATCAAAACTCCAGGGCCAATGCCCCAGTGTACAGCTTTGCAGAGATGCTGTCTATACAGACTTGGGCATTAAAAAATTTCATTATTTTTTTCTAATTATTTTGCTAATTTAGAGGCAGGATTGGTGAGCAGTGATGTGGGTTAGGGATGAATTGTGGTTAGGAAAACAAAAATTAGTTTTTAAGGTACAATGAAATGAGTTGTGCTTATCCTCTTCTGTTATACCACTGTTCTACCCACACGATGGTGAAACAATAGCATTTTAGGGTCTAAGAACCCAATACCACAATGCCACAGATATTTTTCCAAGGATGACTTTGGCATATTTGTCCTGATCTCATCCCAGATTCTTATCTTAGGACACTGCACACTAATTTGATCAGTGACCAGGTGAAGCAACAGAGTTGTAATTCAGATCTCTGGAAACCTGGGAAGACCCTTGGCTACCACATTACTCTGCTTGAGGTTTTCAAATGTTCAGGCTGTTATACATTTGGGTCTCTTTCCTCAAGGTTAAAGTCAAAGTTCTCCAATAAAACATTGCACATCAGGCAAATGAAATGTTTACCTTTCTAAGTAGGATAGAGGATAGGCACAGGCAATGAAATTTCAAGGACATTTTGTCTAATGGAAAAATGACCCCACAAAGAAAGTACATAAGACGGGGAGGACACATGTAATGCCATTGCCACAAATAGAGAACAAAGATGTTTCAGGTTGAAAACTGTAAAGGCAACAAATGTAGCAAATAAAATTTCAGGTGATACCAATGAGCCATGCAGAGGATACCAGCTACTGCCAACTCATGTTCCTGAAACCATTTCCTTGAGCTATTGACCAAGCAAGTGCCTTTCAGGGCTCCAGGAAGAAACGAAGTGTTTAAGTACATCAGCAAGATTGATCAGTCTTGGGGTACATTCTTCCCGTGACATCTTACCACACTTCACCCACTGCTCTGCCAGCCTTAATTTTTAAGCCATAGAAAATAAACGTTTATTAAAAGCTTCCCAGCCAGATAGTCTTCTCAATTAGCACTTCTCTTAAAATCTGATATCTATGTTATTCCCCTAAGAACCATTTTGGCTGCAATTTACTTCGAATATTGAATTTACACTAGGGAAATTCATTAGACACAAAGAGTTTAAGCTTTCCTTTTCACTTTCATCCTTTTAATTCAGTCTAACCATGCTGGTTCTGAGTCATACCGAATGCATTTGAGGGTTAAAATGGAGAACTGGTGGAGTGAAACCAGAGTAAGAGATGAAAGGAAGGAGGAAATGGGGATTTAGATGGATTAGCTAAAATGCGGAGGTGGGGTACTAGCGGCCAGAGAAAAGAGCAAAGAAAAGAAGGAAGAAAGGGGGTATCAAGAAGGTGAGCTGCAACATGAGCCCTCATAACCCTGTGAGTTCTGGGAGCCATACTTCTAAATCAAACTCAACATGGCTATTTTCTCATGTGACCTGTCACGTATGCTTCCAGCTGCTTTCCGTTTCAATGCACCAGTGTGCCTTTGTCAGACCATGAGGGCCCACGGAAGTTTTGGGATTTTTAGAGGTATGTTGCTGTGTTTTGCAGTAAGGTTTTTATTTGGTAAAAACCACTGAAAATATGGAAAATTTACTCATTATATCAGTTTTTTTTTTAATAGACACTTTTTTTTCTATAGAACATTGGTAAAGCACATTTGAGGGATTTTCTGTACTGTCATGGTACAAGAATATGATGTGGCTTTGAGGAATGAAAAGCTCTTCTCACTAGGCACTAGGTGTCTGCTGTGAATGGCACAACCTAACTGGTAGTCACCCGAAGCAGTCCTCTCCAGAAAGCCCCCTGCATGGAGGAGATGACATCATGGCATACCTGCCTATTCTTGAGCACTGACTGGGACATGCTCACCGCTGACAATGACCAAGGCTGGACAGGAAATAGAAACATGTGCATATTTCAATTCCTCTGGAGCCACTGAACTGTCAACTCTTGACATTCAATGCCCTTATCTCTTATCTGTGTGTCCTTGGAGTGCAGCAGCATTTTGGCTACACAGCAGTTGTCCACACATGAGTGCTGAAGCTCATTGCTCAGGAAGCCAGGACATGCCACTTCAAACAGTTCTCTCTGTCTGGTTCTACTCCGAGGTACAGTTGATACATTGTTCTAACATGGGATGCCCTTTCACTAGAACATTCAGAAAGTGCACCTGCAATCTGGACGACTCTCCACAATGAAAAGGCATCATGATATCAACTATTCTAGGAATGTTACTCCCAAGCATTTTTAATTTCTTCTCTTTAGAGCTGATAGCAAAAATGGTCTATCAGGACTCTCCTTCACTGGAGACCTTCATATGCCATGACTGTTCTCCAGCAGCTGGAACCAGAGAAGAAACTACCCTCTCCTCCTGATTCACCTCATCTTGTCATTTTCTGGATTAAAAAAAAAATCCATGTTCAGAGTTCTAGGAATCTCCCTTGTTGGATGAGGAGGGTGTTGGTCCTCAGAATTCAACAGACTGTAATCCATTCTCTCTCCCTCTCCTTCCTGCCACCCCCTCCACATTTTTCCTTCTCCCTCTCAGAATCACCTGCCTTCCTTTGGTTGTTACTGCTTTAAGGGTAAAGCTTAAGAACATGTGCTGAACATCATTAAGAACAACAAACAAACAGAAACCCTCCAAACGTTCAACATATATTTTACATATTTTTCTTTCATATTATAATGAAAAAATTATAGGTAAAATGTTTTAAAAATTCTTAACAGAAGAAAAGCAAACTTGGTCCTGTTTATTTTTAACTGTGCATTAATGTCACTATATAATCACCTTTTTAGTTATATACTCACTATCATATAAAATAGCTTTCTTTTAGTATAGTGATATGCTGAATTTTACTACATGAAAGGTCTTGTCATAAAGACAACTAAATAATAATGATGATAATTAATAATAAGTAATAGTACTTTAAAGGCAGAATTTTTAGTGCTAAAAGGCAAATACTATGGTAAAAACTAAGTCTGCATCCCAAAGTAAACAATTTTCCTTTCAAGCTCTCATAGGGATACAGGCAGCCCTCCAGGACTCTGTAGTAACTGTAACAAGGCAAATGTGGCCCTCACAGGCATTTATCTCAGTGTGACAATTTCTCAGTAAGCTGAATGTCAGGAGAAAAGGCAGCCTCTGCAGCTATTCTTCAGTTCAGTGCCTCCCAGGGAAGGATGCTTGAGGCAGGATGGGTGTACCAGGGTGCCTTCAGACAGAGAAGAGCTATTATGATTCTTAGCTCTCCCAGGGTTTGACCTGCATGCCTGGGGCTGGATGTAATTGAATTATCTCTGGTAGGAGGGACAATATTCCTGACCTAAATTCAGGATATATGCCTGCCAGCATTTGGCATGAAGCTGGCTCATAATTTGAGTCACATTGAAAAATCTTAATTGCTGTAATAATTGGGTCTGCCAAGTTTGTCAGTTGGCTAAGGTCTTACAAGAATTTTAACCAAAGGATGGAATTTCCACCTGGTGTTGGCTGGATCTGGAGATGTGGCTACTGCTGCTTGGACACATTTATTTTGGGACTTCCTACATGTGCAGCCTGCTTATCATCAGTCATAACTTACTGTCATCTTGGCAGTTGTGACTGACTGGGATTAACCTATTATTTGGAAAGGTAAAGAACTGCAGGTGTACAGGGTTTAAATGCCAGGCCAGGATAACTCACAATAATATTATAGTGGAACTAGACCCAGGCCTTATCTCTGCTATAATCCGTCATTCTATATGCACTGGCTGCGGAGAATGCTACACTCCACCACAATACCAGTGACCCCAGGGTGAGATGCAATGCTAATCTTTCACAGACCCATCATTGGAAGCAATTGCTGACTGGGCTGACCTTGAAGTCACTATTGATATTCTGTAGAAGAATGGCATTGAGCAGTATGGAATGTGCCCTCAATGTAACCCTTGTTTCCTTAGATTTATTTTTACTATGTGTATGAGTGTTTTACCTGCATGTACATCTGTGCACCACATGTGTGCCTGGTGCTGGAAGAGCTGATAAGTGTTGATATGGGTGCTAGGCATCACACCTGGGTTCTTTGCAACAAGTGCTCTTAACCAAGAGCCAAGATCAAACCTTGTTTCTTTAATGACAGCTTATTTATGGAGTACTTGACCAGACTAAGTAAGTAGATACCCCATCTAGTGGTTTTGACAGTACCCTGCTACTCACAGGATGTTGGGTCTCTTCTGCCTAAACATTATGTTGTCACTATTAGCTTGTACACTTGTTTTGACTAGAGACAGAGAGCATGTCAGGAATCTGCCAAGGCTACCACTTCCAAAACCAAAACACCACTTTGATATTTTCCTCAAGTGAATTTTAACAAATTAGCCCTTCCTTCGATTCACCCATTACTCTAATAGCATCCTCAGAAAGGGTTGGACACGAAGCTTGTACAAATCAATGTTATATAGTTCTTTGCCAATTACTGCTTAGCCTACCCTAAAATGTTCCTCCTACTCATGATAATAACATTGTAAAAAGAACACAATGTATATAGCAATTTTATTTTGAAGAGTGAATTAGGAAATCTATCAAAACACTAACAGACTGGGAAATGCATAATAATAACACTTTACTTCTATGGGTTTTATACACCAAGGGAATTATGGATGCTTTATATAAAACACAGGATTACAACAGCAATTAAAATGCTATAAACCCAGAGAAAGGAAGCAGAATAATGTAACCAAACAACTGTGTTATGTGAAAATCTTTAAGGAAAAAAAAAAACTAATCAAAAGCTCCATTTTATTTAAGGACTCTAAACAGGGAACTACCCCAAAAGATTCCAATTGAATACATAATCTCGCAGCTGATTTCCTAATCCTCTTGCTCTGACCATTTTTTTTTTTGAAATCATATATACACAAGCCACACTCAATGGGCTTGGTAGGTTGTATTTGAATATTTATGCATATATATGTGTAAAAATAATAAGCAAAAAACCCCAGGCTATTACTTTGAGAAGAAGTGAGAAAGGGTAAGGGAGGGAGTTTAGAGGAAGGGGACATGGAAGGGGTTGGAGGAAGGAAAGGGAAGGGGGGGGAGTCAGGTAATATATTTTAATGTTAATTTTTTAATTAAAAATAGGGGGGGAAATGAAGATCCCATATAGAAATCCACTAACTTGGGTCTAGTCTCTTTTGTCTCCATCCCACTCAGAGGTGTAAGAAGGCCAGGAGGAGCTTAGCATGCTTAGGAATCCAATGGCTAGAGCTCTAACAAAAAGAGGGAAAAAGACACTGTGTTCTGATATTTGTATCTGCTTTGTCCCTGACCAAATTCATTTTGAGGCTTGTTCCTAAATGATGGAGTGTTGCTGTCTTCTCTGGGAGGAAATGTCCACTGCTAATATGAAGGACAATGCCTCTGGGGACAGTCATTGTAACAAAATGAACAGTGACAGGTAATCACAAGGAGGCTATTAGTGTTCCCTTGTAGAGGGGGTTGTCATCACACCCACACCTGAGATTCTTGCTAAGATTCCCTTCGGGCCATCTGCACATAGTCTTGGGTTGTGTTAGAAGACAGGGAGAAGGAAGGTTGAGTGTGAAGTGGGAATTTTTTATGATGAAGTTGTTGTGAGTTACCCATGCTTCTGTAAGCAATCCTAGTAAATTTACTGGTTCTCAGCAGGGCTTAGACAGAGCTGTGTCTTGGTCTGTTGGTGCAGTATGTGGACTGAAGAAATCTTTTTATGTCTGCTGGAAAAGTCATTCAAGGCCAGTGTAATAGTGTTGAGAGGGGTTGTAGTCTCTGAGAGATGTATGGGGTCTCCAAATATACACTGAATGAAGGGATTTGTACTTTTCCCCGTTTTTAAGTTCTTGCTCCCTCCAACCCCTGGTACTGGGTGAGCCCCCAGGAAAGCAGGGTGTTCTAAGGGGAGCTGATTCCCTGGCTTGCTCTTGTTTCTGCTCTGGGATACTGGTTTCCCACCCTGAAGCTCCCACTAAGGAGCTCTTGGCTTTCAGAACAATGAGCTCCCCCCCCCACAACACCCACCCCAAATCTCTTTTGTCAATTATACAGCCTTAGGCATCTTGTTATAGCAACAGAAAGTGGACCAAGGCATTCCTTCATTACACAAAAAGCAATCTTCAGAAATCAATGGAAAGAGAACATCTTTAAATAAGATTCTTTACGGTTAATGGCATTAAAGATAGACTATTGTTCTAATATTCTAACATAAGAATATTGATATTAGATTAAATTCCATTGATCATGTCCTAATATCCTAACGTGCTTGCAATTTTGACAATTTACAGACTAATTGTTCACATACTTAGCTGCTAACTTGGAGCTCTACCTAAACAGGGATCTCAGAGGTGGCAGAAATGCAATAGTTTGAAGACATCAACTTATTAACTATGCAAGGCAATTATAATGCTCTTGTAATTGGTCATAAAAAGAAATGGAGTAGACAACAAATTTATTATTAAAAATCTCATTTTTTAATTCTTGAAAAAAGGCAATTTAATTTAATTTTATTTTTTTTGTCATAGACTGTAAAAGTACGAATTGTTGGTGTTACCTCTAATTTGAGAAAATAGTGTAGGAATTTAAAGCAGCAGAAACTCCCTGGGCTAGTCTCCCATTTTCAAATTGAAATATCTATTTTTTTCTAGTTGAAAAGAAAGAAAATAAACAAGCAGAATGAAAAACAAGTCATAGTAAACATGGTTAAAAGTCTTTTTTGAATCTGTGCCTAAAAACTACAGCACAGTTTAGAAGAGGTTACATGTTGCTCTAAAAAGGAGGGAAACAAGTCACAAGAGGCACACGGCTGAAAGCCTTTTAGAATAATTATCCCCATTTGACCATGAAATTAAATTGTGCTAGAACAGGCTGTTTCAGAACACATCTCAACCAGAATCTAGTTTAGTGGATGCTCGACTACTCTGTTTGGCAAAACGAGGAAAACCCATCTCATTGTGAGTACAGAACCACGGAAGCTCTTCTGTCTTTCATGAAAGCTAAATCCCAGAGATGTTTTGCTCATCTCTACCAAACTGCATTTGACCCTAAGAAGCAGTTCGTGCAATTTAATTAGCACCTGGCTCCCACATTCTTCACAACTTCATCTCCA
The DNA here is from genome assembly GCF_049852395.1 of Peromyscus maniculatus bairdii. Taxonomy (NCBI): domain Eukaryota; kingdom Metazoa; phylum Chordata; class Mammalia; order Rodentia; family Cricetidae; genus Peromyscus; species Peromyscus maniculatus. The sequence continues at coordinate 38,352,967 of NC_134853.1, forward strand.
GGGGCTTTCTCTTCTCTGATCTTGTCAAGCTGGGTTTCTTTTAGTTCCCCAAGGTCATGCATGTTCTCTGTATTTGGCTAGACCATTTTCACTACCTCGGTTTTGCTAAATTATTCCCTCTTCCTTCACCTAATGATGAAAGCCCTGTATTACTGTCCTGCACAAGTCGCTCTCCTCTGTGATCCTTAGCTCCTCATCCCTACCTTTTTCTGATTGTAAGGGGAAAGCTGGTGGCCTCTTTCCCAGTCTCTTATATATAAGAGCCTTTTAGGCCCCATCTTGCCAATGATGTTCACATTCTCCTGGATTCCCTTGGGCCTCTTTTCCCATTTCAGGCACAGAAGCCTCCTGTGTGGTTCACTCTCCAAAGCTACTTACATCTCTTTACCAGGGGCAGATGACCTGAGGCCAGAATTTCTCAACAGATTCATACCCAGAGCAGGAAATGTTCATACCCTAGTTTCCAGGAAGGGATGATTCTAATGACGTATGTGATCCATCTCACAGCAAGACTGGCATCATCCCTTCCCGGTCCTACTTTTCTCTCCCCAAATTTTCCTGGGTACACCTGTATAAGCATTCCCTCAGCAAAGTCTTCCACAGAGCAGAAGGTTATTTAATTTTAGTTATATCATGCATCAAACTTTTTTCCTAGCATAGGAATGTGTAATTGTTCCAGCACCATGACTAGTGATTCAAGGAAATACTGATATTTCATGTGGAAGTCTAGAATTTCCACATTTCTCCATCTTTGAAGCTATCCTTCCCTCCATTGACTTTCATAGCCTTTTCAAAATCAACTTATGCAATATTCTGTTATAAGATTATGCGGCATGATTTATAAGTTTCACAATCTGAAGGGAATTCTCTAAAATTTGTAAGTATGTCGTGTTTATTGGTGGCTCATTCTCAAAGTAGATCTGGACTATACATTTCCTTGTACATGTGGAGACAAGAGGTAGATATCAGATATCTTTTTCAGTCACTCTTGATTTTACTTTTTGATACAGGGGCTCTCACTGAACCTGGAGCATACAATTTGGCTAGCCTTGCACACCAATGAACTCCAGAGATCCTTCTTTCTCTGCCTCCTCAGCATTGGATGAAAGATGTACACGGTCATGTCTGGCTTTTTATGTGAGTCCTAGGGATCTGAACTCAGGTCCTTCATGTTTACATGACAAGTATGTTGCTGACTGGGCTGTCACTTAGTCCCTGGACTGTGTGTTTCTAATTTCATTCTTAAAATACTTGTCACAGAGAAAGTAAAAATCTGAAATCATTTCAGCATATTTGTTTGGTTCCACAATAGTCTTGAACCATGTCTTGCCAGTTTATAGATCCTTGAACTGCTAAGGAATGAGTTTTTCTATTGTGTTATAGTTTTCTGCTGTATCTCTATACTGGAAGTTAAATCCCTACATAAAAGATGGAGATCCCGAATATCAAGACATAATAATAATGTCTCAATAAAAACTTCCTTAATGAATGCAGACTACTATTCTTTCCAAATTATAGGAACTTTATCTTCCTACATGCACAGTTTTCTAGTAAATATCCACACAACTTATTCCTCCCTGTTTAGAAGTAGGTAAATATACCTGTAAAACTGGTCTTGCCTTCTCTAGTTTTGGAATCTGTAGTTTGCCCCCTCCTTCACTCCGTCCTTCTAGCCTCACTTATTAGTGTTTGGGTCAATCTCAGAAGAGGGAATCTATACCACATATCCACTTACAATTAAGATACATTCATATTTTTTATTCTTGTCATTTCCACCATTAGCTTATACTTTAAAATTTTAAGGTATAAGGAGTAAATATGAATTGTATTTATACTGGGGAAAGTATGCCAAAAGAGCCATATCTTTATAACTGAATCTGATTGTGTTTTTCTTGACAGTGACTTGAGGGGCTGTTGGGTTTGATTGACTGGAAACAAAGATAGCTGGATCCCATCAGGCTTCTTTCCCCTGTATTACTAACATTAGTGACATGCTTATATGTGTTTGATGTTTGATGGTAATAATTTTACACAATATTTAAAATTTATATTCTCATGACCATTGTGAAGTATTACATCCAATTTGGGTAAGTAAGGTCTGAAAACGGAAGTTGCCCAATGACCCAAAGAACAAAGTCAGCATCCTCAGTATTAAATTGTAGAGCTGTGCACTGCTTAATCATGGTGATATTCCTGAGAGATTCACTGTTAGCTGACTATGTGGTACACAATATAGAGTGCATTTTTATGAGCAAAAATGGCTATGCTATTCCTGGAGATAAAATTTTGTGGGATTACATCATACATGCAGTCCATTAGTGATCAGGCCATTGTTTAAGGCTAATTTGAGAGAGATGAGAAATTCTCCCCAAAGCTGCTCTGACTTTCTATACCATCTCTTGATTCTCTAGCAGAATAACATTTCTGGAAATCCTCACTCCAGGAGCATCAGGGCCCCCCCTGCCCAGTTCAGGGCTCTTGATCTGGGGCAGCACTGTTCAACACTCCTTCTTCATGAGTGAAATGCCTTGAGTCCATGCTCCCCAACATGGGAGCAGGCTGTGTACAGCCACCTAAAAACTCAACATGTGGCACTGTGGTACTGATAATTAAAATTCAAATTTGAAAGCTATATATGAGTATCTGGGTCTAGACCTTCTCCTTGGCTACCTATCTTTATTAGCTGATCAGAATTTGACCATCTCTCCACTTTCTACTTTTTCTGATCTTATTTGCTAGCTTTTCAAAAATGCAAATAAAGTATTTTAAATTTTATTAAAGTATTTAATAATCTCACTTTTATTATCTCTGACATTATAAGCTCACCCCTTTTGTCTCTGTTAGTAAAGCATTGATGAGAAAGTGAGAGACAATATTTTGGACCTCATCTCATCACAATTATTCTAGAAGTATGGTCTTAGTCTCATGGTGTCAACCTTGTCTTACTCCTGTTTTCTCTTCCTACACTATCATTGACATTCCGGAAGTCTTATTTGCCTGGAAGTTCTTGAGCGTGTGTGTGGGGGGGGGGGGGGGCAGTCGTCATCCTTGTCATGTGGGAGGTCACTATGCAGCCTTGACTTTTGACTTGCAGGCTCTCAAGAGAAAACATCTCATTACCCCACTTCGGTGATGCCTCATGGAAGACAGTCCAGCATCTCTTCCCTCTTTTCAGAAATATTCACGTACTGCTATGACCAGATGCCAATCTACTACTTCTTCTTTCAATGATACATTGAAGTCTTTGGTTACTTATTCATAGATGTCCTTTTTATTCCCAAACCCTTTATTGTCCATTTTTTATCACCATTGCCTTAATTTGTTTCATATGGCTATAACAGGATTTCTGAGACTGAGCAATTTATAAAGAATAGACAAAACCCAAGGGTTGGTTCTACTTTATAACAAGAGCACCCCTCTTTCAGTTTCTACGTCCTCTCAACACCATTCCAGAGGGGATCACATTAATATGAATATAAGCCAGATTCAAACTATAGTCCCACTTGACCCATTTAATCTTGCAATTTACATTACTCCACTGGAGCTAGCTAGCCTAAAACTATCTGTCACTCAGAAAAGTCTACGCAAGAAATGCAGATGCTGCATACATCCCCGTTCTCTCAGAAGTCTACTCAAGAAATGCAGATGCTGCATACATCCCCGTCCTCTCACTCACGTCTTCTATAAGCAACACCCTCATTTTCACTCAAACACAGCGCCTGCTACTCTTGTTTGACCTATGAGAGCTTCCCAGCACTCATTTTTCAGGTTCTGTCTCTATCTCCTACCCCTCCCATGCAGCCTGGAGTCTGCTCTCCATCATTTAAGTTGTTCATTTACTAATTCAACTCTTTTCCTTTGTTGAGCCCTGTCTCTCACTTGGCTGACCTCCAGCCCAAAGCAATTGATCTGCCTTGTTCCCCTCTTACAGAGCTATAATGTACTGCTGGAAAAGCTAGTCGATCAACCGATAGTGGCCACAAAACTGTGGTTATTTAAGTTCCTGGGCTATCAAAACTACTAGAGCTTCTGGTCTCCTCAGTCTCCTTTAGTTCTCTTCTCCAGGAAGTTGCCTCTCTCCCAGAGGATCTCCTCTAGCTCAGTTTTCCAGTAACTGTGAGTTCATGATGACTAAATCTGTCCCTCTTGTTCAAATGCCTCTCCTAAGACACCCTGATTTCCCCCATATACACTTCAAAAACGTATCTACTGTGGTTTAAATGAGAAATGTCCCCTGGATGCTCATGTATTTGGACATTTGGTCTCTGGTTGGTGGTGGAGATTGTATGAACTTTTAATACGTGGAGCCTTACTGCAGGAAGTGTGTCACTAGGAGTGGGCTTTGAGAGTTTATGGGCTCACCCCACATCCGGCTTGTTCTTTCCACTCCTGGCATGTACAGCTTCCTTCTCCTGCTGCCATGTCTACCTTCCATGATAGACTCAAGCCAAAATAAGTTCTTCCATCTATAAGTTTCTTTTTGTTACAGTCTTTTATCACAGCAACAGAAAAATAACTGATACAACGTTCAAAACAGGTGCCGGCCTCTTCTGCCACCAAGGGGCTTCCTGTGTGTCCCCAGTCTTGGTGAATTATGAATCTGACCTTTGCCCACTGGGGTATTCCACTAGTCACAATGGTTATGTCTATTCATTACTCATTTTCCCCCAATTTTCTCCTACATTTTCCCCAACACATTACATTTTTCTATCCCATCCACTTAAGTCCATAGTTATGTTATCTGAACTCTGGTATCAGCTGCTGTACTCTCATTTCTAGGCACTCAACTACCTTTAAGACATTTGTTTCTCGGAAACAAAAACTACCATAACCTTAACTGATGTTCCTTAGTGATTCCTATCCCTTTCAAGGATCAAGTTCACATTCTTACCACTTTGGCCTCTGGAGGAGCTCTCTGGTCTCAAGGCTTGTGCCTCCCTAGGCCCTTTACCTCCTCAAATGACAATCAGGGTGCACTCAGCCCCCACCATCTTCTCATTTGTGACAAGGCTATTTTTCTTTCTTTGTCTTGTGCTGTTCATGCTGCCAGGAATATTTTTATCCTCTATTTTTTCCCAGTGGGTACTTATTAGCACCTACTTATTAAAATTAGCAGAGCCAGACAATTCTGTTTTGAGAATCGTTCTGTAAAAGCACTGGCTGGTGCTTTCCAGAATGTCAGGAATGAGAGACAGGGAGATAAACCTATTTTAAATCGAAGAAATGTGAGGACTAAATGCAGTAAGTGGATACAGGCTCGATGCCATCCTAAACAAGAGAAGATGCTGTAAGATTTGGACAATCGAAGAACATAGAATTTTAGTGCAGATCATGCTGGATTTGGATCAATGCTAATTTCTTGGGTGACTGTCACATTAGAGAACAACACTCTTCCTTAGAGCACTCACCAAGTATTAAAGGATAAAAGTACATGATATCTCAAATCTATGACATGACAAAATAAATTATATATATATATGTATATATATGTGTGTGTGTGAATTATTAGAGGTGCATATATAGTTGTATGATTCTAAATATGTCTATACCGTGTTCATGCATACATATATGTGAATACATAAATATGAAGGGAGTGTGAGAGCAGGAGCAAGAATGAGGGAGAGAGAAAGAGCAATGTGTTAATTTTGGGGAAAATACAAGAGATCTATGTATTCTGGTGACTTTTCTGTGAGTTTGAAATTATTTTTATAAAAATTGAAAGAGGAGTCCTGGGATTCTTTCATTACAGCTTTGTGATGATGGTTAAGTAGATGTGAGGGATTCTGTTCTCAACAATATTTTTGGCATATAAGAGCTAAAAATTAAAAGGTGCTACAGAATTCTTACAGTATAAATATTTTATTTGAAAGGTTTCTGGATAATGTACTTCTGTTAGTATTTCTCTACCCTGAGAAGCAATACCACGGTGGGCAGAGGGTTGGTCTCAGCACCTATGTTAATTGCCCAAGGTTGCATCTCTATAGCACTATCAACAAAATTATGATAAAGAATACTTTTGAGTAAGTCACAAGATAGACTTAAGGAATTCTGGATTTCCGGATGACTATTTATTCTGAGATGTGGCTTTGTAGTTTCCTTTTCTCTCTGATGCTCTGCTTCCACTGCTCACTGCAGTACCAGTATAGTGGACACAGGAATGAATCATGAGTGCATACTTATGAGTACCAAACTATGCTCTAAGGACAAAGCAAAATCTAATGTGTGGAAAAGGATTAAATATTTCTGTAACTGGAGTATTCCTGTGTCCACTTGGCTCCTGTAGCTGCTCAGGCCCAGTTAAACACACAGAGACTTATATTACTTACAAACTGTATGGCCGTGGCTCAGGCTTCTTGCTATCTAGTTCTTACATCTTAAATTAACCCATTTCTATAAATCTATGCCTTGCCACATAGCTCATGGCTTACAGATATCTTACATGTTGCTTGTCATGGCGGCGGCTGGCAGTGTCCCTGACTCAGCCTTCCACTTCCCAGAATTCTCCTCTTTCTTTGTCTCACCTATACTTCCTGCCTAGTGCTGTGGGGTGTCCTGTATGCTGTGAATATATGTTGCTATGATTGATTGATGAATAAAATACTGATTAGCCAGTAGCCAGGCAGGAAGGATAGTGTAGGCGGGACAAAGAGAAAAGGGAATGCTGGGTGGAAGAAGGCTGAGTCAGGAGACGCCAGCCTGCCATCCAGGGAGCAGCATGAAAAGGCAACAGGTAAAGCCACAGGACACGTGGTGACATACAGATTAACAGAAATGGGCTGAGTTTAAGTGTAAGATCTAGTCAGTGGTAGGCCTGAGCTAAGGGCCTAGCAGTTTAATTAATATAAGCTTCTGGGTGATTATTTTATAAGTGGTTGCAGGGTCTGTGGGGCTGGGCAGGACTGGAGAAAACTCCAGCTACATAGTTCTGTTTTCTGAAAAGAGTTATTTTGTATTTTGTTATCTACTAAAATGTATCTAGTTTCAAAAAAGTTTCTGGATAAAAGCCGCAAAATTATGCTGTAAATATGAATATAAAGAAAAGCAAGCTTGTACATGTATCCTCCCCAGAGGTCTGGCTGGAGATGTCTGAGGGATGAAAATTATCTAGACAAAACCCTCTTGAGAAATGTCTTAGATTATTTGACTGCCCATATATCTAAGGAGGCTGATCTTGAATTCTTTAGAGAAAGAAGTATTCACAAAATTTTATAGTTTGAAAAATTACGACAATTCTCCAACTTTCCTTTATTTTAATCAGTTTCTCAGTAAAATGGCAAACCTGATCTTTTCCCTATAAGTACATGATTCTGTAATTCACAATTACATTATGTAATGCTCTATGCTAAATCTCAAAAGTCCAAAATGGAGAATTTTCTATAGCAACAGTTGTTGTAGGGGTTTTGAGGGCAAGAGTCTTCCTGTTCCAACCTCTTTTGAGTATCAGGCACATACTAACTTTTAACAGTATGTAGCTATAGCATCCTGGTAATCCATCTTGGCTTAAGTGAACATTTTATTCTCCCTGTAAATTGACTGCAAATGTTAGTTTAATATTGGACTTGTCTTAATTAGTAAAATTATAGTCCTATATGGCTTATTCATCAGATCTGATGTTTTCACAGTACCTCCTGAGTTTGTTTCCCAAGAACACAGAGCGTCCCTCTCCTCTCGCCTTGACTAGAACATAGCAGTGGTCCCATCGCTAGTCTGTGACAATCCCGAGCTCCAATTCAAAACAGTCAGAGCTCCTTGAAGCACTGATCTGTAATGTCCTTCAACACAGAAGATGCTTCAAAAGACATTTTCTGTTTCTTATTTCATAGATGAAGAAATGGATAGCCTAGACAGTGAAGACCGGTCAGGGGCATGCAACTGAAAGTCTAAGGACAGAGAACCCAGAATTCTTAATGGAACAATTTCATTTGTTCTTTTTATGTCTAATTGTGTACTTTACTTTTTGAAAACATTAATTTTAATTTTTAATTATATGTGTATATGTGCACATGAGATGCAGGTGCCTGTGGAGTCCAGAGATGTCAGATTCCTTTGGAGCTGCAGTTAAGGGTAACTATGAGTCACCTGACAGTTGTGGTGGGAGCCTAACTCAGATTCTGTGCAAGAATAGTATGCAAGCTTAACCTCTAGCCATCTCTGCAACCTAAGCTGTATTTCTTTAAGTATCTCCCACCTGTCTCCAGAAATGGGTATTTGACACAAAGGAAAGTTGCAGTGAATGTGAGAATTGCTGACTGCATTTCAGTTTTCTTTTTCATTTCCCCAGTCTTGGGGTCTCTACTGGCATTATGCAGTGTTAAGAAATTTCTTTCTATTTAAAGATATAATATCTATCTTCTAATCATAGCAGGATATAGAAGTTAGTAGTTTCTCTCAAGTAAGATTCATTGTTGTTTATTAATTCTCTAAATTTTCAAGGAAATGGATTCCAGCAATGGGCATCTAGGTTTCATCTACATTTGTTTCCTCCAGAAGGAAAATAAAATTCAGCAATTGGAAAAGATATAAAAGTCTTTTTTATCACTGAAATGAGTTGCTTAGAGTCTTAACAAGTAATTATGACCACACTATTAGGTTCTGCCCAATAACTAATCTGTATTTTTTGCTAGTAATGGTATGACAGTTCACCTGCACCAGTGGATGTCAAAGACACTTCTTCAGAAAAGAGAAGAAACAGTGACTGGCCCCTGAGTGTTACACGATACCCACAGAGTATACCCCAGTAGATGGTGGCCCCTGAGTGTTACACGATACCCACAGATTATACCCCAGTAGATGGTGTAGTCACCGAGTGGTCAATGTACAGAGAATAAGAGACTTACCAGTGCTCAGCTCCAAATGGGACATCTGTACTACACCTCAACCTTAAGAATAATCATGGAAGAGGGGGCAAAACTTCATCAGAGCCAGAAGGAGTGGACATCCACAGCAAACAAACAAACAAATAAGCAAACAAACAAAACACACACACAAAAAAAACTCAAAAATATTTGCTGGATATGACAGAGTTGTTGCACACATGAACTCATAAAATTTGTGACTACATACACAAGATCTGTGCAAATAAAGCTAGCTGAAATCCCAGATTGAATGAAGGAGGGTCTCATGAATACCCTTACTGAAGAGCTATTGGCAATTGATGGCTACAGCAGGGAGGAGGGACATTTTCTTCAGGGATATGGACCCTGAAAGATTACTGATGGTCCAGCAGATAGTCCTACACTCATAAGCACAGGTTATACTCAGTGGAGTTGGTTGACTTTTAAAAATGGAGACATGTTGGGAGGGAATAGTAGTGGAGAGGGATAAGAAAAGGATTAGAAGGGAAGGACTAGAGGTAGATTTGATCAGAACATTCTATTTACGTATAAAATTCTCAATAAAATATAATAGAGAATGAGAACAGGTATCATGATGAAAAGAAAAGGTGTATGCAATGAAGTCTGACACCTAAGATGAAGTGAACTACATCCATGAGAAAGTTCCGTAAGTTACCTATGTGAAATATAATTTGAAAATCCTATAATTATTTAAAAAATAAATTTGTAATTTAAAGGCCATCCAAAAATTACTATGGTTTTGAGTATAACTTTAGATGATGTATGGCAGTCCCTCCAGTGTTATTCTTTTTTTTTCTGGGATTGCTTTGGCTATATGGGGTCTTTTGTGATTCCATATAAATTTTAAGATGTTTGTCTTTCCTACTTCTGTGAAGAAATCTCCAGGCCATGACAGTGTCACTGTTTGGTTTAAGGAATTAACACCAGTTCTATACAATGACTTAGAAAATACCTTCTGGTTCACTTTATAAGACTAGTGTTACCTTATTCCAGAATTGGGATGACACAGAAGTCAAATTACAGATCACTATGCCTTTTAAACATAGACTCAAATTCTTTGGCAGAATACTGACAAATAGAATTAAGCAGCACAAAAATCACGCATTGTAATCAATAGAGTTTATTGTAGAGATGTAAGATTGTTTTATATTTGACTATCAATACGATCAGTTTGAAAGTCTACAGATAGAGAGTCATAGAATTATGTCAAGTGATACACAAAAACAGTCTATAAAAGCCAGCATCCATTCATAATATAAAAGAAAAATTCAGTAAAATCAGAATAAAAGACACTACTGTAACTTTGTGTGAACATCTACAAACATCTATTTGGTCCCTATTTGTAGATGTCATGTTCATTTTCTAAGTAAAAAATCTCATCTAATCTAAAATGAATACTAAAGCAAATCTTCCTTGAATTATGAAGTCAGTTTTGCTGTTTCCAGGGCACATGGCCACACACAAAGATCAGTAGTGTTCCCAACTGGCAGCAATAAACACTAGACATGAAGCTAACCTATCACAACCATTCACATGGCATGAAGAACTTAGGTGTGTATCCAAAAATCTTTAGATCTTCATGATGAAACATGAAAGTTTTTAGAACTTCATGGTACTATTAAGAACAATGTCCTAGGCAAGGTGGAAGGCTGACTACGCCATTGCATTAGAAGACAAGGCATAGCAAAGATGCCAACTGTCCCCCCAAATTGATACATAGTTTTAAACATTTCTATAAATATCCCTGTAGAACTGTTTGTGGCTAAGACAGGATCACCCTAACATTGAGAAGGCCAGGCAAAGTAATCAGAATAGCTGGACACTGTACTAATAGAGACTACAGCTAGTGGAGTCTGTTGACTCATTTTCAAGGAAGGCTTAGTTTTAGAAATCAGTTAGGTGTCACTAGAAAGAGACATTGATGGTGCAGCATACTGAGCCATACAATATTGAGAAAAGGCAAAAGAAATTCACTAAAGTAAAATAAAATCCCCTTCAACCTACATATCACATTTCACAACTTACAAATAAAACAATTTGAAATGCATCTTAGTTTTGAATGTAGAACCTTAAATTCAAAAAAATTATACTGGACAAAGGAGAAATTTTTCTCTGGGATTTAGAATTAGTCAAATGGTTCTTAAATTTGACACCAAAGATGTGAGAGACAAAGGAAGATTAATGAAGTAATTTGCATCAAGTTACAGATTTTATTCTTCAAAGGACCCATAATGTAAGAGAAAGTATTTGCGACCGGATGTTGAGATAGCTCAGTGTGAGTAAAGATTCCTGACACCCAGTCTGATGATCGGAATTCTGTTTACATGGTGGACAGAACTTATTTCTTCAAGTTGTCTTTTGACCTCCACTAGCATGCAGTAGAGGTCAAATTAATCAATAAATGTAAAATTTAAAATAAAGTATTTACAAACTAAATACCTGGCCAAGAACTAATATCTAGAATATATATGAAATAAAAAATAATATAGATAGAATTAGCAAACCTGAAGAGACTTTCGACCCATATGACTATAAAATTGCCAAATAAGTACGAGAAAAGATGTCCATCACCATAACCTGTTTAAGAAACAAACAAAATTCACTGGGCAATAGAAAGAGCAGACTGTTCAAATGTGCAGCAACTTGGTTGGATCTCCAGATAACTATTTTTTGCACTTCCGGTGGCACCTAGCCAGCCCCAAGGTCCTACGGCCACGCATGTGCTGTCAGTACCCAGGAGAATACCTAGTCAGCTTGGGGTCCTATGGCCTTACGTCATTACGTAGTCTGTGTGCAGGCGCTAAATTCCTTATCAAAGGCAAACCCCTCCCCTCTCCCTCATCTCTCCCCTTTTACCTGCCCCCTCCGCCCCCCACCCCAGGCCGGGTCTGCACCCTTTCCCCATCTCTTCTTTTCCCCGTCTTCCTCCTCTCTCCTCATCTCTTATCACCATATGTACATGCTAGGTCTCTTCCCTCTCCTCCTCCAATAAATTCTCCACATGAGTTCCGTGTGTGATGTCACTCCCTAGGGCCCTTGGCTCAAACCTGCCAAGGCAGCCACTGGCCATTTGTAAATTTTAACAACTATGCTTGGTGAAAAAAAATTCATCAAGTCTCGAAAGTTATAAACTGTTCAACTTTATACAATGTGCATGTGGTGTGTGCATGTGGTGTGTGCGTGTGGTGTGTGCGTGTATGCACATTCACCTGTATGCACAAGAGCATGGAGGTGAGTGCATGTGTATGTACTGCATGTGGCAGCCAAAGATTGGTATGGGATATCTTCCTCAACATCTGTCCACCTTATTTTGGGGATCAGGGTATCTCACTGCACCTGGAACTCACCAGTTTCGTTTGACTGGCTGGCCAATCAGCGCCAGAGATCTTCCCGAAATTGCCTGCACAGAGTCGGGATTACAAGCATGTGGCAAGTCCGCGACTCTCTATACGGATGCTGGGGATAAAAACTCTGGTTTTTATGCTCGGGCAACAAGTGCTTCACAGACGCAGTCGTCTCTCCAGCCATTGAATGTTGTCTTTTGCATGGAGAACAGATTAACTGTTGCCATGATTCAAACTGAATGTGTGTGTGGGGGGGGGGGGCGGGGGGAGTGGGCTTTGAGAATGGCTACCAAGGGCAACATGAGGAGCTCTCTTGTTGGGATATCATGTTCAAGCTTTTCAAGATTTGACCACTGGGGCCGACTGAGTAAAAGGAACAAGAATTTCTCGCTATTATTTTTTACAGCTGCATGTCAATTTGCAACTTTCTTCAAATTAAAAATACAGTAGAGAAAATGACAGCTGGAGGAACCAGTGGATGTCTACTTTAAGACATTTTGCTCTATACTCAGCTTAAATATTCTCCAACTATAAAATTCATTATTATTTGGCACAAAATGAGGGTGAGACTGAAATTACTTTTACAAGTGAATTAAAATATCTGGTTTCATTCCAGAAAGCACCTTCAGGATCCATTGTAGAAGCACTATTTTGGAAATTTTGAGCATAAAGTTCTTAAGTGAATTAAATGAATTTCACATCCCTTACTTTTCTTGGCAACACATTTGGCTATTATTTTTTAATTAACCACAAAACAGCAAAGCCTACAATTAAGTCACCAGGCATTGTATTCTTCACACACAACAGAGCTCTTTCCCTTAGCCCTTGAAAGCTGAATTGCAGCCTTTGTATGTGACTGAATGCTGAGCATTCCCATGGAGAGGACACAATGCCCTGAAAATGGATAGCAATTCCCCTTAATCTTCTTGGATATACAAGAGGTGGGGATACGCCTTGTGCAGTGAGATTTCTTGGATTCGAACAGTAAAGCAGAGTGCTCTCCAGTTTTCTAACTTGGGTTTGGAGGTTGAAAACCTTTGGGGAGAACAAAGCTGTGAAAGGGGAAATGTCCAGCAGGTCACCATCCTGCAAAAGGCAACCTACCAGTGACTGCACCAGGAGCTGCTGTCAAGGGACTCTGCTGCTTGAGGTCGCGGGGGTGGGGGATGGGGGGATGGGGGGGTGGGGGGGAGAACTAGGCACAGCCTGATGTCCAGTTTCTCTTTGTTTGTTGACCGGAATCCCAGGGCTTTCTCAGGAGAAGTGGAGGCATCTTGTGTGCTGAGGTTGCTGATGGCTGCATGCTTGCCAGAATGAGTACACAGATCTGAAGTCTCTAGCACTTGAGTGTGCCCAGATCTAAATGCATTTCTGAGTATGGACTTGAACTTCACAATGCCATACAGATGGTCTCTTGAAATTCACTCCTGACCAGCACCTGATCAGTAAACATGGAGACTGAGCTCCCACATCTGCATTTCTAATCTACTTCTTGGTATTTCAATTTATTTTTTGTTAAAAGTAGTGATTTTTTTCTTGCATATTTTAAAATTTCTTAATCTTTCTGTGTCATTAGAGAGGTCCATCTCTGCTTCATTTGGAGAAGGTTGGTGGCCAGGTATCTTTACCAGCTTTGCTGGCTTGTTCCCTCCAGAGCCGCTCCCCCAGGCTCACTGTGGGCTCCCCCTGCAAGACACAGTAGTTGTGTTCTTCCACCTCCCTGGGAAGCTTAGGTTACCCCTTAGAGCAAAGCCTTTGATGGACCCCTGCTTTTGGCCCTCACAATAAAAGACGAGAGAATGGCCACATTCTAATGTCAGGAAGCAGTCCTGGAGATGAAGCAGGCAGTGAGGATTAGTGTGCGCTGTGCACTTGGCTGAGTACAGAATGATCAGGGGAATGGGCTGTATGACAGGAGTGTGGCTATTGTCTTGCTTAGGTTAACGAATGTAGGAAGATCCATCTTCGTTGTGGGTGGGATTATCCCCAGGGCAGGAGCTCTTGAACTACATAAAACGGCAAAAGTGGGTTGAGCAGCAGCATGCACACATTGCTCTCCGTTCCTGATTGTGGACATAACAGGCTCAGCTGTTTCAAGCTTCTGATCCCTTAACATCTCTTAACTTTTGAGCTGAAATTAACTCTTTATGTAATGGCTCTTTTGTCATGGCATTCTATCACAGGAGCAGGGACACCTACTGAGACATGTTTTCTGGGGAACTCAACTCACTCCCATTTTTATAAAGTCCTTGTTTTCCTTCATTGGCTAATTCTATGTCCACCCCCTCCATCCTCAGACCTTCTTAGATACTCTTTGTGCGATGACTGCTTTCTCTTACTCTGTCATTTCACCTTTCAGAATCATCCATTTCACAGTTGCTGCCCTCAGGTGCAGAGCCTGGGGATAATCTGACAACATCTGTAGGAATTCATTCTCATAGAAACAAACATTAAAAATTGACAGAGGCAATGCCTGGTATTGTCCCTTTTTTCTTTCTTAGTAATGTCTCAGTATCAGCAGTTGTGAAGTTGGCTGGTCTCACTCCTGGGTCAAGGCCGATAGGCAGGAGGTGTGCACAGACTTTAAGGACAGCACCTACAAACACATAAATATATAAGCATATTTCAGGTGCAGAAATATGCCTTGATAATTATAATTTTACTAGGGCTTAACTATAAAAAAGAAGGGTTTGCAAAGTCTTTTAGCTAGAGGAAAGTATAACTGACATTTCTGCTCCACAAACATTTCCCTGACCGTTGGGGTCATGGTTTTAATTCTGGTGCTCATTTACTAGATACTTTTAATCAAAGTCACAGCTAACATACGTACAGCACTTTACAGTTTGTAAAGCACTTTCACATACACAAGGGGATTTGTCTTCTGCATCAGACTTGTCAGGAAATGTTGACATGTAGAGCTGACAGACAGGATTGTGAGACTCAGAGGAGTTTAGAGCAGCTTGTGCCTCAGCACGGTGAGTGGCAAAGCTGATACTGCAAAGAGGGCCTTTAACTCTGCTTAGTCTAAGGCATCTCCAAGTCTCCCAACTGCCATGAAAGGTGAAGCTCTCAGCCCCTACTGAGTAGATAATGGTAACACAAGACGTTCCCATGAGAGGTCAAGGAACAAAAGTGGTGGCGTGGCTCCAGCTTCCTTGACTAGAGTGGAGCCAACTACTTCACAGAGCTGATGTTAGAATGCAGCTTGCCTTGCCCACCTCCTGGGAAGAATCATTTAGTCAAGGAAGAGGCAAGAGGAGTCCCACAGTTACCTTGCCAGATTGGTTTGGGAATATTCAGTGTTAGTCACGAAATCCTGGGCAGAGTCACTTGTCCATTCAGACTTCTTATCTGAGGACATACACTTGAGGATGCTTGGGAAGTTTTTAACAGAACAAGCCAATATTCCACAACATAGAAAGAGAGAAGAGACTTAACACATCTGGTAGATGAACATTTTCTGTTCCCCTCATGTCAGGAATGAGTCTTGATGAATCTATGTTCCTCTTCCCTTTCTACACACCAGTGAAACAACATTGGCCACAATGCTTACAGTTCATGATAGCGGACTTTCTAAAGTTCCCACCTGCAGTAAGCATTTTTCCCATCTAAGTTTCAACTTCACATTTTAGACCTCCCATTCCTCCTCTGCTCTCTTCCTGGGCAAACACATTCCTTTAGACTGGTGATATACATGTTATGAATTATTATTATGTGGCCCCCACAGGGCATCCCACGCATGCAGGGAAACATGCTGGGAAGATGCAACAGCAGGCTGACAGGCAACCTACTCCATGCGGGCATGGCAGTTGTGGGGGCTGGTGGACATTCACAACCCAGACAGTACATCCGCGCAGATATGGTTTATTATAGTAGAGGGATGAAGAGAAGATAATAAAGAAGAGAGAAAGAGAGAGAGGGAAAGAGAGGGAAGGGTTGAGGGGTGCACACCTCATGGGAGTGGAGAGAGAGCAGAGAAAGAGAAATGGGAGGAGTTCTTCCTTAAGAAGAGGCTTCTATGTTAGGACGCAGGGTGGCCCCAAGGGGCAAGATCTGAATATTAACAATACATGCATGCTATTGAGTCACCAATCACTTTATTGAATAAAACAGTAAATATCTTTTAATGGACATGACTGTCTATTAATGAATAACTTAATTTTGTCAACAGAACTCAGTTGAGATCTTTGGATCATTACTTAGGCCAAATCACTATTGCCATAAACCTAATGATTAATTTTACAGATTTATAATTAATTAATTTTCAAATATTCTTAGGAAAGACAATGGCCAGATAATAAGAGAGGGTAAAAATAAAACCCAAAGAAATTCTTAGAGGCAAATCAGGGTTTCATTTTCCACTGTACTCATTGACATTTGAAACACAGACACCATTAAAGACATATTTTCTCCCAGAACAGATCAGAAGGTGGTAGACCAAGACACCCTTTGTATAGTATATTTTGACAAAACCTTTAGTTCAAATTCATCATAAAGTCTTTTGAGACCAACTTAGAATTATTCATTGGGAGATGAACATTTCAGTTCGATGCTCACTGGGAAATGGATGGAGATTTTAGGGAACAATTTTGGAGTCTTTGGACCTAAATTAATGATAATATTTTATCCAGTAGAATGATTACTTAGTTCTGTTTTCCAATTGTATTTTTATTTTCAGTAAAGCCATGGTTCACATAATGGAATCTGAACAATAGTTGTTTTTACATCTCAAATCAAGTACTTTTTTAAAATTCAGATTAGTTCTAAACTAAATTAGAACTAAATCCTATTAGTTCAAAGTGATCTAACTCCTTAGCAATGATTATAAACAGCCAGGCCAATGTGAAGCGTAGGTACTATTGTAGTCAGGCCAGAGTGAAGCGTTGGTACTATTGTAGTCGTATCTTACATTCTTTCTCTCAGCAGGCTGAAGGGTTGGTCTCCAGCCTCAGGTGCTACTGAGAAGTGAAGGAGGACAAGGTGGAGGAAGTAGGTCATTGCAGGCATGCCTATGAAGGGGATACTGGAATACTGACTTTCTGATTCCTTAATGTGCTTCACCAAGATATTCTGTCTCACCATAGACCTGAAGCGGCATGATGTAATGGATTGAAACCTCTGACACTGTATGCCAACATAAGTTTTTATTTTCTTCTTTAAAAATTGATTATTTCAGGTATTCTGTCACAATGATGAAAGTTAACACATGAGTAATCAAATTAATCAAGTAGATTGTTAGCTAAAGTTGTGCTTTTTAGTGATTTCAATGTCACAAAAAAGTGAGGAGAGCTAGGGTGTGTAATGAGAGGACTAGAGAGAGAGAGTCAATCTCTACTGTTGTAACATGGGTAAGTACAAGCTACATAACAGCAGGATCTTTATTAACCAAACATTTGTGTTTAGGGCAGTCTGGATTAAGTGAGCTTACCAAGTGGGTTTTTCCCATCTGTAAATTTATTCAGTGCTGACAGCATAGTCAGGTGCCAAGTCCTTAGTGTCTAGAGAGAAAACTCCATTTGGGGTCAGATGAAAAGAGGAACATGGTTGTCTCAAACATACCCATGTTAGCTACTTCTCACTAGGAATCTCAGTGCAACACTCAAGGGGGATGCTGCTATGCACATTTACATACCCCCAATACAGTTTCCAAAGCATGGCCTTAATATTAGGTAGTTGAACAAAACAAAAGCACAGTACAAAGCCAGAAAAACCTATTTGGATGTTAGTAATGATGTTGCTATCTTTACACATTTGATGCATTGTTCCAGAAACAGATTAAAACCTTGTCATGGTCACATAGTCTCATTATCCTGAAAATGGGGGGAAGAAAGAAGGCACACATGGCTAGAGGGTAACAAAAAGAGCATTTTCTACTGAAGTAGAACTTTGGTTCACTTTATGCTTACTTTACTATGGGCTCACACTGAAGAAAGGAGAAGAATATGACTTTATTCTGTGGAAAAGTACAGCTGTTCACACCTGTTCCACTCATCTAATTATTTGTTGGTTTGCAAAATGTAAGACTCTGGGGGAACAATACACCAAGCAACTATCACTTCTCTGGTGATAGCCAATAGGTCTTCACCATAGACTTGCCCACAGGGTGATAAACTGAGAGGGGCAGACTCCCCTGCACAGGACTCATTCTCCTGGCATTTGCATAGGTAGGTGCTTTAACCAGAAAGCAAAGGCTCTTCTTAGACAAGGACACCTCTCAAACTGGCAAACCACGACACTTAGGTTAAATAAATTTAATCAAGAGATCTAAAATCCCAAATACTCCAAAATCAGGAACTGACTATTAATATGATACCATCAGTGGAATCTAAAACTCTCCTGATCCCAAGGTTCTCCAATAAGAGATAACAGCTTACCCCAGAGTATATGATTAGAGTTGGGGGTGCAGCTCAGGGTAGAGTACCTGTTCAGCATGCACAAAGCCCCAAGTCCCATTTCAAGCACCTCTAACAATAAAACCATATAATTTGCTTCTGAAGGTGACAGAAGTGTCTCACTGTCCCCTGAACTCCTGTGAGTTTGTAGCAGAGACTCTCTCCTGAAACACACAAGAGACAGTTAGGCAGATTTAGTAACCTGTGTCGTGCTCATCATGAATGGGCAGATAACTCAGTAGCCTAGGATCCTCACTGAGACAGCAGTCAAACAGGAACAAATCCAAGAACACTGACAAGATGGAGAGAGTAATTCGGGCCTTTTGGAGTTGGCGAAATTGGAAACAGAAACTAATGAAGTAAACCTGCTTTCAGATTTCTCTGGCATCTGCAGGAAAGAGGATTAACTTCCTGACTTGGGACAGATAAAAGACAGGGAGTCTCCACTACCCAGTTTACTACCCGACTCTCATCTCCACCCATTTTCATTTCAGTTCCACAATTTTCACTAATTTGGAGACAGATGTTTGGTCCCAACACTACCCTTCACAGCTCTGGTATATCACACTATGGAAAAGCAGATCTCAGGCTTATTTTGACAATAGCTAGAGACTTCACAAGACAGCAAACAGAGTCCATCACAGTCAAGACAATTCTACTACACTCTGCCAAGGAAAGAGGAGAGCACTTGAATGTCCCTGCCTCAGTCTCCTGTGTGATTTGCAGACACTCTGCAGGTTAGAAGTTCAGTCAATGCCTTGCAGAGCCCTGGATATGGAAGGTAGATCAGACAGCACTTTTCAAGCTTCCTTATGTTGCCCGTGTTTTACCCAAGGTAGGAGACCATAACGAGATACCTTGAAGTTTTGTGCTACGATAGCCTTGGAATTGGATGTTCCTTGATTTGTGAGAAGAATTTAAACAGTGGAACTGATTAAACAAGAGAAAGGAAAAACAATAATCTTGGAGTCTTCCTCTGAGGAGTGGGAACAACAGGTTCTTAAGTAAACACGATTTCCCAGCAGGAACCAAAGTTCAGTTCTCATGTTCCAATATGTGCTTCTTTGATGCACCCACAAGTTAGACTAATTCTCCCAGAATTACCAGGGAGCTCAGACATTGTAAGCATTAGGCAGTGGATCCAGCAATCCTTTCCAGAGGCAGTAATTGAAATGTGCTCCATGAAGAGGTTAACTATAGAGGTAGGGACTATGAAGGACACATAGATCTCCCTGGAAGGGGGAAGCAGAATAGATTTTATAGATGGAATGAAGCCCAGGGGAGCTGGAACTGGTGGGTCAGGTGGGAAGGAAGAGGGAGTGTAAAGAAGGACAACTGGAGTTGAGGAGCCATTGAAGGGTTCTATGGAAACTTAGTGTACTAGAAACTTCCTAAAATATATGAAGGCTATCATAATGGAGTCTCCAAATAATGGGTGCTAGAGTTCCAACTGGCCATCTCTTATCACCAAAGGAAGCTTTCCAGTACTCAGACTGGGTTACATCCAATTGAATTATTGTTCAAAGGGGTCCCATGGAAATCCCAAAACAACCCAACCATTTGCTAGAAATATCAGTTGCTCTCCAGAAACTGAGAGCAGGGCTCCATTGCTGAAGAGAGCACTCACACAATTCATTGAACACAAAGAGTTTGAGCTGGTGCTTACATAGAACTTTCACACCTACGTTCTTGTGTCTTTGGTATGGGAAATTACTCTGCAGGCTACCAAGAGAAACGTATACAGCAACCCAGGCACAAAGCCTTCCATTTATAATGCTGTCCTGACTGCAAAATAAGAGAGGGCAATGGTGGCACAAAGATTGCGAGAGTTACCTGTAGGTACCCACAAAGATTCCAACTTGTGGTTTGTTTCCATTTTGACTCAAGGTCAGAGAGTCAAAGTTTATGTTGCTCTCCAAGGCTGCATTAAAGGATGTTTTGGCCAAAGGCATGGTTACCAGGTGTCTTATGCTTCAAGGTCTAATTACAAGAAGGCATGGTTACTAGGTGTTTAGAGAATTAAGAACGGGTCTACACTTGTTTGTATTTTGTACTAATTCTGAAAGGGGAGGTCTTTTGACTCTCCCTTTGCTGGTGTATAAAAAGCCCATTAAGAATAAACTTGAGGTAACAGAATATTGACCCAGGGCCCCCCCAAAGCTATCCTGTGTCTCTATCTTTTCCTCCATCTACATCTATATATTTTCCTATCTAGCTAGCATTTCTCAATTCCTTACTCCCCCCTTCAAGGACCCTTTGACAGGTCAGGGCAGGACCCCAACAGTAACCAAGTGGTGTCTGCTTAGACTTAAGACCTACTTCTTGGGATGGAACTCATACCAAACACTGCTTGGGTAACCAAAGACAAGAGACAAGATATCTCAGAGAGCTATGGTAAAACCAAATGCGACTGGTCTTAAAAAATAGTGATAAAATAACTCCTAATGATATTCTGTTACACTTAGATCAGTGCCTTATTCAGCTATCATCAAATAAGCTTCTTCTTGCAGCATATGGTAACAAATACAGAGCCCCACAGCCAGCCACTAGAGAGAGAAAGAGGGCCAGGGCTTGGGACTCTCAGCTTTAAATGGGATTTCTCCATCAAATCATTCCCCTCAGAACTCAGAGAACTCCATGGAAAAGGAGGCAGAAAAAGTATAAGATCCAGAGAGGATGGAGGACACCCAGAGAACAAGGCCCTCTGACTCAATTGAACAAGGCTCACATGAAACTCACCGAGATGAAGTAGTACAAGGCCTGCACGAGTCTGCACCAGGTCCTCTGTATGTTTACTGTGGCTTCCAGTTTAGTGTTTTACTGGCACTCCTGAGTGTGTGCACGAGTGGGTCTCCGATTCTTGTGCTTGCTCTTAGGCTCTTTTCTGTCTCTTGGTTCTCCTTGTCTAGTTTTGATATGACTTTTTGTCTCACCTAGCATATTTTATTTTGTTATGTTTGTTATTATCTCTTAGAAGCCTGTTCTTTTCTAATGAGAGATAGAAAGGGAGTGGAACTTGATGGGGAGGGGGAGGAACTGGGAGGAGAAGAGGGAGAGCAAACTGTAACCAGGATATATTATATGAGAAAGTGATCTCTTTTCAATAAAAGGGAAAAAGAAGAGATGGGAGAACAGACCTATGAAAGCCAACAACAGATTTTTGTCTTATCACCAATAAATAAGAATTAATTTTGCTTATGAAAAAAAAAAAGAAAATGAGCTGTGTGATAGCAGGTTATATAACATTTTAAGTAGTTCATATTTTGTAAATTAACAGCAATTTGTCATCTATGATTCCTCATGATATTTTAATACAATTTCTGAACTTAACTACTGGAATACATTTTCATTAACAATCTAAGGTGGTACTACCTTTGTAAGGATTCTTAAATTGAAATTAGCAAAACAAATTCTAAAAGTTACTGTGACCCAAGGAAACAGACTATTTTAGGATAAGAGTGTGAAGATGTTAATTACAGCAGTGTGTTTACTGATTTTGTTGAAATAAAGCAAAGAAAGCTAATATTTTCAAATAAAACAAAATAATTTGTGAATTGTCTGATTTATTACTTAGCAAGTGCTTCTGATCCGAAGCCTAATGTTTAATCTTTCATGTTATTAATTATACTCAGAATTGATTGATTTCCCTGACCTTCACTCATTTATACACCATATAAGTAATACTTTTTTATTTTGAAGAATTGAAGGCACTTTTAGCAAGGTCAGAGGATAAATAAAGTAGGACATATTTTGCTTAACAATTTGTAAACTTTATGTATGACTTAAAAATATGTAGACAAGGTGGAAGGTGAGGTGGCTCATCAGTTAACAAATGCTTGCTCTTCTGTCAGAGAGCCCGTTTGAAGCCCAGGACCAACAATAGGAGACTCACAAAATTGTTCTACTTCTGCTCAAAAGGATCTGAAGTCTGATACTGGCCTCTGTGAGCAGCCTCCCCCATTCTCCCTCCAACACACACGTAAAGAAAATGAATCTTTAAATCCTAGTTAGATATGATAGATTGGCCTCCCTCTGTATTGTCCTACCACCTAGAATGTCATAGAACCATGTATATGTGTAAGCATATATTTGTACTTATACCATACTTTGTCTGTTATCAGTATACTAGTGGTGTGCTTCTCTGTTCTGTTAAATATTTATTTACCACATTTATTAGTGGCAACTTGGCATATCAGATCCATAAAGAATAAAAACATCTAGGAGATGTAGCAATTGCACAATAACTGTTTTGAAGGTCATATATCTGTAGTTCATTCACGCTGACTTCAGTGAGGTCTTCAAGGTCTCCAAGCAGGATGTGTCACAGCATTCTGTCAAGGCTAGTGCCACATGCCATCTTGCCTTTGCATGGGCTTCCTCTGAGTACTGTCAACCTCAGCTATGCACAAAGACAGTAGATTACTGTTAAACCCTCCATAAATAGCTTCAAAACAATAGATGTTCCTGGCAATACTGTAGTTTTCATGGATCTGCCTAAATATGGTTTATTTCATTTTATTTTTCAGTTGTCTGATTGGCTTTATTTTATTGCCCCCTTTCCAGTTCAGATATGGGATGTTGATGCTTTTCAGGAATATGCAAAAAATTAAAATAAAATTACCCTCTTCTAATGATTGCATAACAGAATTATAGATAATGATTTATTCCTGCCTTGAAATTTCAAAAGCAGCAATCAATGTTTTCAATAGTTACCAAAATAGTTTAAGTCAAACTTATCTTATTACTTTAAAAACTAAGAAAAATGGTTCATTTCTATAATAGGACACTCAGAATCTGTAGGGTTCTAAGGATTGAACAGTAACTGGAAATAAATATAGATTTTATCATCAGATCTCTAAAAATTAACATGAAGAACTAAATTTCAGTCTGCCAGTGTGCAAGCTGTCTTCTGCAAAAGTTGGATGATGGAGAGGGTAGTTATTGATTTCTACGCTAAGTTCTCAGTTTTTCACTAGTCTTTATATTGTGATGTTTAGTACTATGCTGCAGCTACTTGAACACAGGAGATTAAAATGGCACATAATCTTATGTTTTGCAGACTATTGGAACAACACACAGGACCTTCTATGTTGTAGAATATATAATGTATTGATGAGAAGCTTGCTAAAAGTACTTTTGACATTACATTATTTGTTGCTGTAGCAACACTAGCAAAGAGTACACTGATGATGTCATGTTAATATAATCTCAGATGCCCAGGAGAATCATGGCACTTTAAATATTGTGGGGCGTGTAGTCTGTTAGTAGGGAAGCACCATGTGGAATGATTTTGGTCTTTTAAGAAAAGGACTCGTTTTTCCTTTTAGAAAAAATTATTAGTTTTCCAGAGGCCTTAAAAAATTCCCCCTTTGAGGAATACTATGAAGAGAGGCATGGGAGAGTTGATGTTCAAAAGAAGCATGAAAATGTTAATGGAGCATCTGTTAGTTTTTTTTTTTTTTTAATGGACAAAATAAAGAAAGCAGATGTCCCACCTAGAGAAAAGGTTAGCTCAATTCGATGACTTGGCCAATAATCCTCCAGTGAGCATGTTGTATTCTAAGGGGAATTTGGGAAAGAAACACATTTCCCAATTTCATTTTGGCTGTACCATGTGATTTTAATTAGTTGCTATAAACTTAGTATGAACTCAACAAACTCTTTTGAAATTTGCTTGGAAGAGCAAATTTATCAATGAGACATCCATAAGATGGCATAATATCCTGTTGAAATACCAAAACTTATTTTATTACAAAAATATCAGTGCTCTGGATCTAAGTCCTCAGTTGGTAAATATATTTGTCCTTTAAATGATCCCGTTATGAAGAAATGTCATGTAGTCTAACATAACTAAGATTGTTTTCTGACATTCTCTAGCTTAGTTACATCTAACCCAAAATGCTTTTATGTTGTTCATCTCTAAATGAATATGTTTGTTATATAATATATTGAAAGAGCCAAAGATGTTCACATGATGTCAATTTTCTTCCTCCTGTGTAATTGAAAATCAAGTTTGATTTTTATATTCCCTTTCATTTCAATTGTTTGATTTGAATTATCCTTTATATGCTATTATAAAATCAGTTTGTACTTTCTTTATAGCAATAGATGAGGAAAGCTTATGGCAATATCATGATTTTAGAGATCACATGTCTGTGTATGGTGTATGTGTGCATATGTATGTATGCATATGGTATATGGGTGCCTCTGTGTGTGTAAGGGAGCTCATGCTGTGTACATGCAGTTGCACATGTGTGTGCACAAATGATAGAAGTCAGAGGATGGCCTTGATGTCTTCCCTGGTTACCCTAGATCTTATTTTTGAGACAGAATCTCTCACTAAATCTGGAGCTCACCAACTTGGCTAAGCTGACTATACAGAGAAATCCAGGGACCCACACTACTCTGCCTCCACAGCACTGCAATTATCGGAATGCACTGCCACAACTGGTTTTTCACATGGGTACTTGGGATCTGAGCTCAGGTCCTCACACTTGTGCAGCAAACAGATTCCAGAGTGAACCATCTCCCAACGCATCCAAAATCACACGCGCTAAAAGTATTCTTGGATAATTTATTTCCATTTAGTATCTTAAAAATAGAGCCTTAGAGTGATCAATATTTTAAGTTTTTAAATTGAAATGATTTTCTTCAAAATGAAAACATCACATTATTTTCAAAATATTTATACAGATGTTTTAGTAGCAATGATTTTATGCAAAGTACATAAAAGTCTTGATGAATTTAACGTAAGATTTTAAAATTCCAATTTTCTAATCTTTCCCTAGGAAAGAAGATGTAGTTTAAGATTAGTTTTCATATTGGAATACTATTTTTCATCCCAGGCACACAGAAAGGAATGTGCTTATGCTGGAATTTGTATTTGCTATGGATTGAAATTTTCATATCATTAATCCCCAAATTGGATATCACCAACACTTTAGACAAAACTTGAAATGGATACAGGGTCTTCAATGAGGGCACTAAATTAAAATGAAGTCTGTGAGGTGGTCTCCAATCTAATACAGCTGATGTCCTTTGGACATAAAAAGAAGTGCATGTGCAGGAAAATGACCTCTTAGCACACAGGCTGGCGTCAGCAAGGCCCCAGGAGAAGCCTTGCCTGTCAGTATTTTGATGTTAGTCTCGTAGATCCCAACACTGCAAGAGAACTAACTGCCTTGCTCAAGTCACCCAGCTTAGGACATTTCTCATGGTAGTCTTAGTGACAAGTGTTTCCAATGAAAACACTGCTATCCATTTCATTTCCCCTTTTCTCTGTCAAGGCTCTCCTAATCACTTGTGAGTGCCTTAAAGTCCTGAGATTGTCCAGGGTCTTCATGTCAGTTCCTGGGAATATGCATGGGCAGAGAGAAGTAAATGGTTCTGAAAAAACAAGGCCGTTTCTATATTCTCTCTCTCTCTCTCTCTCTCTCTCTCTCTCTCTCTCTCTCTCTCTCTCTCTCTCCCTCTCTCTCCCTCTCTCCCTCTCTCCCTCTCTCCCTCTCTCTTCTTTCTTCCTTTCTGAGCTAGGATCTTGCTATATACCTAGGCTTGAAACAGCTATGTGGGCTATTTCAAACTCCGAATTGTCTCACTTCAGCTTCCTCAGTGCTGAGATAAAAACGTGCCACATGGCCATTTTATAATTTTTCAGAGTAAGGAAACAATACAGAATTCAATGGCTCTCAAATACCCCCTCCTTGATCTTCACAACATGGTGCTACTGACTCATAAAGAATCCAACAATGGCACTCTTTATTGTAGTCATGGCAACACATAGATATACACAACCACACATGCACGGATGTGTCCACCCTATACATACATCCTTCTTTTGCTAATAGAATGTTACTCTGATCCTGTGCTAGTCACAGTGACCCTGGGAAAATGAAGCTAATGTTTACTGTACTGTTTTCTTCCATGGAATGGAATTATACCACCACTTCCCACCATTCGAGACAGGCAGAGGAATTCTAGACATTTTAATAAAAAATTCAACTAACTGCCAAAGGGGGCAGTGGTGTTTATCAGAAGAGTTTATGCCCGATAGCTTACATATCTCCAGACATGATTAATTAATAGAGGAAAGTAAGTCATTCCACAGCTAATTAAAATTTACTCTGAAACATAATTCTTGGAATTCTTTAAAGAACAGAATAGATTAATTAACTATTTGCCATAATAGCAGCTGAACAGTGGCACACCATCTGGAGCAAATCTGAGGGCATAAGAACGTTTGCTATGTACAAACTAGTGCTGGTTGGGTGGGCTGGTGGAGCCCTGTTTGGGGTTAGAAGAGATGGAAACCAGGGTTGACTCAGGTTAATGTTGGATCAGGCAGCACCACAGATGGATTGAGTGAGAGCTGGTTCAGCCCAGGGAGAGCTGGAAACTGGCAAAAACCAACCAGCTAACCAACCAACCAACCAACCAACCAACCAACCAACCAACCAACCAACCAACCAACCAACCAACCAACCAACCAAATGAACAAACAAACAAACAAAAAACAAAAACAATGCAAGAATCTTAGAGGGAATGCAGAGGCCTCAACTTTGCCGTCACTATTTTTAGGGTCCTCCTATTATTCAGTCACTTTATTGGGAAACATCTTTAACATAGAGTTTGCCCAGTTCCATACTTCACTTACTACCCAGCTGCCTTTTCACCTCAGGTTCCCAGTGAACCCTGAACTTATCTTTCCTTCTTCTCCTTTTCTTTTTAAGATCAAAAGCCTTCAGCTGTGTGCTTCCTCTGCCAGTGGTAGCACTTGATCTATTCTTGGATGAAATGCCCCCAGCCACTGTAGAAACTGCTTGTCATGGACAGAAGCAAATTAGTTAAGATTTTTAAAATTTGTTTTATGTGCTTGAGTTTTCTTCCTGCACATATGTCTGTACACCATTTTTGTGCCTTGTGCCTGAAAAGGCCGTAAAAGGTCATTGTATTCCCTAAAAGAGAAGTTAGACAGTTGTGAGCTGCCAGGTGGGCACTGGGAATCAAACCTAGGTCCTCTGGAAGAGGATCAAGTGCTGTTGACCACTGAGCTACCTCTCCAGCTCTCAGGCTATCAACTTTTAGTCTTCATTCTTTTAACATTTGCTTCTCTTAGGGTCTTGCTCTGCCTAAACATCTATATATTCAACTCTCTTTCATCCAGTGTGACTACCACTCGCATGCACAAATGTAAGAGCCAAAGTCAACCTGTAAGCTCCACTTGCCCAAGGACCAGGTAATTTCCTGAAATGCTGGAAGTTGTAGTCCTTGGAAATTAATAAACCCACATGAGACATAATGTGACCATATGATTTTGTCCTTAAAATCCCTCTACAACATGTGTCTCTACTACTCACTGGGATTACAGGGAGTGGACCTGGCCAAAGTCCATCTATCTGGCCAGTCTTTAATATTTAATTAAAGCTTGCTTCAAATTTGCCTCAGAATTGTGAAACCAGTTTTTCTCTTGCAAATCTCAGGATTGACACAGGCCTACAAACTCTTTGATAAAAATTTCATCTCGAGAGAGTGGGTATGCAAACTGACAATGAGCAGACCATGTTACTAATAGGATTTTGGCTTCCAACACAGCAATTTGGCCATGAAGCCACCCTCCCTCCTAGACAGTGTACAGCTCCAAAGGGCAGCCTGTGTTTAGCCACTCTCAGGATGCCAGACTCCATCTGGAGTCACAGTTAGAGAAGCCATACAAGGACCTCAGTAACCCTACATGGTCTGTTTTTGATTTACAACTAACAATTCCCCAATCTATTTTCCTGTTTCCAACTTACATAAATTAGCTGAAGCCAAAATGTACTCTAATCACTGCACAGCTATCTTCATTCAGATAATTTCTTGCACCTTCTACATGTTAATAACTTCCAATCAGAGCTCACCTAGAGTGTCCTTTCCCTAGCACAAAACCTTCCCACTCCTGCTGGCTGGCCAGCGAATCTCTGTCAATTGCAGTGACCTGGCTGATCAAGTACTCTGCCACACTTAGAATCAGTAGTCTTTCCTTTTACACTTGGTTGGTTTTTGTTAGTTCCAAGCTTTTCCTTCAACAATTCCTCTCTTTGTTGTTTCTTGCAGGAGTTCTTACAACAACAACAAAAACAATAACGATAAAATCATTGAAAGATAGGCTGACTTAACTTTGCTTTCCATAATCTTGTTTCCAATTAGGATCTGCCTTAGTTAAGGTTTCTATTGCTGTGAAGAGACACAATGACCATGACAACTCCAATAAAGGAAAAACATTTAATTGGGGTGGCTTACAGTTTCAAAGATTTAATTCATTATTTTCATGTCTGCAAGCATGGCAGTGTGCAGGCAGACATGGTGCTGGAGAAGGAGTGGAGAGTTCAACATCTTGATTCATAGGCAACGGGAAGTGAACTGTGTCACTGGGTGTAGTTTCAGTATAGGAGACCTCAAAGTCTACCTCTACAGTGACACACTTCTTCCAACAAGGCCACACCTCCTAATAGTGCCACTCCCTATGGGCCAAGCATTCAAACGCATGAGTCTATGGGGGCAATTCCTATTCAAACCACCACAGGGTCTAAATATACTTAGCAGTAGTTTTTATTGCTACTCTGCACTCTACTTCTCTCATTACCTTACCTTTATGTGAATTAATGATGAACCTTAAGATATCATGTTCTCTCTTAGTCTAAGAAGGAAGCAGTGGATAAGGAAAGGAGATATCATATGTTAACATTACCTTAAGATGTACAGGTTTAATGCAATCCCATAAAAAATACCAAGACATGGGAAAAGTTAGATGTAGGAAAAAGATAGGAGAGAATGATGTAATTTCAATTTAAGTTAATGATGTAATTTCAATTTAAATTAAAAAAGTTTTTTTAACACTTTTTTTTTAAAATTGAAATTACATCATTCTCTCCTATCTTTTTCCTACATCTAACTTTTCCCATGTCTTGGTATTTTTTATAGGAGGTGCGGTGGTGGCGCACGCCTTTAATCCCAGCACTCGGGAGGCAGAGCCAGGCAGATCTCTGTGAGTTCGAGGCCAGCCTGGGCTACCAAGTGAGCTCCAGGAAAGGCACAAAGCTACACAGAGAAACCCTGTCTCGAAAAACCAAAAAAAAAAAAAAAACCTAAAAGTTAAGAATTCGCTTTTAAAGTAAACAAAAAACAAAAAACAAAACCAAAACCAAATCAAGACATTATTCACAGAACTAGAACTAGATTAGATCCTAAAAGTCATATGGAAGCATGACTGACTCCACAACACCAAATTAATCTTAAATAAAAGAACAGAGCTAGAGACATTGCATGCCTGAGTCTAAGTCCTAGTGCAGAATCATAGTATATCAAACAGCATGGCACTAACATGAAATGAGACCACTGGAGGAGAGCAGAGAGCGGAGGCAGAGTCAGATCATGCAGCCACAGCCAACTGGTTTTCTGCAAAGGTTCCATAGCACATGCTGGAGGAGGGACAGCCTCTTCAACATATAGTGCTGGAAAACGAGATATCCACACACAGAAGGATGAAATTTGATGTCTTTCCCGGTGGTGGTTTGAAAGAAAATGGCCCCTAAAGGAAGTGGAACTATTAATAGGTGTGGTTTTGTTGGAGTAGGTGTGGACTTGTTGGAGGAAGTGTGTCACTATAGGGATGGGTTTTGATGTCTCCTTTGCTTGAGCTATGTTCAGTGAGGTAGACAGTTCATTTCCTGTTGCCAACTGATCAAGATGTAGAACTCTTAGCTCCTTTTCCAGCACCATGTCTGCCTGCATGCTGTCATGTCCACCATAAAGATAATGGAATAAACCTCCGAAACTGTAAACCACCCCAATTAAATAGTTTCCTTTATAAGAGTTGCCATGGTCATGGTGTCTTTTCACAGCAATAGAAACCCTAGCTAAGCCAATCCCCCTACCTTTATGAACATCAACTCAAAATGGATTAAGTATCTAGATATAAGTTCTGAAATTACTAAACCACTAGGAGAAAGCATTGTGGTATACTTTAAGATAATGGGATAGGCAATGAGTTTTTAATATGACCCCCAACACATAGAAAACAAAAGGAAATATAGACAAAATGGACCAAAGCTGGAATGGCTACCCACTACAAAATGGATTATATGAAATTGAAAATCTAAGAAAATATCTAAAGTAGTCTACAGGATGAGAGAAAATGTTTGCTGATTATTTATATTTAACTAACAAATACTCTAGTTTTATATAGGATAAATAATTTAACACTATACTGAGTTGGGATTTTTTTTACAGGTGTGTATGTGTGTGTGTGTGTGTGTGTGTGTGTGTGTGTGTGTGTGTGTGTGTTGTATGCTTGGTGCTTGTTCATGTGTGAGCTTGCTCACATGCCACAGTGTATACATAGAGGTCATAGGACAACCTTTGGGTGTCAACTTTGCCTTCCTACCTTGTTTAGGACAGTCTTTCCCCTAGTGTGTCAGCCATGCTAGCTGGCCATGAGCTTTTGAAGATTCTCAGGTTTTCACTTTCCATCTTCCTGTAAGGGCACGATAGAATTTCAGGTTCTTGAACTACTGTGTCAAGAACAGCTGAGTTCTACCCATGTGAAACTCAGGTGATTAAGCTTCCTCAGAAAGTCCTTTTACCTAGTGAACCATCTCCCCAGAACAAAACCAAAGTTCTCAAAAGAAGAAATAAATGGAAAACATAAAATGCTCAATATAAGTCTATATCAAAACTCAGTATAAAACTGGGTATATCAAAACTCAGTATAAAATGTCCTCAATAAATCTATATCAAAACTATGATGAACTATCATCTCATCCCAATTAGAATGAATG
Organism: Peromyscus maniculatus bairdii; assembly: GCF_049852395.1. Classification (NCBI taxonomy): domain Eukaryota; kingdom Metazoa; phylum Chordata; class Mammalia; order Rodentia; family Cricetidae; genus Peromyscus; species Peromyscus maniculatus. The sequence goes on from NC_134853.1 coordinate 38,384,373, forward strand.
TTATAGATAAGTAGATAATTACATATAAATAAATACCATAAATGTGAAGAATGGAGATTTTATGGGAATGTAAACTAGTGCAGCAGTTGTAGAGAAGAATATGGAGTTTCCTGATAAAACTGAAAATAAACATATATGATTCAGCTATTTTACTTCTGAGTACATATCTGAAGGAAATGAACTCAGCATTCCAAAGGGAGAGTTTTGTGGCTAAAGTTAATGCAGTACTATACACAACAGCTAACTTGCAGAATCAACAGTGGTGCCCATCAGTGGATACAGGGATAGTGCTATAAGGGTCTAGCATGGTCTGGTTTGGTCTGGTCCAGGCCAGTGCTGTATGGTACAGTCCTGTGAAATCTGCTGTGGTCTGCCACAGTGCAGTACAGTCTATTCTAGTAGGGTCCAGTTAGTCAAAACAAAGAAGTCAATCCAAGATATGAAAATAGAAATTTTTAAAATAAGATATAATTGCTGAAGAGAAACCAAATTGAAATGATGATTGAAATGAAAAACTCGAGAAGCCAATTTTGTAAAATAAGCATTATTCTATGTAAGGCACATATTAATAATCCCAGCACAATGATGTAGGTGACATCAGTACCCAACTATTACCAATAGGCAGCTCATCCAAACAAACAAAAAAAAAAAACAGAGAAATGCTGGTATTAAATAAGATCATTAAATCATAAGGACCTAAAAGACACCACAGAAGTTTTCACCTGAGAAAGGAAGAATATACATATTGTATGGCAGTCTAAGGAACGTTTACCACAACTGTTCCCATATTAGGAACACAAAGCAAATCTCAACAAATATAGGAAAACTGAAATCACAACATATATTCTGTCTGGTCACCATGTGAAATAATTATATGTCAACAGCAACAGAAAGTACAAAAGTATATGAACTCATGAAGACTAAACAACATACTACTGAATGATTTACAAGTCACTAAGACATCAAGAAGGAAATGAAAACATTACTAGAATTAGATGAAGATGAAGACTCAACAAATCAAAATCTGTTGAACACAATGAAGACAGTCCTAAAAGGAAAGTTTAAGCACCTACATGAAAAATTCTAAAAGATTTTAAATAAACAAACTAATGATACACCTTAAGGTCTTTGAAAAATGAGAATAAATCAAAGCCCAAAACAGTAGATTGAAATAAATGATCAAAATCAGGCCAGAAATTAATGAAAGAGGAAGGAAAAAAAATCACAAATTAATGAGACAAAGAGTTGGTTCCTTGACAAGATAAGGAAAATTGAAAAATCCTTAGTCAAAGTAACCAAACAAAGGAGAGAGAAGAATAAAACCTAATAAAATTTGCAGTGAAAAGGGAGATATAGTATTACAACAGATATCAATGAAATCCATAAAATCATGAGAATGTTTTAAAATGTATACTTTACTAAACTGGAAAACTTGAAAGAAATGGATGAAGTTCTAGATGCATATAATATATAAAATTAAAGCAAGCTGAAATAAATAATCTACATAGAACTATATGAGCAATGCAGTTGAAGCAGTAATAGAAGTCTGCTTACTAAAGAAAATCCAGGACCAGATGCAGAATTTTACCAGAACTTCAGAGATTTTACATCAAAAGTACTCAAATTATTCCATTCAATAGAAAAAGAGGAACAGTTTCCACACCTCCTTTATAAAGCCAATACTGCCCTGAAACTAAAACCAGACCAAGACATGATTAAAAAAATGAAAATTACAGACTTACCTCCATGATATAAAAATTCTCAACAAACACTTGAAAATAAAACTCTAGATCAAATTAAAAAGATCATTCATCATATGCAGGTTGATTTTAATGTAGTTACCAGGAATTATTTAGCATATATGAATCAATAAATGCAGTCCATTACATAAATGGACTAAAAAATCACACAAAAATCTTAATAGACTTGTGTGGGATGATGCTTCTCTATGCTGTGAATATGTATTACTCTTACTAGTTGATAATAAAGCTGTTTGGCCTATAGCAAAGCAGGATAAAGTTAGGCAGGACAACCAAACTGAGGACTGGAATGAAGAATGGTGGATTCAAAAGAGATTCAAGCAAGCCGCCCAAGAAGCAAGATGCCAGAGGACCAGTAAAGCCATGGGCCACATGGCAATATATAGATGACTAGAAATGGGTTAATTTAATGTAAGAGCAAGTTAATAAGCCTGAGCTATTGTCCAATCATTTTATAATTAATATAAGTCTTGTGGGTTCCTTTGGGACCAGGCAGTTGGGACAGAAAATATCCACCTCTGTTTACAATAGACACAGAGAAAGCTTTTGAAAGTTGCAGCATTGCATAAATGGTAAGAGTCATGGATAGGCTAGGGATGGAGGGAGTATAATGTAATATAACAAATGTTATATATGACAGTCCTATAGCCAATATCACAGAGACTTACAGCATGCACAGGGTTCAAGCTAGATGAGGTCCCAGCATTGAATGGAAGAAGTAGATACCAGCTCTCACCCCTAATCTTGAAGCTATCTCCACTTGACAACAAGGGAAAACTTAGTTTTCTTCAATGGAGTCTCACTGGGTGTATTAATCACATTTAAGGGTTTGCCCCCAACCCAGCAGGAGGTGGTCAACACAATAGGAACTCAGTGGTATTCTTGTCTCATATGGCTTTGTTTGGGTATTGTCTTGACTTGCTGGCCTTTTGCTTGTATATTATGGTTTTTGATTTTACAGTTATATGGGTTTGTGTGTATATGTGTGTGTGTTTCTTGTGCTTTTTCTTTTTCATTTTTAATCCTTTTTTTGTTTGTTTTCTGAAGAGAGAAGGAAGGAGTGGAATGAGGAATATTTAGAGGATCTAGGAGGTACTGGGAGAGGGAAACCATGATCTTAATATAGTATATAAAAATTTAATTGTTCACCCAAAAAGTAAAGAACCAAGGGCTAAAGAAATTCCTCACATTTGAGAATGCCAGCTGTCCCTCCAAATGTGTGATCCTCATTCTCTTGAGCACTTAGTAGAGGTTCATGATGATGCCCTGGGGACCAGAATTGAGCCAAGTGCTCTCCCCACTCCAAGTCTGCCTACTCTCCTCTTCCTCTGCTCCAAATGGCCATATGCACGATGGCCAGAAAGTCACATGTTCAAACGGACAAGGTATTGGAAGGGAGCCATCCACAGTTGGAGTGCTTGTTATGCTTTGTTACTGGGAAAATAAAACCCCATACTCTTCAACTCCAGATCACTTAAGGTTTCCTGTTATAGGAGTGTCTCCGTATTATCTAATGTAGATACATGTGAATATTTTGTTGTTCCCCAGTGGCTGTGGAGGTCAGTTCTGGGATGAGCTCCCCTTGGATGATCAAGTCCCACATATAACCTACACAGTCCTCTTAGAGATTTCAGATTTTCTTTAGAATTTCTTATGATGTCTACTGCAATACAAATGATATATAAATAATTATAGTGTATTATTTAAGAAATAACTATAAAATGAAATATGTACACACCAGTGTAGGTGCCAAGTTGTTCTGAATATTTCATTCACAGTTGGTTGAATCTCTGGAAGAGGACTCTAGAGATTCAGAGGCCTCATTGTGCTCTTGAGGAGGAACACACCAAAGGTCAAATAATACTACTTGGGTTCTGAAACATCACAGACACTCTGTTAAAATGCAGGGACATAGGTCTGATTAACACCTGGCACCCCTTGTGGGAGGCTCACCGTGGTAAGCACCAGATGGCAGCAACAGGACATGACCAATGCCCCAGTAAAACTGGGTCAAATACAATGAGGCATGTCATGAGGAAATGCCTAATTCTTCCAGGGCAAGTGGTGGGAGTGTTGAGACCTTGAACTGTCACTCAATGGATGATTAGAAAGTTGCTAAGCAGCCAAGACCTCAGCAGAGATGAGAGAGCAGCCAAGAGCTGAGGGAGGGGTGTACACCCGTAGCCCCACATACGCAGGGACTGGGCTAGAATGATGGGTAAAATGCAGGAGTCTGAGACTGGTCTGGAAAGTTCAGCATGGCCTCATTTTGAAAGGAATGGTGGAAAGAAGGGAGGGAAGAAAGGAGGGAGGGAGGGAAGGAGAGGTAGGGAGTGAGGGATACTGAATTAAACAAGAGGCTAACGAAGTGAGAGTGATGAATTCACACTTGGTCCACTGTTGTCAGTGTGGAAGTTAGGAAATCTGGAACCCCGTTATAGAAAGGTCAATAAAATGTTCTGAATTGAAGTGCCAGGACAGTCTCACTGAGGCAGCTTGGTGTGACAATGGTGTTGCTTGGGAAGTGCTGTTTTGGAGTTATTGGCATCTATGACCTTTTTTCTTTGTTTTATTTTGAGAAAGGGCCTTACTGAGTTGCTCAGAATGTTCTCAAACTCACAATCTTTCTACTCCAGCCTCCTAAGTACCTGGAACTACAGACATATTTACAACTGACATCTTGAATTATTCTGTAATGTGTAATTAAACTGTAGTTTATAGTAGTCCCCAAAGAATTATAGGACACTAGAGCTGCCCTACCCATTTTTGGAAGCTAAAATGTCGATTAGATAGAGTAGAATAAAAGTATCTGACAGGGCCAGTGAGAGAGGCGGGGAACTGGATAGAAGGTGGATGTGGGTGACAGTACAGTTTGTGTTTCAGTCCTGTCTCATCCCATTGAAATGTAGTTACCTGTGTGTATAATGATCAAGTCAGCACAGGATGCAGCCATGGTAACCTCTTGTCACATGGTATCATCTGGAGACTCTAGCTGCTGTGGTCTGTATGTGTGCTGATCTGTGATGCTCACATGATGACAAAATCACCTAAGTGTGAATTCTAAACATATCTCCATTGTCAGGCTTCTGGGAGAGGAGTATTTACCCACCTTCTACAACTCTGGTCACACTGTGCACATAAAAGTCAGCATTTCTGTTGTGAAGGCTAACATTGACTGAGGGCCCTAACAGGCCCAAACACAGCAACCTGGGTCCTGCCCTCCCTCCTTCTTTCTTTTGCTAAACCACCAGACTCCCTCATTTGGCCACTTCCTCATTCCTGAGGCTTACTACCAAGGTCCAGCTATCAACTTTCCTTATTTGCTACATTAAACAACACTTCCAATCAGCACTTACCAATGCACCCTAGCATGGACCTCCCCCTTTTCCTCCTGAAAAACCGCTCCTGCAGAGCCAGCTGCTGCTGTTTCTTCCTGATTCAGATTCAGTTATCCTGTCTCTCTATCTTGCATAATAAAGAATGTCTTTGTGCTGGAAATTGGTGTTTGGATGTGGTCTGTGTCTAGTCTGAGTCCACAAGGGAGCACCCCAAGGTGCAGGGGTCCCTTCATTGACAGCGAGGTCTCAGTTTATACATTTTACAAACTATGCAAAATTTAGACATCCTAAATGAATTTAGGAGCAAACATTGCTCATAGCTTCTCTTTGCAGCACATTCCACAGCATCTTCTTTTTCCAGACCTAATACCTCAGAACAGAATGTAAAATAGAGATCAACTCAAGCAAACAAGAGAATAAAGCCCCAGAACAAACCTAAATAATTTGTTTCAAAAATGTTACTTGAAGGCTGGGACGGTGGTTCAGCAGGTTCAGATCTTAATGACCCACACAAAGACTGGGGGCATGCATGTGTAACCCCAGGGCTAGGAGGCAGATATGGGTGGATCTTGGGGCCAACCTGTGAGCTACAGGTTCATTACTTTCAAAAAAGGTGGGAAATGAAAAAGACCTCTGGCCCTGCCCACACACACTATTTGGAGCCAGTTCACAGGGGTTTCGTCTTTTCCGTACGCTCTTATCTTCTGTTTGTCAGGTTGTCACTAATCAGGGCAGATGTTGCAGCCCTCAAACACCGAATTTCGAATCAACAGAAATCTGAGGATTGCCACAGTTCTATTGTTTGCGCCCAAGTTTGGTCAAAATGATTAAAATATGTAGAAGTACTCAGAACAGGCAGAGTACAAAATGTGTTGGAAAACCAAGAAGCACTCATATTCCAGAAAGAGGTGCTACCCAGCACAGCTTCAGCGCCTCAGCACCAGCAGCCACATCATCACCAGCAGCCAAATCCAACACATTTCCACGGTAGCCTCGAGTTGGGTACCCTGTATAAAGCCCCTGCCATCATGGACACCAACTCCCTCGCTTTCTCCCTCTCCTATTCCTGCTCAGTGGTCCTCCTTCCCCCAATAAATCTCTTGGGTAAGGTCTGTTGCATGGTGTGATCTCTTCGGCATTCCTTGGCACTCACTTCTCTGGAACTTCACTTAAAACTGTTTTCTCGTTGGGTTGGCAGAGCCAACTATACATGGGAGTACTATCTCCCCCTGGGCAGGACAAGTCCCAGGCAGCAGGCATGACACTGAGAAAAGGAACCAGTGCAAGGCTAGTGCAACAGACACACTTTATGTGTACAGCCGATGCCGAGCAAGTTGTTGAACTGGGACCAAACCCAGGGCTCTACCAGTGTTACCTTTCCAGTGGCAAGAACCACACACTATAATTCTTTTTTTTTACTTCTTAAACTAATTAGAAGTGGGGCTTGCCTTCGGTATGTTTGTACTACACTATTTGTATTATCTCTAACATTGAAAAGTGATTTTCTAATATACAGTTGTACCTAACAAGTATAAAGTATGGGTGCCAGTGCAATTTCCTCAACAGTGTACATCCTGGCTAATATCGCTATCACTAGACCTTTTTTTTTTTTGAGCTGGAAATAAATTCCTTTTAGAATAATTACCTTGTAAAGTTCTCATCTACTAGATCTCAATTAAAATGCTAATAATATGGTATTCTTTTTTAATCCTAAAATGAAAATGAATGACTTTAATTTATGGAGAATCTTGTTATTCTCTCCATTCATTTCAGTTTCTTGAACAGAGGAGTGCAATGTACTTGTGATGGCCAAATCAATATACGTGTGTGCTGTTTCCACAATGTCTTTTCATCATTATATATTGTCCATTAGTTGGTGTAATGAACATCCCAAACCAGGCAGAGGCAAATGGTTTGGGTGTTTTCTCTAATTAATCTTTCAATCTTTTATTTCCATTCATTTCCTTACTTCTTCTTCCATTCCTTGGTTAGGATTCTTTTTCTAAATTAATATATTCTAAAAGGAAATTAAGGTTGTCTCAGTTACTTAAAGCCATGAGTTATCTAGTAGGGCTACAACATTTTATGGAATTTATTATTTCCCAGCTGACCTCTTCCAGAAACCTGTGGAATAATGCCAAAAGAGAGGGAAGTTTCAGATTGGCCTAACCTTCCATTCAGAGTGGTAACATATTCCACTGAACTAGTTATGCATCATCATTCACAATATGATAGTCATTATAAAATAATGAAACTGAATTATAAAAATAGAAAGAAGCAAAGGAATAAAACTCCTAAGTTCACCAAGACATCCCAACTATTGCTAATATGACACTTACAGCTTACTGCTGCATTTATGTATTTATAGCAAAGATTATGCCTTATCAAGCCCTTTGCTTGGGTATCCTTGTTTCATCAGCATCAGGCTCCTTGCAGGGTGGAATTTTATTTTCTTTGTCATAACCAATAGAGAGAAAATACAGATTATCACCTGAGATAACTCAGATATTTTCTATCTGGAATAACCCCAGCTATCTTATTTTTGTCTAAGCCCTAAGTTAACCCTGCTGACCTCCAGATGATTGCCTCTCCCACCCTCATCTCATATTCTAACCTCTCAGGTCCTGGGTACACTAAAACCTCCAAAGAGCTCTTACCTCAATCCCACTGGAGTTTTCCATCTTTCTTTTTTCTAGCGCTTATTAAAATATCTTTAAGTTCTGATACTTTACCTGTATGTCAGTAGAAGAGACAGAAGAAATTCACCTTGGAAATCACTGTCTATGCACATGAGCTCCATAATTCCTTTCTCAGCACCACATGTGATGCTTAGTTTATCCCATAGGCATGGTGATCCTAAAGATGGTAACTCAGGGTTTGTACCTTTGCACTCAGTGATTTCTACTTGTTTGTAATTAGAAGAGGAAGAGGCCATGTCTTTTTAAGAGGACCACATCCCCTGGCTCTAACATGTGAAGTAGAGAGTTGCTGATCATAGATCTCAGGTTTCTGGTGCTTTAATAACAATATACAGTCATACCATCCAGAAAGTCACAAAACCTTTCATTTCTAATCTTGTGTTTGAGCAAATTGCTTTTCCCTCTCTCTTCCTGTACCTCTTGTATTTGACACTGAATCATCTCTTCAACTTTTCCAAATGTTTATTGAATTTCTATCCTTCTGTCTGAAAGGACCAAACACTTATCTTTTTGTGCAATGCGATGGTCATTCTTTCTGCTCTACTATGCTACTTTTTGGATAAAGTCTGGGTCAAACTTTCTCCAGACTTTAAATCAGACCTGTCTAGGGCCACATTATATACTAAGACAGGGAGGGATGTAGCTCAGATCACAGGCCTCTGAGAATAGTAGAATGCCTTGTGCCTTTTCTCTGACTTGTTCTGACTGCTCTCTCCCAAATCCACACCATACCTCATGTACACACTCATGGATGCCCTGTCTGTCTAGAACCTGACTTGGAAGTTTTCTTTTCTTGTTTGTAGCTTCAATATAATATTTACATTCTCTATTTTTTCCCTCTTTATATAAGGTGTTTCCTGATAAGTTGGAAAACACTCAGCAGAACAGGTAATTGGCTAGTGGTCCTACTGATGGCCAAAATTCATATGAAAGCTAGTTTTTCCCTCTGTGGTCAATGGGATTGGATGAACCAGTAGGAATGAGATTTGCAATCTTATCCATTTGTTACAATATTCTCTGCTTGTTTGGATCTTAGCTGTATGGGAGCTGACAATAGAATATAGAAGCAGATGTTCTATGGTGATTGTGAGCAGAGTGGTCAAATGAAATGCATCAAAGTCATAATTGAAGACAATGCTGATAGCCTGTGGAGTTCTGGGAAACAGCTGCAACAGACAGAACCATCTGGCATCTAGCAGTTGGAAGAGACTTTCCATTTGGTTTGATTTAGAAAGACTTTAAAATTGTATACATATACCACATATATCACAACTATATTGCTGCTGTGTTTTCAGAAGCAGCTGAAAAGCCTGCATATGATATATGTGCTATGCAGATATCTTCTGTCTCAGATGCTATGCAGACAGAGGCAATCATCGACAGAAAAGGAATGATGATTGATGCCCAGTAGTTTGCCATTCAAGTTTATTTTCTATCTGCATGGAAGTTAATGACAGCTTGCAGACCATGAAACTATTTCTCTTTATAGGACTATTTATTTAAAATTATGAGCTTTATGGAACCTCAAATATATCTGTACATATGGAACCTCAAACACTAAGGTACTCACTGCAGCTGAAACAGTGAGTTTAATACTTTCGTGTGGCTAGCAACCACAGCTGTCAATAATTACGCTGATTATTCCTGCCCCATCGATATTAGCCAAGGCGGCTGCACATCTACTTGTTTGTTCATTCATAAAACATTTCTTGATGGTTTTTCTGTTTCAGGCATTGTCTTTGGTAGTGGCAGACAGAGAAGATTCAAAGTTTTTGTTCAGATTCAAAGTGTAACATGAGAAAGAAAAAAATAATAGCAAGCCAATAAAAAGTCTGCATGGGTTGAAAAAGGTGAAATCAAAATACAATATAGGATTAGGGGAAGCTAAGGTTGTTTAGAGACATTGCTTTGAACTCAAACAGAGGGAGGGAGTTGAGACAACATGTGAGAAGAGCCTGGAGCCAATGAGTTCACACCAGTCCTGGCTGCAGAGTAGATCTGGCATTGAGTCAAATAGGCACAGGGGACAAGGTAAGACAGTGTGTGAAGGCATGTGACACACTGCCATAGATAGATGGAGAACTGTGCCCCTAAAACAGCACATGCACAGAGATTCCACAGCCTTCAATACCTTCAAAGTAATCATTTATCTAGTTTCAATCAAGAAAATTAGAACTGGCTTTGATAGATATACAATCAATTTCTGCAAACCTAAGTGTAAACTGTTGACTGCAATTCTTCTAGACACTCAGATGTACTTCATTATACATCAACAAAGACATTACCTCTGAATGTGGTCTCTTTGTTAACACAACAAACTACCACAAGATCATTTGGTAGATAGGTGAAGGTAATACAATGATTTATGGTTCAAAACAAATATGGACAGAATAATCTATTGATGAATGGAGACTATGTGTAAATTGCTTTGCAATTTTGGGTGAAAAAAATGCTCTATAAAGGCCTGGAGAAATTTCTTAGCTATTAAGAACACTGGCTGTTTTTCCAAAGGACCTGCGTTTGATTTGTAGAACCCACAGAGCTAACAACCATCTATAAATCCAGTTCCAGGAGATCTAACATTCTCTTCTGGACTCTACAAGCATGTACATGGTGCAGACATAAATGGAGGCTAAATACTTGTGTACATAAAATACAAATAAAAAATAAATCTTCAAAAAAGATGTCATATAAATAGCATTACAGTGATTAATTTAAATATGCACTGTTTATATTTGCATACAATTTCAGCTACAAAATCTTGATGGTCTCTTTTGTATTTATTTCTCCATTTATTTCTAGAAGAACCTACGTGCTTAGCATATTTTCTGACTAAACTTAAGTGACCTTGAGAAGAAAAGCAGAGGAAGGTTTAAGAAGAGTGCTATCAGGTCATATGAAGGGGGTATGATGGGCTATACCTGGTCCTTCATCTCATGGTATTTGGGTTAATATACAGAACTCATCCCTCAGCACTACATTTGACACCAGCAACGGCTACAACAGTATTTCTATCGATATGTTCTCTTTAGAGTAGAAACCCTGTAACTCCTATATTGGCTAATATCCCATTATTACTATGTCCTCTTTCCTTGTACATAAAGGGGACTGGAAGCACAGAAACAGCATAAATAATTTTAAGATGATCATTCCTGAATTAAGATGGGCTTAAAGTGTCAGCCAACGGTTAAAGAGTAAATGAAGGCAGCATGTGTTAGCCCTGAGGCATGAAGACAAGGGATGCTTGCGTACAGATGTGAAGACAGGCAAGAAGATGCTGCAGGACTCAGGAACCTGGGAAAGCAAGAAACAGGAAGGCATCATCCCCTAATGTGGGGATTTAACAAGGCAACTCCATAGTTCAAAGGAGGTTTATTTTGGGGTAACTTACAGCCAGTAAAAGGGGTTGGTTATAGGGTCCAGGAGAGGTGAGGTGCAGTCCAGCAGAGTTCTCTGGAGAACTCTAACTTGGCCTGCCATCCAGCAGCCAGGATCATGAGGAACCAAGAGGGACAGCATGTCCAGATCTCAGGTCTTAAGGGCTTCTGTCCTGGCCACACCCCAGGGGCAGGTCCTAGGTAGGCATGGGAGTTGTGCTTCAAGGTCAAATCTGTGACAGCTACCCACTACAGTCCCCCTTCTGGAAGTTTATCTCTGTAAAAGAGTGGCCACTTCTATTGTGTTTTTAGCCATTACAATGAAAAGATTCACAGCCCTTTGGTCCATTTATCAATTCATCCACCCACAACTGTTCTACCCTCTATTATGCAAAAACTTACATAAAGTATAGTTTATTGGTAGATTATCATGTGCTGTTTGAACTCACTGAGAATCTGGCTCTGGAAGTGGGGCTGACTCTTCCACATTAGAGCCAAGCATTTTTTATGTCAAGTGTCCTCCCCAAACCCAAGTCTTATGCCAGGTTGGTGTCAACTCTATGACAGGGGAAAGAGAACAACCAAACTGTAAAAACATTGTGTCCCTGAATACAGCTGGAGGGCAAATTAATTCCAAGTACATCCCCAGAGCAAAAGGATCAACTACTATGTGTTTCATGATATTAAAAAAAATAAAAGCCTGCAGTAGAAATAGCTAATTGGAAGTCTTTCCCAGGGGTAATACATTCTGAGTGTGACCCTCTTTGTCAATCAGGATCTTTAGGTCTCTAGTTGACTATTATTTTTAGGGCAGTGCCTCCCAACCTTCCTAATGCTGCGACACTCTTTAATATAGTTCTGCATGTCGTGGACTTCCAACCGTAAAATTATTTTTATTGCTACTTCATGACTAATTTAGCTACTGTTATGAACCATAATGTAAATATCTGTGTTTTATGATGGTCTTAGTCTACCCTTGTGCAAAGGTCATTCAACCTCCAAAGGTTCACAGCCCACATGTTGAGAATCTCTGTTTAGGGGTTTTTCTCCAGTTAGTGTCTGTTGGGTAATGTACACATCTGATCTGATGCTCTACTATCTGTATGCTGCATACAGTTTTATTATTTCATTCCTGCTTACTGTGTACTTAATAAACTCACTCATCCAAAATTAATGCATGGTTATTGTGAATCATTCTATGTCCCTAACATAATTGCACAGTCAGCAGGATCTATGAGATGCTATTTCTATTTTGAAGGAGTGACTATTATACAAACTAAAGGGGAACATACGGAATGATGATGAGGCCAATGATGAAGGGAGTGAGGATGTCATTATAGAAACCTGGCCTCTCTGTGTTAACTGTTATAAAAGCAAAGGGAATCCATATACTTGATAAACTCATTCACTAAAACCCAAAAGCATGGCTATTATAGATCATTCTCTGCATCATACAGCATGGACCTTACCAGCATGGACAGGGCAGAGTTCCACTGTCAGCTCTGCCACTTAACTTGGGCTTCTATAATGAAGTACCACAGACCTTATGGAATAATCCATAGACATTGATGTTTCACAGTTCTGAAGGCTAGAAAATCCAAGATAAAGATGCTAAAGACTGTATTTCTGGCGACTGCTGCTGGCTTGTATAAAATCACACTCTTGATACATTTTAGATGGCATGTTTTCTGTGTCTGTGTGTGGGAGAGGTGCCCTTGTCCTTCTTCCTTCTTCATCATAAGGGCTCATTTCTTGGAACCTACTTAGTCCACCAAAGCTCCGCCTTATAAGCTCATCACATTTGGGGGTGATTCCTCAACATATGAATTTTTGCAGGTACTGCTATTATGTTAATTTAGGCAAATTGCTGAGCTCCCAGAAGATTCTTTTTCAAGACTTTGATGGGCAAACAAAATCTCCCTCATATATCTATTGCATGGGTTACTTTTGGCAATTTCTGTGAAGAACTAGTCTCAATCATTTCAATGTCATTCTGCTTAACTTTTTTCAATAACAAATTAATTTATCAGTATCCTGCCTATTTGTTAAGGCTCACAAAATATTTGTATAAACTTTCTCTTCAATCTTACCCAAAGTCAAAGCCATTTTCAAGTTTATCTGATGAATGCCTGGGAAGTGCATTGTTCAACAAAGTTTCCAAACTCAGTGCTTTATGACTTCTCATCTTATTAAAACTAACAATCCTATTTTTTTGTTTTTGTTTGTTTTTTTTTTTAAACAGGTCCTGGATGCTGATTATAGTATAAAAGTGGCAATTAGTCTGGATATAGTTTAAGAAGAAAAGACAAAACAAACAAAAAGCCTCATGGTTTCTTTTCTTCTATGGAAAGAACTTGATATCACCAGCAATGTTAGTGACTCTTTGGCTTACTACTAACCAGAACCTATTTTTAAAATCCTTTGCATTTCCATTGCCCCATGAAGAGTCTCCTCAGCTGCCCATTTCCAGATTCCTATTAGTTGAAAGCCAATTTTAATTCTAAAGCCAGCTTGAAGCTTATTTGGCATGAGCCTAGAAAACAAATTTAAAAGATTGCCAAAGGCCACCTTCCATCAATTTTGAGAATCCTGACAGTTCACTTTTATTAGTCTTTAGAAAATAAAGGGTTAGGTACAAAATAAAAATATCTTTTTAAACCTTGTGGGATCAAGTCTAATATCTGCACAAGGACAATAATTCCCTTAGTGTTTCACACACACACACACACACACACATACACACACACACACACACACACACACACACAAAGGCAGGGGAGAGAGGGAAGGAGAAAGAGGGAGAGAGAGAAAAACCTGAATAGCATTTTGATATTACAAAATGTTAAATTTTAATTTAATAAAATATTAAATTCACATGTTTATTTTTATTATTATATGAATATAGGTGTTTTGCTTGTATGTATATCCATGCATCACTTGCATGCCTGGTGCCCTCGGAGGCCAGAAGCAGGTGTCAAGTGAAAACTCTGTGACTGGAGTTACAGGTGGTTATGGGCTTCCCATACGGTTACTGCAAATCAAACCTGGTCTCCTGGAAGAGTAACTAGTACTCTTAGTTGCTAGGCTTTCTCACCAGCCCCCTGAATTAGCACATTAGAGCTGATCAGATCTACTAATGGGCTAACCTAAAATGGAAGTACTTTGGAGAGGGCTTTTCCAAGAAGGAAACTTGGTTCATTGCTTTTCCAAGATCACATGATTAGTAGTCACCAGTTAGTGATTCTCCACATTATCTGTCTGCCGTGGAATAATCCTTTTGTTCACTGTGAAGATTTGTCATTGTGATTGGTTTAATAAACAAGCTGACTGGCCAATATCTGAATAAGGTTAGGCAGGAGAGCCAAACTAAGAATACAGGGAAAGGGACGGGAGGAGTCAGGAGTCACCAGCCAGACACAGAGAGAGCAATAGATGAATGTGCCATGCCACCATGTGACAGAGCATAAATGGAAATATGGGTTAATTTAAATGGATGAGTGTGCTAGTAACAAGTCTGAGCTATTGACAAAGCATGTATAATTTATATTAAGCCTCCGAGTCAATTATTTGGGAAGTGGCTGCTGGGTATTTGGGAATAGGCAGACAGGAGACAAATGTCAGCTACATATGACACCCAATGTAAGTCTGAAATTTCCACATAAAACCTGACAAAGCTTAAAAAAGGGATCATAAACACACAAAAAATATGGAGTCAAACTTGGCTTTTTAGTAACTTATTTTTCTTGTGTATACTCTGTTTGCTAGCAGCAAGCAGAGGTGAGGTCCCTTTAAGAGATGGCTTCCTGACTCAGTGTTAGTGGCAAAAGCCACACCATTCTTTTCAGAAGTCTTACTATCAAACACTTATGTGGTGTTTATGAGAATCTGGTGACATGCTATTGGGTGGTGGCATGTACCTAAAAACTTCCCAGAACTGGGACAGTAAACATGTCTCCCAGAGCTGTCAGTAAATGTACCTCCACCAAGAGACTAGCCTCTTAGGGAGTTGAGGGGGAGGAACTAGCACAAGCAAACCATGATCTAAGTTACACAGCAGGTTTTTTTTGTTTGTTTTTTTTGTTTGTTTGTTTTTTGCTCATGCAGACAGAAAAGTTTACAGATGCACAATAAGGACAGATTCAGACTAAAGAGTCTTTAAATAGGTCACAGTGTATTCTGTGGATATTGCTCTGTATGGTATGAATGTGTTGCTCTGATTGGTTAATAAATAAAGTGCTGATTGGTCAGTAGCCAGGCAGGAAGTATAGGTGGGACAAAAAGAGAGGAGAATGCTGGGAACAGAAAGGTTGAGTCAGGAGTCGCCAGCCAGACACAGAGAAAGCAAGATGTAAAGATACTGGTAAGCCACGAGTCACATGGCAAGGTGTAGATTTATCAAAATGGGTTAATTTAAGATGTAAGATCTAGCTAGCAAGAAGCCTGAGTCATTAGACCAAGCAGTTTTAATTAATATAAGCCTCTGTGTGTTTACTTGGGTCTAAGCGGCTGCAGGACTGGCGGGTGAGAGAGATTTGTCCTGACCACAGGCCAGGTGGGACACAGAAAAACTTCAACTACAAGTGTGTTTAAAAATATATGCAGGCTTGGGAGAGAAAAAAAGGGTAGAAAAAGTCCTTAAAAGAGAACTAGAGTGATAAAAAAATAATAATAAGCCATAAAGAGTCTGGATACTATATGTTATTGCATTGTCTTTAAATTTTTTGGCTGCTACTGAACAAATGATAACTGCTGAGAGACATTTGATTATAAAATGGCTATATTAAACCTACCTATATATTTTAAAAATATCTTGACTTCAAAATTTAAATCATAAAATATGTTACTTTGACAGATTCTGCTTCTATTTCTACATGAAACAAGAGGCTGTGGATTTACATTGGGTTAAGAAAAATCAGATTTGATCAAGGAAGACCCTCTGAAAAAAATCTCTAATGTGAATGGATAACCCAAATGATCCAATGTTTCAGAGTGCCTCTGTTACAGTTTCCTCTGAGTTTTGCATTCAGAACAGCTTCAAGGTTGCTGCCTGAGATGATCCAGCCTCACAAACTATTGCAATCAGGACTTGACCATAATCTTAAATTTTCTCAGGGTCCCCCCAAAGATTACCAGTGCAGGAAGTAGTCTAGAGAACTATGCCCACAATCCCAAAAATAAATAATGAATGTTTGTCATTGTTTAGGGGAGTTTAGTTACAAGTTGTTATTGGTAATAGTAGAAAAAGAGCTAAACAATGGAGATAAGATTCAGGAGTCTTGTTCTGAAAAGAAAAATGGTAACACTCCTACACTGTTGCTGGGAATGCAAACTTGTACAGCCACACTTTGGAAATCAACATGGTGTTTTCTAAGAAAATTGGGAATCAACCTCCGTCAAGATACAGCTATACCACTCTTGGGCATATACCCAAGGAATGCTCAATGATACCACAAGGACACATGCTCAGCTATGTTCATAGCAGCATTATTTGTAATAGCCAGAACCTGAAAATAACCTAGATGCCCTTTAACTGAAGAATGGATAAATAAAATGTGGCTGGAGAGATGGCTCAGAGGTTAAGAACAATGGCTGTTCTTCCAGAGGTCCTGAGTTCAATTCCCAGCACCCACATGGTGACTCACAACCATCTGTAATGAGATCTGCCTCCCTCTTCTGGCCTGCAGGGATTCATGCAGACAGAACACTGTATACATAATAAGTAAATAAATATTTTTTTTAAAAATGTGGTACATATACACAATGGATTACTACTCAGCAGAGAAAAAACAATGACTTCATGAGCTTTGCAGGCAAATGGATGAATGAAAAAAAAAATCATCCTGAGTGAGGTAACCCAGACTCAGAAAGACAAACATGGTATGTACTCACTCATAAGCGGATACTAGATGTAAAGCAAAGGATAACCAAACTGCAACTCACAACCCCAGGGAGGCTACCTAGTAAAGAGGACCCTAAGAAAGACACAGGGATCGCCCAGCGACAGAGAAATGGATGAGATCTACGTGAGCAAATTGGACGTGAGGGGGGTAATGAAGGGTAAGGGTTGGGGGAAAGTGAGCTTAGGGGAGCAGGAGATCCCAGCTGGATCAGGAACAGAGTGGGAGAACAAGGAAAGAGACACCATGATAAATGAAGAACCCATGGGAATAGGAAGACACAGGGCGATAGAGAGGTCCCCAGAAATCCACAAAGATACCTCCACTATAGACTACTGGCAATGGTGGAGAGAGTGCCAGAGCTGACCTACTCTAGTGATCAGATGGCTGAACACCCTAACTGTCATAATAGAACTCTCATCCAATGACTGATGGAAGCAGATGCAAAGATCCACGGCCAAACTCCAGGTGGAGCTCCAGGAGTCCAATATGAACAAGAGATATCGAGACCATGATGGAAAAAGCACAGGGACAAATAACCAAACTAGCAGAAACATATGAACTGTGAACCAGTAGCTGAGGAGCCCCCATGGAACTGGACCAGAACCTCTGGTTAAGTGAGACAGCTGATTAGCTTGAACTTTTAGGAGGCCCCCAGGCAGTGGGACCAGGACCTGTCTTTGGTGCATGAGCTGTTTTTTTGGAACCTATGGCCTATGATGAGACACTTTTCTCAGCCTTGGTGCAGGGAGGAGGGGACTGGACCTGCCTCAGCTGAATCTACCAGGCTGGGCTGAGGAATCCTCAGGGGAGACCTTGCCTTGGAGGAGGTAGGAATGAGGGGTAGATTGGGAAGGAAGGCTGGGGGTGGGAGGAGGAAGGACAGGGGAATATGTGGCTGATATGTAAAATTAAATTAATTATAAAATAAAAGTATTTACTTAAAAAAAGAAATGATAGGATAAAAGGGTAGATTATTGAATCTACTTTAATCCAAAAACCACATATTAATTTTATATATTTTACATTAGTATGGATTTTGGTTTATTGACACAAATTTAAAGTTAACTTTGTGAACCTGTATATATATTTCTAGTCTTGTTTAGGGTATTATGTTTATGCAGCTCATTTAAAAATGTAATATATAATCAAGAAATATAGATTAATAGTCATCTATAACAGCAAATGTAGCTGAAATTTTCTCTGGCCCTGGCCAACACTATAGACCCCACAGCTGCTTATAAAATAATCACTCAGAAGCTTATGTTAATTAAAACTGCTCAGCCATTTGCTCAGGCCTACCACTGACTAGTTCTTACACTTAAACTCAGCCCATTTTTGTTAATCTATATGTTGCCATGTGTTCCGTGGCTTTACCTGTGTGCCATTAAATGCTGGTCCCTGGACAGCAGGCTGGCATCTACTGACTCAGCCTTCTATTTCCCAAAATTCTTGTCTGTTTATCCCACCTATACTTCCTGTCTACCTACTGGCCAATCAGTGGTTTATTTATCAACCAATATGAACAACACATTCACAGCATACAGAGCAATATCAACCTCCAGTATAACCTTTTCTTTCTATTTAAAAGGAAGGTTTTAACTTCAACATAGTAAAATTACATATAACAAAACAATTATCTAGCAAGAATTACAGTTACAATATCTAGTCTATTTATATTTGGCAAATTCAAAGAAAATATTCTATTTATTCTATATTTGTAAGTCTAAAGTCTCATATCCAATTTATATTTTATCATAACCAAGGAAAATTATAACTATCTGGTCTTCAACCACATCAAAGACCCCAGAAGGATATAATATTACCTAAGTAAGCAGGAAGAACATTGCAAGCAACTTCCAAAAATCCAGAATGACAGAGACAGCTGACTGCCTGAACAGTTATTCAAAGTTCTTCTGTAACATTAGGGCATCCATTCCTTAGCCATCAGGCCTAGAGTCTCTCAGATGCCTCTCTCTGTGTTCTGTAGAATATCTGGCAGTTTCTTCTGCAAAGCAGGAACCTGAAGGACCATTTTGCCTTGCAAAGTTCAGTGGTCACCTTCCTGTAGGTCCTACATGTCCAGTCAATACATTTTGTCAAGTAGTCCAGGCAAGAACAGTTTCTTGCTCAAATGGCTATTTTTGCCAAGAAGAAGATAAACTCCGTATGGAGTGTCTTTGATGCCCATCCTCCTCTTTGAAGTAATTCGGTCCTGCCAGGAGGAGATATGTCTCACTGTCCAAAAAGTCTTAAGTTTTTAAAATATTTTAAATGTTATATTCTGTAGGTCTTTGAAGTGTTTGAAGATTATCTATTGATCTGAAATATATCTATGTATACCTAGAAAATTAAACTAATATGACTATAAGTTTGATTATCATAGGTGATTAACTATTAATCTGTATTTCTTACTGTTACATTATAATTTTAAATGAGTTGCATATATATATAATACCTTATCCAAGAGTAAAAATATACATACAATTTAACAAAATTAACTTTTAATTTATATCAATAAACTAAAATCTATAGCAATGTAAAACATTTTTAAACAAATTGTTGCTCTTTAAAAGTAGGTTCAATAATCAACTCTTTCATCCTATCTATATCCTATATTTCTATATCATATCCTCCTTTCTTTTTTTAGAAATAAATTGACTATGACAGGTAACAATTTGTAAACAACAATCTAAACAAAGACAAACATCCATAATCCATTTTTTTTGGGAGTGTGGGCAGAGTTTTCTAGGCTACTTCCCTCTGATAGAGGGCACTGGTAATCTTATGTGGATCCTGAGAAAAATTAAGAATTATGGTCAAGTCCTGACTGGAGTAGTCTGTGAGGCTGCATTGTCTGAGCCAGTTGCCTTGAAATTGATTTTGGATGTTGGATGATCTGGGCCATAGTGTTATCAGAGACCTTTCAGTGGATCTTGGCTGGTCAAACCTTATGTATCTTAATCTGGAACAAATCCATAGTCTCCTGTTTCTTGTGGAAACAAAAGCAGAACCTCCTTTCCAAAGCAAAATATCCTTAGATCCAAATTTTGAAGTCAAGGTACCTTTAAAATAAACATCTTGGGTTTAATTGAGCAGCCTTTACAATCAAATGTCTTTCTGCAGTTAAAAATCGCAAAGACAACACAACCCAGATTCTCTGTGTAATATTCATTTTATGTGGCTTATTTTTTATATTACCTTTACTGTCTCTTTAAAGACTATTTTTAAAACTATTTTTATATAACTGTCTATATTTACTTTCTTTTCTCTTCCAAGCCTACATACATTTTTATACACATTGTAAACCATTTAAAGTCTTATTCCATCTGAATCTGTCTTCTTGTGTAACTATTGCTTTAAACTGCAGTGGCTGGTACTGAATCAGAAGCCTTGGCTGCTGACTCTGCCAATTTCAGCTTCCCAATATGGTAGAGGTAATTCACCTCCAGCTCAGGGAGCCATGCTCTCTGCTGACTCTGGGAGGTGATGGGTCCATGCTCCATCCAGCATTGTATATCCCAGAAACCTTTATTTAAAACTAGAAAATGTTAAATCTGCCATGCAGTGCTCTGTGAGGATTGGAGACACCACTTATAGTCACATTAGTTAGGTTTTCAAAGTCATACAGAGATATATTTCAGATAGATAGGCAATCTTCAAATATTTTAAGAATTTACAGAATATTGCATTTAAAATGTTTTAAGAACTTAGATTTTTCTTGACAGTGAGATAAGTCTGCTCTTGGAAGCACCAATTATTTCAACAAGGATGATGGGCATTGAAGAAACTCCATATGGAGTTTGTTTTCTTTATGTCAAAAGCTAGCCATGTGGGCATAGAAACTGACCTTACCTCAATTGCTGACAGTTACTGCCTAAACTGGACCAGCAAGAAAGGTGACTGTTGAACTTTGCCAAGACGAGGCAGGACAGTCCTTCAAAATTCTGTACTTCACAGAGAAGTCTGTCAGATATGCTAGGCCTGTAGGCCAGAGTTGGATTCTCCAATGTTGCAGAGAAACTTTGGGTGACTGTCCAGGCTGCCTGATGTCCCTGTCATTAGGTAATATTTCGTCCTTCTGAAGTCTTTGATGGAGTTGAAGACTAGATAGTCATAGTTATAATTTTCTTAGTTATGATTAAAGAGAAATTAGATATAAAACTTTAGACTCATCAAGATAAGATAGGAAATTAAGTATTTTCTCTAAATTTGCCAAATACCAATAGACTGGATATTATAACTGTGATTTTTACTTAATAACTGTTTTTATTGTATATAATTTACTATGTTAAAATTAAAACCTTTTATTAAACAAAAAGGGGAAAATGCTGTGAAATAATCCTTTTGTTCACTGTGAAGATTTGTCACTTTGACTGGTTTAATAAAGGAGCTGACTGGCCAATAGATAAACAGGATGAAGTTAGGTGGGAAAGCCAAACTGAGAATGCTGGGAAGGAGAAGGGCAGAGTCTGGAGTCTCCAGCCAGATGAAGAGGGAGCAGGAGATGAATATGCTATGCTAACAAAGGTACCACCATGTGGCAAAGCATAAATAGAAATATGTGTTAATTTAAATGTAAGAGTTAGCTAGTAACAAGCCTGAGCTATCAACCAAGAATTATAAGTAATATTCAGCCTCTGAGTGGTTATTTGGGACTAGGCAGTCTAGACAAGAACAGTTTTTCTGCCTCTATTTCTACTATTCTTACCCCTGTATCTTTTCCTCCTCTCTTTTTCCTTTCACTGTTACATGATTTCTCTAACATCTCATCTTGCAGGTAGGATAATAGAAATATTAAGTAATCTCATTCCACCAAATAATTTAAGCATCACTAAAGAAACCCAGATTTGTGATATTTATTTACTGGTTCAGCTGATGTCACAATGATTAACAGAGTGGAGATGGAACTCCAGGAAGACCAGGAGCAAATTGTAAAAATGGTGGGTTGCTTAATCAGCTGGAAAGTTTGGTTTCTATCATGAAGTTAGAAGGAAGAGTAAACAGATTCAGGGTATCTTTTATACAATCATTCTGGATCTGTTGTAGGTGTTGATGTGTCAGGTGTAAATACATGCATACCCCTGCAGGATTTACAATCTAGGAGAGGAGAAATGCAAGCAAAGAACTAGGTAAAGCAGAGAATCCTAGACACTGAAGGGCACTAAAGGGACACATGAGGAAGGGCAGGGCTTTGGATTTTTCCTGCACTGAAGGTATATATGTATGCATGCCCATGTGTTTTCCAAAATTTTAGATGGAATGGCTGGAATGGGGAATCACAGAAGCACTATTTGAATATAAGGTAGAAGGGAATTAGGTTCAATTATGTTTAATAGTAGATTGCTATTTCTAAGTGTCAGACAGCCTGTTAGAATCCAGATTTATTAATTAGTATTTGCATTCATGTTCTGCATTGAAATGTGCTATAAAAACGATTAAATGGGAAGATCAATAGGGCTAATGATTTACAGCCTTGCTGTGCAGAAGCCTTGTAGGAGAAAAGCCACTTTCTCAACTTCCTGGACACTTCATTCTCATCCACCAAGTGGGACTCCTCACACATTTAAAATCCTGCTTCCATGGCTTTGGAGAGTGAGCTCTGAGGTTACAGATACTTGAAAACAAACCCTGGTCTCATTTATTTCATAACAGATCTGTTACTGTGGCAGTATTCATTCAAACACTACATTTAAGAAAGAGTACACCAACTTGTGTATCATGTCTAAAAACTGCACAGTACTAAGTGCCTAACACACAGCATGTTATTTAATCTTCTCAATTGGAACTCAGCAGTCTCATTACCACTTCACGTATTAAAGCCAAAAGTTAGAAAAATTAATATTTTTATTAATTTAAATTAATATTAATATTCAATATTAATTAAAATTAAATTAATATTCAGGTCTAAAAAGACCTGAATCCTGAGTCAGGCATCTGAAGCCCTGGGGTTTGTTCTCAGCCACACTGCGGTCAGACATTCTTTCTATGGATGCAGTAGCATCAAAGGATGTGCAGCTGCAAGGGTACTTGGTCAACATTACCTCCATCTTTTCCCTCCCTGTTCACTGCAGCAGTGAGTAAAATTGCTTAAAGACTATCAGAAGTTTCCCAAATGTGAGTGCTTAGGTGAGCAGAGTCCCAGAAACTTACTAAACTTAGCCCCTCCCAGAAGCCAGTGGATCCTTATAGTGAAAAGCTCAAGTAATGTGGCCATCAACCTGCAGGGAGATTCTTGTGTTCATGTAGGTATTGTTAATATCAATAAAAGAACATGTGAGATCAGTCAAAGGGTCTGGACTCTGATCTAGAAAAACGATGAAGATATATGGACACAAGAAAGGCTTGTAGTGACTCCAAACCTCTTGTATAATCGGAGTTCAAAGGATCAAAGGAGCTGTTGGTTTTCCTGTAATCCTACTAGAAGTAAGTTGAAACCAAACGTAATTTTAAAATGTGAATGTCAGTTCCTTCTGTGCATCAAAATGGGGAAGAGGTCAGCAAAGACCGAGGGAGGAAGAAAATGTTTAGAGAGGTTGATGGAGATGTCAACAAGACAGGACAGGCCCCTGTCCCCTGGTGCCCATATCTCTGCACACAGAAGAACTTAGTAAATTCTTCAGATGAAGCTCAGAACCTCAGAATTCTTCAGATAAATCATTTATTGTTTCCTAGAATCCACACAAAAGTTAGCTGTGCTTTTAGGTTATGTCTGACTCCAGCTATGAATCTATTTCTATAAAATGTGGGTCTTGCCATATGGAGTACAATGCCAGACATGTAAAACCTCCCCTGCTAAAGCTCCTTTTTAGAAAGGTTATTCATGTCTCCCTAAGCGGTCTGGGAGAAACTTACTTCTCTATGTCCCAAATAAAGCCCTGAAAAGCCATAAGCAGATCTTTTCATGAGTAAAATTTGTCATTGAAATTATAATGAACAGATTGTATTGCCCCAGGACTCATACCAGAGGAATGAATATCAATCCCTTCTCCAAGTACAGCCAGGTAGGATTCAGAAAGCACAATGAGTGACAGCCTATCCTAGGGAAAACCCCAAGCCAGTAACACCAAGGAGAATGAGGGTCAAACCTGCAAGCTAAGAAGCAAGCCAATATATAATGTAACCTCATTTATTAATTTCTCTATGGCAGCTAATTTATGACCTCCACAAACTTAAACAGAGTCTTTTCATAACAAATGAAGATTAAATACCTCCTGTTCTCATAGCTCTCATTAAGTGGTTCATTCTTATGTCTTATTATAAATCCTGCGAATATAAAGTATATAACTGTAATTATTATGTAACATTATTCTTTACAGTTGGTCATTCATTCATTCAACAAACATACACTGATTTCTGCTTTTCATTGTATACACTACTGTAACTGATGCAACTCTAAAGATTAAACAGTCAGTGTCTGCCCTCAGGAATGTTATAGTAAAAGTTATGGTAGTTAGTGTTAGTGGTCTACCTGACAAAATCTAGAATCCCCTAAGAAAAGAGTCTCAGTGAGTCACTGTCTAGATTAGCTTAGCCAGCTAACATGTTTGTAGAAGATTGTCCTGCTTAGTAGTAAAGATCCACCTACCACAAGAGGAATCATTCCCTAGGAAGTTTACTATGTCAGTTTTTCTGACTTCATGATAATAAAGATACAGCACTATGTGCAAGGAATTGTATGGTAGTGGTAGTTAATAAATAATCCGTAGCTATTTTTTCAATTGCTACATGCCTTGAGTGTTCATAATGTACCAAGTAGAGTTATAAGCACTTAATATATCATGTCTTCAGTTCTTCCTACAGGCACTGAGAAGTAAAATCATTCATTAAAGGTCACACAGCTAGAAAAATATCAAACAAAGTCTGTTAAATCTAAAGAGCAAGACTTTCACTATCCAGAGGAAGGCAAAACTACATAGGTCAGTTTCTCAACAAAGTTCAGCAATGCCTGAGGTACAGGTGTCCACTGTGGAAGTTTTGAAGAATAATTAAAAATCTACTCTTTGCTTTGCAAAGAGTCTCTCTTGGCTCCTGGAAGCTTGTGTTGGCTGGCATGTATGACATTCACTAGTACATGGTAGGCTATTACTTCAGAAACACAATTTGCTGTTACAACAAATACTTCCATATAAGGAGTGACTATGTCATGGAGAAACAGGAGGAGGAGTCTTAGGAAATTTTCAGCCAGTAAATAAGGCTACTGAGATGTCTAGGAGATCCAATCCTTGGTTCAGGGCACAGTGGTAGAATGATCGATGGACTCCAGAGAGCACTTGGCTCTCAGGGCTCATGAGTTCAGTTTGGCATACTCTTTCCAGTCTGCAGGTAAAACCTGAGCCCCTAACAAATGCCTAATGGATCTGTGCTGTAACATAGTCTATGGACAACTTTAGTGTTGGTAATTTCTTTAGCAAATCATAAACATTGTTTTGCATCCTAGCAAAGAATATCTGTTCTTATGAAGTTCTGTGGCAAGGCATTAAATGGGGAATTGACAGATCCATGGGCATTGCCTGAAGGAAGAGAAGCCCCGTGACGTTTTGCTTCCTTTTATACCCTTTGAGCTGTGACACACTCTGACAACTGTAGAC
Source organism: Peromyscus maniculatus bairdii (assembly GCF_049852395.1). Classification (NCBI taxonomy): domain Eukaryota; kingdom Metazoa; phylum Chordata; class Mammalia; order Rodentia; family Cricetidae; genus Peromyscus; species Peromyscus maniculatus. The sequence goes on from NC_134853.1 coordinate 38,410,035, forward strand.
AAGAGTAATGCACTGATGATTTGATTGAGACAAGCTGTTACTGTGTATTTAAAATTTGTTCAGGTTTATTCTGGTAGGCACTGTATGGGTGAGTAATAACTTTTCCTATTTGGTGAGGAAAATAATGACTCTGATAGCAGAAAACATAACTCACCTCTTATGCCTAACCTTGTCTTCTTGGAATCACAGAGTAAGAAAGAAAGGCTTGATTGAAAAATTTTATCAGCTTAGCAAATTCATCCCAGGTAGTGTCACACATTTGTGAAGGGAATGAATGGTAAGACCAAGCAGAAGTAGTGTGTGTGTGTGTGTGTGTGTGTGTGTGTGTGTGTGTGTGTGTGTGTGTGTGTGTGTGTGTGTGTGTGTATTGATCAGTAAACATAAAATAAGCTTTGAAAGAGCTTGGCCAAACCAATATCATTTCAAAAATATAATAAAGTCCCTACTGTCCTGGGATTTGATCTTTTTAGAATAAGAAATGACTTTGGGCTTGCATTAAGGATCATCTGAAACCTAGCTGTTAAGATCTTGTAATAGTTAGGCTGTCTTGGAAAACAAACACCTGTGCTGGCCTTTGGATTTTCATAGAGCCTAGTGTCTGAAAAAAAAAAATCCAGAAACCAGTCTACTGTGACGTAAATTCTAACTATATTAGTAAGCCTGCTAAAAACTGTAAATGAAAATTATCAACAAGTGTAGAATCCCTCTGATAAAAAGAATCCAATACATCAACTCAGGCCTACGGTATGGTAGAACACCACCACTGACTTTCATTTGGTACCCACCGGGGAGAGAAGTTTTAGAGATGGTTTTCAGCTTCCATGGAGCCAAGGAAGGAAGTGAATCATTATACAGGAAGGAACAGTATAGTATAGAAGCTAAAATAAGTTAACAGAAAGATTCCATTTTCTGCAAATAGATTCTGTTTCAGCTTGCAGAACTCCCGAACACTTAAAATCACACACACTTGATTCCTGTTCTCTGTTCTTGACTTTTCCTACCCCCATTTGCTTCTTTGTATCATATTCTAGTTGCTCTGATTTTAGGAAACCTGGAGTCAGGATGACTTCACCCTCTTCTATCCTTCACCTAAATTTAGTATGAGACAGGCCAAGCCAGAGGCAGGGAACTCCAGAAATAGCTACACTCTCCTGTGCTCTTGGCTCTTTGATTTTGACCCCCACTCCCTTCACCGTGTTATCTACTGCAAGACTCCCAGAACCTTGAATAAGCTGAACTCCAGTTCCTCACTGTTTCTGTGACCCTGGAAATCCTTCTGGGAAGGATATCCTACACAAGGGCCCATTAGCAAGCAATAGCCAACAAACTTTCTGACATAACCAACACAAGAATATTTTTTACTTTTAGATGCCCTTAAGGCAGCTCACCCTTGTCTATTTATGCCTAAGAATGTGTCCAGGTGAATCTTCAGAATTTGCAGAGCATGCTGATGATCTGCCTATGGAAATTATTCAGAGCATCCATCCCATTTACACCCCTCTCCCCAGCCAGCTATTCCTGCCTTCAGCAGTATGCCAATATCTGCTTGTTTTCAAACATAGGCAGCCAAAACCCAGTGGGAACTAAGGATAGTCCTTGCCTTTTAGGGTGCATATTTGATAGCGAATGGTTTATACAGTTTCACATCTGCACTTAAAGTTTTGAGTAAGAGGTTCAAGCAGATATTGCCACTATGCTATCAAGAACTTAACCAAAACCAAGCCATCACTGCCATCAGCAAATTGCTTTTCACATGCTCAGTGTGCAGTTGCTGCCACTGAAGGGTCCTCTGTCATAACAACTGGGACATGATCTGAACAAAGTGTTCCACAAATGCACATGATTTCAATCTGTTGGCCAAGGTATGACATTTTTACAAAGGTTTATCCAGTCTAGCCCAACATAGGACAAATTTTGGAGGAAGGTGCCACTCGTATAGGAATCCAAGAATTCTGGTATTCATGAGGTTGACAGTTAGTAGAATGTGTTTTGAAAAATGATTGGCTTCATCAATAATGACAAATAGCATGAGCCTATAATATGAAAAATCACCAGATTTTGGAGGGAGGTGTCCTTGAGGTCGAGAAGGGCAAGGTGCTTCTTCTAGAGACTGACACACTGTGCTGCCTGAGATCTGTGAAGTCCCTACAGTCACGTGAATGTTCACTATCACTGCTGCAGTTGAGAAGCAGCAAGGAAACAAGAGCGTGAGAACACAAGGACTCCACTCATTCTTCTCCTCCAATCCTATAGTGTTAAAATCAAATAAGGGATAATGGGCTTGATGCACACTTTATAGATTTAGTCCTAACAGTTTCTAGATAAAAAAAAAAAATCTGAGCCAGGCGGTGGTGGTACATGCCTTTAATTCCAGCACTCGGGAGGCAGAGGCAGGCAAATATCTGTGAGTTCAAGGCCAGCCTGGGCTACAGAGTGAGTTCCAGGAAAGGGGCGAAGCTACACAGAGAAACTCTATCTCGAAAAACAAAGCAAAACAAAACACAACAAAATCTGAGCTTTTATTCACCATGCTTCCAGATCATAAGAAAAAGCTACTTCTTGCCTCTCAAAGCCAGATGGGTCTGTAGAATGTATTCTCATGCAGGCCCACACCTAATTATCTCACTTGGTACTATCTATGTTTACAGACAGTTAATAGACAGACAGTGTGGCAGTGACAAATTCCTACATAAACCTGAAGAGGAGCTGCCGCCGCTTACATGAAATTTGAAATTCATTCCCTGTTTGACTCAGTGGCTGAAAAGTTATCCCTGACTCCAGCATTCCTAATCTTAATGCAATATAGATATGGAAATTATAAGAGCTACACATTAATTCTGTAGATAACTCTGCATTGGCTTGTGGCTATACATCATAGGTTGATCATAAATAAGTCTTTCCATTTGATATTTATATAGATTTTTCTACATATTTATGGTGCATTTTCAACTGACACGGAGCAGAATAAGTTGTCAAATGCTTGGAACAAGTATAGTCTACTGTTGCAGCAGTCCACAAGCTTGAGATCTGATGGCAATTTGACATGTTGCTACAAGGACCACACGAACAGGAGAATGCACATGGGTCAGGAACAGAGTGCTGATTAAAGAAGCATTGGCTCACTTCTGCTTGATTCATGAGTTAAACTGGGCCTCCAGAGAGTCTACAAGGAGTCACTTGATACCTCACGTCCAGGAAGTCACTGAACAGGGCAGAGAACGACACTGCCTGGAAATGAAGGCACAAACGCCCATGAGGCTACAGCAACAGGTGGGAAAGTCAGTTTTTGCTCTGGCTCCAGTGATGATTGGTCTTTGGGGTTTGGATTGTTCTATGCTTGTGTGTTTTTGAGACAGAGCCTCACTTTATAGATTAAACTGGCATAGACTTTATTCTGTAACCCAGTTTGGACTCAAACTCATCACAGCCCTCCTGCTTCATCCTTTGGACTCAAACTCATCACAGCCCTCCTGCTTCATCCTTCTGAGTGCTGAGGTTATAAAATCTAGTCATCATGCCTGACCTTTGACTTCAGATTCTAGCTTTTTATAAATATTGGTTATATTTACACTCCTGAATTGTGTAAGACATGCCGTTCAAGAATCTTTTTTGTATAATTTTTCTTTGTTTTGGTTTGGCCCAAATAACCTGGAGTGGGTTATATTTTTTTATACCACAACAATTTCTGGACAAAGTATGAGCCTTATAACCAGAGATTCTCTCTTTTTAATACAGTTAAAGAACCATATTAGTAGTCAGAAAGGATTGCTGATTGAACTGAAACTGATGAGAGAGAGACAGAGAGACACACAAAAAGAAATATTCTGCCAAAAAAATCTAAGAGGACTAGACAGTGTGGCTGTCATGTAGCTGGAAGTTTTCCAGTGTCCTGCCTGGCCCACAGTCAGACAAATCTCTCACCCACAGTCCCACAGCCTTTATAAAATAATCACACAGAGGCTTAATATTATTTATAACTGCTTGGCCATTAGCTCATGCTTATTACTGACTGGCTCTTATACTTAAATTAACCCGTAATTCTTATCTATGTTTAGCCACATGGCTTGGTATCTTTTCTCAGTTCTGCCTTGACATCTTGTTTCTTCTGTGTCTGGCTGGTGACTCTTGACTCAGTCCTTCCTCTTCCCAGAATTCTCTTCATCTGCTTGCCTGCCTATAATTCCTGCCTGGCTACTGGCCAATCAGCATTTTATTTATCAATCACGGCAACACATATTCACAGCATACAGAATGGCATCCTACAGCACTGTCATCCTCCTCTGTTAACTCTAGGTTCTAGGTTATCTTTATGTCTCCATTGAGATTTGATAATGAAGCAGTGTAAGGAAAGGACATCTAAGAAGTCCATGTGAGATCACACCATACTAGACTGTTCTAAGCCTGGGGCCTGCCTATCTCTGTCATGGCAGCATTTTTTATGTCTTTGTTCATTTTGTGTCTTATAGCAAAATATCTGAGGTCAATTACATTATACCCAAGGTCAGTTACATTATAAGAAAAGTAGTTAATAATTCTGTTGACTAGAAGGCCAGCGTGATGCTTGATATTAATTGTCAACTTGACTATTAGAGTCACTAGGAAGACACACTCGTTGATGTTTCTATACAGACATTTCCAAAGAGATTTAACTGAGAAGACTCATCACAGATGTAGGCAGCATTATCCATGGTCAGAGGCCAGGACTGCATAAAAGAAAAAAAAAAAAAAAGCATGGCCTGTGATTCCTGGTCTGCTCAGATGTGCATAGTCCTGGTCACATGCTCCTGCTACTGTAACTCTGTTATGCCCTCACTGTAATGATTGACTGGACCTTCTTCAGCCACCAACCAGAATATATCATTTCCCTTTTTGATTTTTATTAGTTATTTAGTCACAGGAAAGAGAAAAGCAGCAAAGTAATCAATGCATCCAAACAGCATGTCTGGTGCTCTGAGGAAGACTTTCTTGACATGACAGCAAGGCAGACAAGTGGAAGAGAAACAGGCACATAGAGAAATTCAACCTGCAGGAAGGCTTCACATTTTAGCACATTCTCCTGAGAAATAGTTTGCTCCTAAGACACTTAACCCCCTCCTGCAGACCAGCTTGAAACCACTCTTGAGGAGGAATGATCATGACCAATCTCCCACTAGGCTCTACCCCTTACATGTTCCAGCATCTTAACCCTTAACACTGCTGGACAGGGCCCAGCCTTCCAGCAGAGGAAACTCTTGGAGACAAATCACACCCAAACCAAGCAAGATCTTTTCAATTAACATGGGAAGAAGACAGGATAGAGTCCAGCTTCTAGAAGAAAAGAAAATTTTATCCTACATACAATTAACATTATGCAGACTGAGTAGAGTGTGTGTGTGTGTGTGTGTGTGTGTGTGTGTGTGTGTTAGTGTGTGATAAAATAAAAGAAAAAGAAGCCATGAATTTGAAAGAGAATTGGGGGACGGTATATATGACAGGAAGTGGAGGAAAGGGAAAGGGGAAGACAAGGTAATTATATTATTATCTCAAAAAATTCTAAAATACAAAAAGGTTTGCCTTACATAAAATAATATTATATTTGAAAATATGCTGTTATGTATATCTGCCTATACAGAACACTTAAATTATATATAGCCTGGCAGCTCTGTGAAATATGCAAAACAACAAAAATCGAAAACCCTGGAAGATAAATGAGACAGGGCAAATATATGAGCATTTTGAGTAACAGAGACCCTGTATAAACAAGGTGCTGTTACTGTCATATATTCTTTTATATACACTGAAATATTCACCACTAAATGTTGGCCATGAAGGGAGTAGCCATGTACATGACAATCTGATTTGGTTGGAATGTCACTAACTGAGTTATGGTGTTACTAGAGTCAACCACAAAGATACACTGATGTTAAAGAGCAGACAATTATGTAACATAAGATAGTTTCTTTGGGGCAGATCAAGCAGCTATTTAGAAAGCATGCATGTTATTGCATGTTTATGGAAAGGAGAGAAGAGAATCTTATTGGAAGCCGGGCTCCACTGATGGATAATAAAAGTTTTGTGTTTCTAGGTCTACCCACTGGATCCTTGCTAGAGGTAAACAATAGAAGAAATAATGTAAATAGTCCTCAGTTAACTGTTGAGCTCAGTGACCCACAAGAGGAAGGAAAGGGGACTGCTTTTGCCATCATGAAATGCGGGAGAGACCTTCTCTGCAGACAGACAGAAAAGAAAGTGAACAGAGACAAGAAGGTGGCTGGAAGTCCATCTCCAACTCTGTGAGCAATTACTTTGTTTCAAGAGAACATTGGATTCAGAGTTGGAAGACTACTGGAAGTCTGTTGGCCCTGTCACATGGTCATCTGGAGCCCAGCATGGTGTTTGATCACTCCAAACTTCAGTTGTTCCTCATTAAAATGATAATAATGGCTTTTGCTCCAAGTAAGGACTTGTATTAATGCTCATGAAAGTGCTTTCAAAGTTGGTGCCATATTAAACCCATCACCTAAAAAATTCCATTCAATACATGCCAAAGTGGACAGGAAAACCCAAGAGACCTCAACCGTACACAAAGAACCACAGGCAACTGAGGAATGCTGAGAGTGTGAGAAATGGTCTTCCCCAGGGGAGAGCACATCGGTCGGTCATCCAGTACCAAATGGTCAGCCCTGAAACATACACACAAGTAACATTACATAGACTAAGCAAGTTGAATTTATGTATTTAGTAATATATATGTATATACACAAATGCATGCAACAGCAATTAATGAAAAAAAGAGGCTATGAATTTGAAAGAGAGCAAACAATGGTATATGGGAGGGCTTGGGTAGAGGAAAGGAAGGGGGGAATGATGTGATTGTATTATAATCTTAAAATAAATGAAATAGTAACACAATTATAAAAAATGAAAAAAATCCATTTAGAAATTCTTGAGCAAAGTTTGAATCAGAAAGCTTGGGAAGTAGTTTAAGTAGCAGAAAACAAAGGGTTAATTTTTCCACATAGTTCTAGGAATGCTGCTACATCAGAGTCCCTCCATCTTTACCCATACTTAACCCTGGAAGCCAAGGCTTCATCTGCCAACTGAAGGCACATTTTTGATTTTAGAATATTAATACTGTTTCTCTTCTTTTGATTTCAAATATCACAGTGAGGGGAAGAAGAAGCAAATAATTCAGTATCAGAATGCTCTCCTGAGAACTGCTGTTCCCTCATCCTCATGGCCACATTGTCTACAACCTTCCTCTAAATAATAAGTTCTCTCTCTCTCTCTCTCTCTCTCTCTCTCTCTCTCTCTCTCTCTCTCTCTCTCTCTCTCTCTCTCTCTCTGTGCTTGTGGATGCCATAGGTTGACATCTGATCTCTTAATTACTCTCCACCTTATTTTTGAGAAGGTCTCTTAAGGAACCAAGAACTCACCGGTTCAGTTAGATCTCCCTGCGTCTCAGGATCTCAGTTAGATCTCCTCAGGATCTCCCTGGCACTGGTATCATAGGCATTCACACAATCTCACCTGGCCTTTTATACTGCTGTTGGGGATGGGATTCAAGTTCTCAAGACACAATTATCTCCACAGCCTCTAGGTGCTAAGCCATGTCTCTCTCCTTCTTTAGCCTCTACTCAGACCATCCCAGAGATGATCCTCCAAGAAGTCCAGAGCACAGTAAACACAGAGGAATCTGTAACAGCTCCTACCATTCTCATGCTGCAGATGAGGAAGGAGCAGCTAAAGAGCTGACTATCAAATTTCAAGAACCACCCAGAGTCATTGATGAATCTGAAATGGAAGCCATGTCTTTTTGCTTTGGACTCAAGTGTGCTTTAATGAGATCCTTCTTTTTGATGAGCAGAAACCCTATAGAATTCATTCCAGCTTGAAGAACAAAGGGGAATTTACAGACTTACTAACAAATATATGCTTCACAAGGAGAAACCTTTTCCAGGGTTTGGATGAGGGTACTTTTTGTTCTACAAGTGCTATGTCACCAAGCTTATCTGGTCATTTGACATGTCTGTTAGTGCACCTGACCACCAAGAGATGAGACTTAGTTGTTCACTCCTAGCCTTTGAGAATCACTTGGATTCTCCACCTTTGTTTACATATGACACCCAGCATTCAGCAACTCCATCCACATAAAACCTGATAGAGCTTAAAAAATGGTTCTAAAACTGAGCCTAGAGCAACTTCCTAGTTTGTGTCTCTCATGTGGCTGTGTTGCGTTCCCTGGTCAAGGCGTGTAACTTGAGCTACAACATGGCAGATTCTCACAGTCTCACACAAGCCACAGTACAGAGTTCAGTGGGATTAGGATTTTAATTCATGCAGACAGAAAGGGTTATGGATACACAATGTGAAGAAATACAGACAAGGAGGCCTCTAGGCAGGTCATGGTATGTTTGAAGGCTGTGCGTGGGCTTGATAGGGAAAAGAGAAAAACTATATACAGTTTTAGATTAAAATATACATTTAAAATAATAAAATAAAATCCTTGGAAAGGGGAATAAAGTAATATAAAGGAAATGAGCCACACAGGGATGAAAAATGCACAGAGACTCTGGATTATGTATATTATTGTGTTGTCTTTAAAATTTTTGATTGCTATGAGATGTTTGATTATGGAGGCTGCTAAATTAAACCAACCTCTATATTTTAAAAGTATCTTGACTCCAAAATTTAAGTCAAAAGGTATGCCACTTTGGGGAAGAAGTTGTGTTTTTGTTTCTGCAAGAAATGGGAGGCTGTGGATTCATTCTAATCCATTCTAATTAAGGAAAATCAGGTTTGATTGAGGAGGACATCCTGAAAATCCTCACTACAGACATGGAAAAATAAACCTAAAGTAACTACAAGACAAGTAACATATATTTTACCAGCTCAAACATAAAACAAAAAATTACCTTTGGCTGACTTATTTACAATACACAATTTGTATTTCTATTATTACAGTTCTGTATACTACCCTAAAGCTTATGTATTTTCAGAACAAGGGGACCAGATACCAATAAAAATGGCTCAGATGATCCAACATCCAAGCCAGCTTCAAAGCTGCTGACTGAGATGATCCAGCCTCATAGAATACTCTAGCCAGACTTAACAATTATCCTGATTTTCTCAGCATCCCTCAAAGATTACCAATGCCCTCTAATCTAGAGGAAGTACTCTAGAATACTACACCCATATTCCCAAAATATTAGTTATAAATGTTTGTTTTCACTTCAGGGGGCTGCTTATAAATTGTTATTTGTCATAATAATTTTAATCTCTTTCTAAAAAAGGAAAGCAGGTTATGATATAAAAATGATAGGAAAAGGGTAGATTATTATGATGGAGAAAAAAAGTAGTTATTGAATCTAATCCAAAAAGCAACTGTTAATCATAAATATTTTACATTGGTATGGATTTTAGTTTATTAATATAAATTTAAAGTTAATTTTGTTTTGCTGTATGTATATTTCTGGAATGGTTAATTTAAATATGAGAGCTAGTTAATAATAAGCCTGAGCCATCAGCCAAGCACATATAATCAATATAAGCCTCTGTGTGGTAATTTGGGAAGTATCTGCCAGGTATATGGGCTTGGGTATCAAAACCAAAGGCCCTGCCTCCATTTACAATGTATACATATATACACTATTCATGTTCAAGTACTGATACATCTGTACATCTGTAAAAACAGGATATTTATCCTGGGGTGAATCAGAAGCACATTAGAAAACTGCTCTTCTGGACAGTTGTGTTTAAGTGCCAGCTTCCATGGATCTAGGGTGCAGGGTTCAGAACAAGGGGACCAGATGCTGAAGGATGGAGGGGGAGTTTGGACACAAAAGCTCAAGGAAGGTAATCAAAAGATAATTTTATCAGGAGCAGGGATGGCTAGATAAATGAATTTGGAAAAATTTCCAAACTACTGAATAAGAATGAAGCATTTGTCCTAGGTGAGATTGTTACAATAAGGGCCACAAGGAAAGAATGGAGAAGGAAGGGAGTGAGATGGACGCAGCAGATGCCAGGGAAGAAGACACACAGGAGCCAGCACAGGTTAAGAAGCAAGATGCATCCTTGTGCTGCAGTCCAACGGTCAGCACATTGTGCTGCCAGGTCTTACTGAACAAGCGGCATGTCTAAATGGCTCTGGGCTGCGGGCACTGTGCCTTTTGTATATAAGATCATGCAGTTTATTAATATTGATCTTTTGAGTTTCTGTTCTATCTGAACTCAATTCATGCTCTCACTCATGACCAAATGTCATATTTCATGTAAAAAGTGACGTAGATTCATGACCTCTCTACCCAATATGGAACACTAAAGTTAATTGTCTTCCAAGGCCTAATACCCTGAAAATTTATTGATACATCAAATACCTCTGTACTAATAAAGTATATCATTCTGAAAGAGAACATAAAAAACACAGCTCCAATTATTACCACTTTCTGTATCTTGATATGAAGAAGTCTGTTAGCTATCCACAGGAACTAAGATAACCTTAGAATTGACTCCCTGAAGCACAATGACCACTGAAGTATAAGGAAACAGCGGCATCAAAGCCAGGGTTAGCACCAAGTCTTGACTCTATCACCAAGTTGCCTGTATACACAAAAATGAGTTGTTTGTTTCTGATCTCCATTTATCATCTCCAAAATAAATTAGGCAGCCTTGCTGCCAACATAGCAGGGTGACGTGATATGTAATGTGTGCAGTCTTGATCTTTCTCTGTTAACTATGGATTGTTATATTACTTCTCTCCTCCTTTTACTGAGAGAATTGTTTTGTCATGTGGGCCTAGGCTGAGCTCAGGACTATCAGCTACTTTCCCTCTATCCCAATCTTGCAGCTGAGTACTCAAACTGAAGTCTTGGCTCATGGAAGGGAGTATAAATGTGTGTAGCTCTTGGTTATCACCTTGCCCTGGCTATGCTTGGTCTGAATCTGGCTGTTTTTTCCTTGCTGTTTAGAGTATAAGGTGGCCGTTGAACCAGTAGCCTTGGATGCAGAAGTGGAGGCTGCAGAGGATGATGCTGTTGACCTTGTGATTCACAGCTCTGTGTGCAGCTGGTGTTTATGCAGCAGGTGGCCCACCTTGTGGTGGTATTTTGTTCCCCAAAATATTGTGCACCCTAATAAACTTATCTGGGGTCAGAGATAGAACAGACACTAGATATAAAGGCTAGAAAATGGTGGCATGTACATCTTTAATCCTAGCATTCCAGAGGCAGAAATCCCTCTGGATCTCTGTGAGTTCAAGGCCACATTGGAAACAACCAGGCATAATGACACACACCTTTAATCCCAAGAAGTGAGCCTTTAATCCCGGGGAGTGATGGCAAAAACAGAAAGATATATAAAGCGTGAAGATCAGAAACTAGAAGCATTTGGCTGGTTAACCTTTCAGGCTTTGGAGCAGCACAGTTCAGCTGAGACCAATTTGGATGAGGACTCAGAAGCTTCCAGTCTAAGGAAACAGGATTAGCTGAGGAACTGGCGAGGTGAGGTAGCTGTGGCTTGTTCTGCTTCTCTGATCTTCCAGCATTCACCCCAATAACTGGCCTCAGGTTTGATTTTATTAATAAGACATTCTAACAATTCCTGCTATACCACCTAGTTCCTGACTTTTTTTTTATTTTAATGAAAAAAGGGTCTTGAGTCAAGCTAATGTGCTGGAAGTTGCTTTGCTTACTGGCTAACTGTCCTTTGTCCACTGGCTTCCCAAAATCAAATCAGTTCTATATACTACTGCAGCAGGGAGTTCACATGATCTTTTTCCCCCCTTTCTTCACTTTTGTTTTTGTAATATTTTTATTTATTTCAATATCACAATATAATATTTCACTCCTCCTTCTCTTTCTGTCCTTCAAACGCTCCTGTGTGATCTCCCTTGCTATCTTTCAAACTCACGGCTTCCTTTTCTTTAATTGTTATATGTCTTATCTTTTAGTTTTTCTTTTTCTTGTTGGCCAAAAGTTTAATTTCTTAGCTCTTGGAAGATTTTTGAAGGAAACAAAAACCAGAAAAGTCTGATATGGGACAGAAGAATCTCTCAAGGTAAAAAGGGGGATAGCATATAGATATAATTGAATTAGACAGAAAAAGGAAGGCTGAGTCAGGAGTTGTCAGCCAGACACAGAGGAAGCAAGATAAAAAGGCAGAACTGAGAAAAGGTACCAAGCCACATGGCTAAACATAGATAAGAATTATGGGTTAGTTTAAATGTAAGAGCTAGTTGGTGGTAGGCCTGAGCTAATGGCTGAGCCGTTTTAATTAATATATGCTTCTGAGTGATTATTTTATAAGCAGCTGCAGATTAGTGGGGCTGAGCAGGACCAGAGAAAACTTCAGGTACAGAAAAGGATTCTGTAATAGAAAAAAAGGTGTGTCTTGAAAATGTAGCACAGACCCATGCAGACCCACATGAGCCCTGCTAAATTGATTCAGTGTACTTCATCCCCTCTGGCTCCTAAAAACCCCCTCTTCTGCAGGACATGGAAGGGAAACTGAGGGAGAGTGGATCTGGGGAGGTGAGAGGAATTGAGAGGAGTGAAGGGAGGGAAACTGTGGTCCTGTGGTCTGGATGTATTGTATGAGAGAAGAATCTATTGTAAACTTTTAAAAAAGCAAAGAAAACCTAGCATGGGAAGAAGCTCTTAAAGTCTTTTCCCTGGCTCAGCCAAAATTAAGGAAAACATTTCTCTTGAGCATGGAGAAGGGGACAAAGGAGCCTGGCAGCCCAGACCACAGCACTAGGCTGGGTCCCTCGCAATCCTGTGGGAGGAGCATGGCTCCTAAGGGCAAGAGGCAGAAAGAACCTCCACTACTGAAATGGTACCAGTGTCCAGAGGGTGGACACTCACCTCCACTACTGAAATGGTACCAGTGTCCAGAGGGTGGGCACTCATCCACAGGTCAAAGTTTATGGAGAGAGTATGGCCGTCATAGTGCTGTGGACCCCGGGGTGGAGGAGGAAGAAAAAGAAAAAGAAGAAAATGAAGAACAAAAGAAGAGGAGGAGGAGCAGGAGAAGGAGGAAGAAGAGGAGAAGGAAAAGGAGGAGAAGGAGGAGGAGAAGGAGGAGAAAGAGAAGAAGGAGGAGAAGAAAGAGGAGGAGGAGGAGGAGGAGGAGGAGGAGGAGGAGGAGGAGGAGGAGGAGGATTCCTTTGAAGAACAGTTCAAATCTTGAACTTGATCTTGAGACAAAGAATAATTACAGAGGACATCAAGGGTGAGTTCCTTCCTGAGTCCGAGTGTACACTTCTCAACAGTGGATGGCTAACAGTTTGACATGAGTCTTTCAGGAGCAGGGTCATTAAGAGCAGCAGCAGGGACAGCAATTGACAGTGTGACTGGAAAAAGACAGGGTGTAGGCAGGTCAGATAAGAAATGTCTTGCTTTCAGCCAACCCTTCCTCTGGCTCATTCTCTGAGATATGAAACTCTTGCCCTCCAAGCTTCTGCTTTAAAAAGAAATAGCAATTTTCCAGGTGAAAAGTAGCAGGAACATTAACAAAACAACAATAAGAAAAGGCTGTTTAGTGGACAGTCAGAGGAAGGGTGCACTGAGAGGAGGTGGGGCAGAAGTATGGACAGGAGCCTTGGTGCATCAAAGTACTGTATTGATTTTCACTAGTCAGTGATGGTCACTCACAGTTTGGGGACAAGGCTTATTATCATGCAGTATTTGAAGACAGGCAGTATACCCAAGGCCTGCTCTATGTGTCTCCCACTTGATTGGTTTTCCTGTGGACAGTAGGAGCAGGTGGCTCCCTTACATCTGCATTTGGAAAGATCTCCAGCCCCATCTGGACTGCACTGGAGTAAAATCAGATGGATTATCTCTACAGAGCAAAGTGCTCAGTCATGCAGACTGAAAGAGAGAAGGCTGAGTGCACAGGAAGCCAGGCCGGCAACAGAGCAGCTGCAGCGTCACGCCTTACCCCTTACCTTCACAGCACCTCTCTCACAGCAGTGAGAAGGGAGAGAAGCCCCCATGGCTAGCCAGTTGTTTCAGTCGATGCTTAGGCCTCTCTATGTCCCCTGATGGATGGTGTCCTCCTGGAAACACACCACACTGCTTGATCATTACTACATGTCTGCTGGTGACACCAGGGATGTGAGCCTGGAGTGAGTCAAGTTGAGGGGGGCTGAAAATATGGTTCAATGAACGCACCTTTGAACATTTTAACACAAAGAGGCCCAAGCTGGCTTACCACAGAGCCAAATTCAATATGAAAAGGCATAGCCCAAAGCTCAATCAGGGACAATTTAATTAAAATGAGTTGGTGATCTAGACCCAACAAGGCTTGCCAATTTGTTACTTGGCAACCTTCAGCCATGAGGGTGTATTTTTTTTTTTTTTTTTTAATGAATTCTGGGTTCCCTGTTGCCCAGGACAAGGCTGTACATTGGTTTGGCTCACTTTCTCCTTGCTACTGTTGTGACATCATTTTGTGCCAAGATTTTCCTTCAGCTTCTAATTTAAAACCAAACAGACAAACAAACAGAAAACATGGAGGGGATTACGACTGGACTGGGAGGGACAAGGAGACCCACACTCATGCTTGCCTGGGGGTAATCTGCCTCAGAGGAAGAGGAGAAAACATGGGCAACTATTATGGTGAGCAAATGTATGGTGTGGTGAGAGAGAGAGAGAGAGAGAGAGAGAGAGAGAGAGAGAGAGAGAGAGAAGAGAAGAGAGAGGTGGAATGGCTTATGTCCTATGGAGAGGGAGATCTGAAGACATGAAAGTGCATGGAGGTGACTGAGGTGGGTGGCTTCCTTGCCACCCAGGGCCATGACGATGTCTGGGCCTAGGCTGCTGCTGGGGCCCATGTCTAGGTCCATGGCCCTGCTGCAGCTGCAATCTGTGCTGATGTCTGTGGCTCCTGATATCTCTGAAGGCCAAGAGGATAGGGCTGCCCAGAGTTGGCCCTGTGCCTCACTGGCTGAAACACTGGGGAAAACTGGTCCTGTCCCTCACTGTCTGTAGCACTCTGGTGAGTGAGTCCTGCACCTCACCTGGGCAGTGCAATAGACATCTGGTGGGCTGATCAACCCTGCAACTACCCAGGCCCAGAACCAGGGTTATAAGTTGGTCCACCCCAACATCTGCTGCTGTGGGATGTTCTGTATGTCCTGTGGGAGCCCGTTCTTGGGTTCCTCATGGCTTTACCCAGCAGGTCCGCATAGAGGATGATTAGGACCACGGCCTGAGTGCAGGTGTCTGAAATGGTCTGCACTTGGCTGTGCCGTGGAATGGTCTATATGTCAAGTTGCTCTGATTGGTCAATAAATAAAATACTGATTGGCCCATGGCGAGGCAGGAAGTATAGGCGGGATTAACAGAGAGAAAAAAAAGAACAGGAAGGCAGAAGGAGTCACTGCCAGCCGTCACCCCGACGAGCAGCATAAAAGGATGCCGGTAAGCCACGAGCCACATGGCAGGGTATAGATTTGTGGAAATGAATTAATTTAAGCTATAAGAACAGTTAGCAAGAAGCCTGCCATGGCCATACAGTTTGTAAGCAATATAAGTCTCTGTGTTTACTTGGTTGGGTCTGAGCGGCTGTGGGACTGGCAGGTGAGAGAGATTTGTCCTGACTGTGGGCAAGGCAGGAAAACTCTAGCTACAATCCACCTCATCTATGACCTGCTGGAACAAATGAAGGGGCCAGTCCTGCAACTCCAAAGCTGCAGGATCTGCACAACCCAGGAGAACAAAGATATCCAAGAGGAGCCCCAGTGATGGCCCAGCATCTATAAATGTAACCAGAGGCCTTGAACAAGATCAATGACTCTTTGCAATGAACACTTGCAAGTAAAGATGAATGGGAGAAGAATGGGATCAAGATGCATAATGTGAAAGACACAAAGAATAAACAAACAAACAAATAAACAAACATAGAGGGTTTGTAGGTAAAGGGGAGGGGAGAGGGAAGTGTTTGGTATTTGAGTGACAGGTGATGCACCTAGAAATGTACTGGCAATGATCCACAATCAAAACAAACCTACATGGATTCTGGAAAGCTAATCTTTCAACTTACTATTATTATTCTTTTTAATCATACAGAGAGAGAGAGAGAGAGAGAGAGAGAGAGAGAGAGAGAGAGAGAGAGAGAGATTAACACAAACCAAATCCTGTTCTAAGCATTTTGCTTCATCCACTGACATATTACAATAATTTGGAAGACAGAGCTTATTAGTGCACATAATGTATAGCTAAGGCAACTTTACAGAGTTGAATAATGACCATTCCAAATTCATGTCTACCAGAAATCTCAGAACATAAAGTCATTTAGAAAGAAGTTTTACAGACATAGTAAAAGCAAGGATGATGGTGAAAGCATTATGGATTTGGGTATACTCTACATCCATTCCATATATAAAGAGGAGGAGGAAGACAGGGCTCCAATGAAGGTTATGTGGATGAAGGCAGATGCATTTATAAGCCAAGAAACATCAATAGATGCAGCAACTGCCAGAAAGAAGAGAAAAAACAAAGGTCATCTGGCCCTGCACTGTTAAAGAATACATTAAAAATTTTTTTCTAACTCACCCACTTTATATAACTTGTATGACAGTCATAGAAATTAACACAAACAACTGAGTCTCTTGCCCAAAGACATGAGGCTGTTAATACAAAACAAGTTCTCTGAATCCTAACTCCACATTCCTGGGCTCTCTGCTTCATCTCCTTTGCTTTGGAAGGACAGCTGTGTCATCAGAGGCTCCCTGGAGCCTGTATGCCTGGATTTCACGTGTCATTTAAGCATTTGCTTGTGGTATGCTTAATGATAAAATGTTAATCTATAACATGATCTGCTGAAATAGTCTTACATTTGCTTCCCTGGCTGCCAGGCTACAACACTTAATAAAATAAATATATTTCAGTTATATTAAAGTCACTCAACATTGTCAGTTTTCCTGCTGTGTAAAACTACTGATACGCTACCAATTTTAACAGAACTTTGGATTTGGAGGTAGTGAGGCTTTGTGCAAGGTGTAATGTCCAATCATTTCAGTTTAAGACATTTACTCCTGTCTGACTGAGCCTGAAAAAAATCCCAGTTCAAAAGTAGTCCTCAGATTCGGCCTGTAAATGTATACTCAATATGTGGTGACCTGGAAAACTCTGCAACTTCTGTTTTATTAACCATTTTAAGTCACCATTCATGTTCTTTTTTTAAAAAAATCACTGATGATGGTTTAGAAGTCAGGGTTTAAATGCTGAATAGTAGTAATAGTGGCTTTCTCTTTTTTTTATTCATTTTATTTTATTGAATAAACATTTTTTTCATTTATTCACAACCTCACCACAGTTTACCCTTCCTCCTCTCCTCTGGTTCACACCCCTCCCCCCTTCCCATCTACCCTCCTCCCCATCCACTCCTCCTCCATCTCCACTCAGAAAGGGGCAGGCCTCCCCAGGGCTTGAACAAAGCATGGAACATCAAGTTGAGGCAAGCTCCCCATTCTGCATCAAGGCTGAGCTAGGTAATCCAGCTTGGGGAACAGGCTCCTAAAAGCCAGCTAAGCATGCGGGACAGGTCCTGATCTCATTGCTAGGAGCCTTACAAACAGATCAAGCTACCCAACTGTCACACACATGTAAAAGGCCTGCGTCGGTCCCATGCAGGCTCCCTAACTGCTATTTCAGAGTCCATGAGCTCCCAGGAGCTCAGGTTAGCTGTCTCTGTGGGTTTCCCTGTCATGACCTTGACCCCTGGGGCTCCTACAATCCCTCCTCCCTTCCTTCAGCAGGACTCCCGGAGCTCTGCCCAGTACTGCATCTGCTTTCATCAATTATCTTTAATGAGAAATATTTTCAAGGTTGCTGGAAGCTGACAGGAATGGAAAACAAGTTTTCTTATTTAAAAAATTGACTTTGTATCACTTTGGATACATTAGCGGCAACATAGTTTCAAAGAAGATTCAAACCCGTGGGTCCAGTAGAAGGCTAGGGGTGGAGGAAGTCGAAGACTGGCCAGTGTATAAGGCTGGCAGCACTTGTGGGTCTGTGCAGCCCTTGGCTGTTAAAAGTTATACCAGTGTGGAACTGAAAGCTGCCTATGTGGGAATGAAGACCTCTCTCCAGTCTACAGGAATTACATTTTCCTATTATCAATCTTGACCACAAGTTCCTAAATCCAGTATGCCATTAATTTGGACTTCTGGGGACTGATAATGAAATTGACTCAGATACTCACCCCTATGCTCCTTCTGGCTCTGACCCACAGTTTCTTACTTGGGACAAGTTTTCTTATTTGATGTTTGTATTTCATCTGTAAGCCCACAAATGCAATACTTACAGTCTGCAAAATGCCATGTTTTACTGCAGCATTTTTCATAAGCCCATTGTACGGAGTATGCTTAAAACAAGTATATGCATGTTGCATTTTCTTTCATATTTCTTGGTGCAATATTAAAGTAGGGTGTTTGTTTTGGATAAAAGAGATAAAACAAATGCCTGATTTCATATTTTTGTATGTTTCTCTTAAAGTCATAGTTCAGGCATCTGCATACATGGGGCATTCTTTCATATCTCGAAGTGCACTCTATAACTGGATAAACCAGTACACAGCAGTATAACAAGATCATGGCTCGTGGACATAATTATATATGTTCTGCTTGTGTAGCATGCCTAGCATGCCTAGACACGTTCAAGGACCCCTATTTCTTCTCAAGCCTGTGGAATGCTTATACACATGAAGCCCCTTGCTACTCACTCATGGTTGATTAGATCAAATATGATTCTCCTGAGCTGAGTAAATTACTGACAGACTGGCTATAACTCTAGTCTGGTGACAAGAAGGTGGAATGGGCCATGCTTTCCTCCTGGCAGAGGATAAAAAAGTAAATTGGTAGCAGTCAGGAAAACAGAAAACATGAGGAATACAAACAAATTCCATTCATGGTGGAAAACTAGTGTGAAATTGTAAACCACGGCTGCCGAGATCAGCAAACATGCTCTGCTTCCTGCCTTTTCTGGTGCCAGGTGTTTTACCTTCTGGATTTCTGCAAAGCACTCTGTATCCTTTTGGTGAACCACCATTTTCAATTGAGTACATTGAATATGTAGTCACTTGCCTGCATGGGAACACAGACTGTAAAGTGCCCTTCAAATAACCAGTACATACCTCAACACACTCTCTTCCTTTTTTGCTCACACATTGTTCCTATTGCCTATCCAATGGGCAGCAAAGGCAGATAGATACAGCTTGAAAAAGGATGTGGGCACAGTGAAGGCAGTGAAGGACCAGAGATTACACAGACCCAGAACAGAGAGCAAAAGAGACCAAGCTTTTTGGAACACAGTGAATCAGAGCCTAGAAGGAGGGTTCAGTAGCCAAGAAAATGCACACAAGTGGAAGCATTCCTCATCTCATTAGAAATGCCTGAGTAAATGAGACCACAGACCTGAAGGGCAAAACTTGCCGTCTCCTGAATATGGGGAGGGGTCACCATTCTAAGATTTCAAAATATTTTTATTATCATTTTTATTTGCTCACAGTAATTTTTTAGAGTGTGGGTTTGTATTAAACAAAAATTTTATTATGGGCAAAACATATTATGGGTATGCAAGCAACTTCCAAATTGATTCTTTCTGTATGTTCACAAAGATTAAAACAAAAAACTATTTGATTCCTATGCAACCTCATATAAATGAATTGTCTGGGAAAATAACCACATTTCCTTTTTTTCTTCTACCTTTTCCATGTCTTAGGAACTAAAGTATCACAGTGCGCATAGAAGAAATTCTTCTTTCATGCTTCCCAAGCCATCTGCAGTATAGCGAGAGAAGTGCCATTTCTAGGCTGTGAATATATGGGATGCTCCACATTCTAAACCATGCCGGGCAGCTGGGTGCTAATGGGTTCTTCCCAGCAATGTGCCAGCTAATGGCTTCTTTCTGGCACTCAGTCAAGCATCACTAATGGCTAGCAAGTTGCCTACCCACTCCTAAAGTGAGAATGACACTTTCATATTTGCAGAGAGCCACCGAGAAGACCCTCCACTTGGCCACAAAAGCCAAGGGACTTGGATATGCAGTGCACTAGAAAATGACATTGTCAAGGCCAGATGTGATTTGTGGTCAGAATGGAAACACTGGGAGGGAATTCTATTTTGAACTAGAAATGGCTTGTCAGAGAGATGCAAAATGGAAAAGGACAAAGGCTTCCTTTCATGAGCCCATCTGTCAGTTTAATAGTGATGTCAATATCAAAGAAGTACTTGGGAAATTCTCAGTTATGATGAGATGTATCTGAGATGGTGATTGGCTGTCAGGTAAGGGAAATGGATGTGGATACATTGCAGTCTAGTGTATGAAGCTCTCCCACCTCTACTTATCACATATACACAGTGGAGTCTTTGAAAATGAGCAATTAGGGCAGGCTTGTAAGTAATGCTCTGAAGGTAACATTTTCTATGCTCATCCCTGTATTTGTGTTTCTCTGCTATTGTTTTCATTTGACTTTTCATTCCAAGTCTCCAACTCAGACTCACCAGATTTTGTCCATCCTCCAAGATGCAAAATCCCAAGCTTGATAAATTCCATTGCCAAAACAAACCAACAAATAAAATAAACTGATATGATCAAGTGATTATCCGTGTACTCTTCTGTCTTGTCTATGTCTATTTGAACTCTACTTTTGGGTGAGAAGGATAGGTATAGTTTGTGATGAATAAATCCAAGACCAATAGAATCCAAGCCAGCAGCTTTTTTTTATAGCTATCTAGAACGAAGTGCAGATACTCTCCTGTGCTCCGAGCACACATCAAATTGTTGAGTGTGGAACAGGAGATTTTGTTACCCATTCTGTTCCCTGCAGTGTCAAGCTAACCAGGGGCGAATAAAAGGTTTTGGGCTGCATCCTTTGAGTTATCCTTCATGCTCCAATGACAAAAAGTCTGCCTCTAATCCTCAGCATTTTAAATTGAGTTTATGAAACAGAAAGCCAGATTTAAATGAATAATAGCTACCACCACTGAGCAAGTCAATCAACTGATAGTACTGGAAAGAACCTCCTTATCAGTTTCCACCTAGTCAGAGTGGAGGAATCTGAGTCCTAAAGGAGTTAGGCAACACACAATTTGCTTCTGAAGCAAGATTCCCCAGAGCTCAGACATGGATGGAATGAGAAGCTGAAAGTCTGGGGAGACACAGCTCTGTGGAAGCTCACTGCAGTTCCCTTCTTCCCCAAGCCAGAGGCTCAGCAGGAAATCTTGTGCCTTCTTAGTTTGAAGAGCATGGATATGATTGTGACCTCTGTTTAAGCTTTCCCGAAAAGGTAGTTTACACGGATTGCTATTGTTTCATTTTTCCAGATTGTGTTCTATTCAGATGTTATCGCTCATACATCATAGGTTTAAGCTGCCTTTTCCTATGGGCAAATATTGCTATTTTAGGTGGCAATTTGGAAAAAAACTGTATTATTCATAATAAATGATTTACCTTCTTTTTAAAAGGTGATTTACCTTTCCAGTTTTGATTTTTTAAGAATTTCTTTATTTACTGCTCTGTCACATCTAACATTTTGGGAGGCCACTGCCTTAAGCCATAACAAGGCACTGTAGATTTTTAAACCAGGGATTAACATGAGCAGAGAAGTAATTTAGTAAAATTAATTGTGCTTTGGTGGACAGTATCAACTTTGGTGGGAAGAAGATGGAGACGTGAAGCCTGCTTAGAAAACCAGGGCAACATGAGCTATTTGGAATGGGAGGGAGGAACCAGTAGGAAGACAGCGCAGCCTGAAACAAGAGCAGGGTGCTGAGAACAGCAGGCCAGTGGCTTGGTGGTCCTGTGTCCAGCTGCACAAAGGGACTGGGATTTACACTGGGACGGGCAAAGCCTGGCAAAATTAAGAATTAGATTCATTTGGGTGTGGCTATCTTTGGATTGAGAATAGATTCATTTGAGTGTCGCTGTCTTTGGTTTGAGAATGGTAGCAACATTAGTGAAAAAACCCAACTGGAGTTGGCAATGCAAGACTACATTTCCACAGGTTGTCAAAGTGATCCTCAAGAGAAACTCAAGATGGGCAACACATACAAAGGGTGTTTTCTGTCTGATGTGCATGGCCAGGTTCCCAACCTGAGCTTACATGATCTATGAGGATCCCAGTGGCTGTTGCTTAAATCCATTCTGTCTGCGATACATCTCTGATAGAAAGCTGTCTTATATGATAAAAGGGACAGTTGACTATTGGCACTCACTTTCTATATCTTGTTGACTTTGTTGGCTCAACTCTGATCAATGTTCCCAGGTGAGAGCAGATGTTAAGGACCCAAAGAAGACAGTGAGCCAGATGATGGTGGTATATGCCTTTAATACCTGCCTCGGGAGGCAGAGGCTGGCAGATCTCTGTGAGATCGAGGCCAGGCTAGTATGCATAGTGAGTTCCAGGACAGCCAGGGATACACAGAGAAACTCTGTCTCAAACTCACCTCCCCCACGACAAAATAAAAGAGACACAGTGGAAAGAGGAGAGTGGTGTGCAGTCCAGGACAGGAGCACTACCTTACTCCTCCACAAAGACAGGACTGTTGTAAGTTCTTCAGAATAAACTGAATAGTGAGAAACAGAAATTCTGACAACCAAAATGATTTTTCTGTAACCCAACATCACTTGGATGTGAAAAAGACCAGTTATTTGTGCTTTTTGGTGACTGTGGTGGTTCATATCAATTGTCAAGATGTGAGATCTGAAAATCACCTGGGCAGCAGGCCTCTGGGATTCCTGTGGGAGACGGTCTTGATTAGATGGGAAGACTGGTCCACTCTGGGCAGCACCATTCCCTGGCATGGGGTCCTGGATTTTACTAAAAGGAGAGTGAGGTAAAAGCAAACATTCACGATACCTGCTAAAACATGAGCAGGGTGCCAAGGACAGAAGGTGAGTGGCTCAGTGGTCCTAAGTCCAGCTGCCAAAAGGGATTGTGAGTTACATAGGGATGGGCAGGGCTTACTTTGTGGTGTAGATTCATATGACCAGGTGCTTCCTCAAGTTCCTCCCAGGGTTTGCTGCCATCATGGACTGTACTCTTTCAGTGTGAAATAAAATGAACTCCCTGTGAGCAGCTCAGAAGATATTTTATCACAGCAATAGAAAAAGCAACCAAGACAGGTTCTAGACTCACAGTCTAAATCCAGAACTAGAAATAACAATATGCATTTTGTATGGTTGATGTATATATACTTGGGTTTGATATGCATGTGTGCTCATGCAATGCTGTGTGCCATGCATACACATACACACATGTACAAGCATTAAAAAACATTTAAAGAAGTACACATAAAGAAAACATTTAGTGTAAGTGCAGCTGCAGTGAGCTATAAAGAACATCTCTTTGGTGTTCCTTTATAAAGACCAACTAGGGGGACCAGGCCAGTCTCTTCATTCCGCAGACCATGAGAGAAGCTTCACTAAATTCCGTGGCTTTTACATCTATTAAGTAATTATTCAATCAGACTTCAAAAACTAATTATTTCATTTCCATTTCACACGTGTGCTTTGGCTTTTGAGAAATGAGAACTTCTAATATGTAAATAATGCATATTAAACAAATTTATTAGGTCTAAATTTGGTCTTCTTTTAACAGTTACCCCATCATATAGTGTTATCCTTTTTTATGACAAACATTTATTTTTCAAAAGGTTATTTTGATATTTAATAGTTATGACAAATTCTACACAATTACTGTGTTGTAAGATCTGCCATATTGTGAGCCACCTGCTTCTTGTATCTGCCTCTGACTCCCTCCATTTTCACAGGGTGGAGCTGCTTTTAGTAGAGCTAGAGTTATGTGGTAAATGCAGAGCCAATGAAAGGAAGCCCTACAGAAGGCTCCGAGGCTTCATCCCAGGATGTGCCTATGCAAGTTAGGAGGAGCTGCTGCCTGAGATAAAGTGCACTGGAGGTGCAGTGGCAAATGTCCTCTCTTCCTCCATCAGTGTCTGCAGCGTCTCAGGCTGTTGCTGCAGAAGTGCCACCAAACTGTTCCGTGTATGAGTTGGACAACTCAGCTAGGACCCTTTTGTAGCTTCTGAGCTCAGTACTAACTTTGCTTCCACGATTTACAGAGGTGACATTGATCAGCCTCAATTAGAGGTAAGCTGAGTGTAGGTTTAAACTCCAGCACACATGGTGGGTTCACTGATTCTCTTCTCAGATTGGGTGAGGCCTCCACTTTTCACCTAATGAAGGAATGAGCATTTTAATCATGCAATCCCTTTGGTAGGGGGAAGGCCAAATGTATATGCTACCTTTAGTCCTGTGCTCGTGTTAGATCTTCATGGGTTATTGATTGAATAAAACCATGTCCTGGGGATCATACTTGTGAAATACGTCAGTGGAGTATTTCAAGTGTGACTGCTGAATCATTCATGTGTAATAACAATATCAGTAGCTGTTGAAATGGCAGAACTACTCATGGGCTGAGGATGGACACAAATAAGAACAGAGACAGTTGTGGTTGCATGCAACTGATATTATGAAAACATTACATAGGGTGCCCTAGAAGTAGTACGGGGCTCCAATTACGCACTGGAGGGCACATAGTGTTGGCTCCTCCTAAGGGCTTTTTCATGCCAGACAATGATATTTGAGACTTCCCAAAGATAAGTGAAAATGTATGTGAGGCACAGTTTATGAAGTGGCCACAAAGGAGGAACAAGGAAATATGTCCTCACATGCCTTGTTCTGGTTCATGACTCACACCTTTAGTGTGATCGATAGCCAGGTGCTGAGCATCAAAATGAAGGGATCAGATTCATGTTTTAGAAATATCACTATGCCTACAAACAAGAGATGTTGAAATGAAGTGGGAGGACAAGATTTGTTAGAAGGTAACGTCAGTCATCTGGGCAAGAATGATGCGGGCTGGACCTAGTGGAGCAGCGGTAGAGATGGAGGAAAATCAGAACTGTGAGATAGTTAGAAAGTAGGACAGGTTACTGGATGATTTATTAGACATCAGGAAGAGGAAGGAATCTAGAATAAAGCTTTAAAATGAGAGAGAGAGAGAGAGAGAGAGAGAGAGAGAGAGAGAGAGAGAGAGAGAGAGGGAGAGGGAGAGGGAGGGAGGGAAGGAGGGAGGGAGGGAAGGAGGGAGGGAGGGAAGGAGGGAGGGAGGGAAGGAGGGAGGAGAGAGACAGAGAAATTTTTCATTCAAAAGGATGCACCCTTCATACCCCTACTTCCAATGTCACTGCTGATCTCCTTATTAGGAATAGAAGAGCTTTATTTTGTGAGGAGGTAATCATCCCCCCTTGTCACAGGCTGCAGGAATGTCCTCCTTTATTATTCTTTTACTTTTACACCCAGCAAAATTTCTACTTCAGTCTAATTTGTATGTTCATTATGCACTCACATTCTCTCTTCTATGAATCAAATCAGAAGCTATACTTTATGCTCTTTCCTTAAAGGCCATTAAACCACATTTTTTGAGTCTCCTTTGTGCTTTTGAGAATCTCAGAAAAATTCAACTTATTAATGTTTATATATAAAGATATTACTGACAGAGGTAATCTATCAGGCTTTTGGCTGCATGGAGATGTTTTCAAGGGTGCTGGCCCATTTATTGCTTTGTCTTTGGCATCTGAGTTATTGAGTAAACCAGTTACTTCCAGATGCAGGGTGGGTAGTTGCAGTAGATGACAGAGGCGTCTGTTTGTGAGGAGGAATGGGTACTAGAACTTTGCTTTCTTTCTTCTTACCTATTCTAGTCACACAATGTCTCCTGTAAAACAGACTTTCACCTCTTAAATAGTAAAGAAACTAGAACACTTGAGATGTATGTACAATACATCTGATGTGGATTGTCTAGTTTCCCTTATTGGGTGAGGCCTATAGAAAACATTTGTCAGCCCCACACGTGTGGCCACGTAATCACAGCAACTGTGTGACAAGCTTCACTTGCACATGTAAGTGTGGGCATTTGCTATGGTGTTGTAGTTTCCCACACAGTTCACCTTTTGCTGCTGAAGAATTACAACTAAATGTAAAGAGAAACAGGAGCAAGGTAGGTCATTGCTAAACTCACCATCTGTCTCCACAGAAAGAGAATGGCTCCATAGACCTTTTCGTGAGTAAATATCATCAGTGTGCCTGTTTGCTGCAGAACATCATGCTGGGGTCAGTGATGGCAATGGTCCTCTCATGAGACTCTAGGAAGTACAAATGACTGAGAGGCAGGATATCACACGGCTCATTATACACTCTAGACCTCCTAAGGTGCAGTTTCTAATATGACAAATATGCTACTCCACACATGCTGGCATGGAGAGTTAGACATTATCTTTGTCAACTGTACACTGTGAGTGAAACATCACCTTACCAAAGTTAAAATAACCAAATGAAGAAATAAAAGAGCCATCCCAGCTGCAGGCTCTAGAATTCAAGTCACATAGCAGAACCTCATTCTGTGCAACTACCAAAAGAAACAGATATCATCACAGGAACAGCTCAAGGGAGGCTCACCAATGCATAGCACTAAAGGTGGCGGAAAAATATAAAGCAAGCTTTATTCTACATTCTTCTGTAATATGACCTAGGAATGAACATTAGAATTATTTTAACTCACTAGTGTACGAGCTTTACACCAAAACCAAGATAGGCATCATTCCTAATACTATACTTGGTAGTAAATCAGCGTCAAAAAGTCCTTTTATTTTCCCCCAAATAAATTTATAGTTGTTTAATACTTTTGAAAACATTATGCAAATGTCACACTAGAAATAATTGTTTTTGAAGAAGTGGATAAAGTAGCATTCAACAAAATATTTTCCAAATATTCTTTGTAAAAAAAACCAGAAAGAATGTGTAGTTAAGTAAGTTTAAAAGGTTTTATATACTACATCTTATCTTGATGAATACCATGCATTTGAGGAATGCCATTTGTTAAATCTGTGCAAACTGGTATTTCCCCCGTATTTCATGTCCTCTTGTAATGCAAAATTAAATTCACATGAAGATGTAGCTGAACATTGTGTACCTTGAGAAGTGTATTTCTAAGATATTTTTTAATTCAGGTCAGCTGTGGAGAGTTAATAGTAAAAGCAAAAGTTGAGAGTCTACAAAATCCTACAACAAAACCACTGTAGATCTTGTACACTTCTTGGGAACAAATCTCACTTAAATTTCTACCTCAGTATTTCAACTTACATATTTTCAAACTGATAATAAGAAAAGTAAACTTTCTAACACAATACAACCATAATTTTGATGGTCTTTATTTGGAAAATGTCTATATCTAAAATCTATATCTAAAATTTGCTAAATTGAAGTTAATTTCATGCGGTAGAAAGCCACCATATCTGAACAAATGAAGACTATTATGAGATGAAGAGAGAGGTGTTCAGTACAGCACAGAAGAGAAGCTCCCAGGGAAGAAATAAAGATGAAAAGGGAGGGAGAGAGGAGTGGAGAAGGAAATTAGAAGAAATGAGCAAATTTATCAAAGCTCACGAATGTAATGTGTTGACTAAATATGATAGAAGTGGATTTAAATAATTATTTTTTCTGAGCTTTATCTTTTAGTGCTCTGCCTCTCTTTCTCTGATTCCTTTACTTATTTGCTGGGAAATATATATATATATATATATTCGGCATCAAAAGTGAAGTGTGGAGGAAGACCAAGTAGCCTAGCTATACTGGCTTCACAATTCAGCCATCAACCCTGGGAGCCAGAAATCCGAGTCCTCCAAGTAAAGCTAATGTCTGTCCACAAGCATCTGATGGAGGCCTGGCCTTGCCTGAACACCCCCTCCTCTGTACCCAGGAGTTAGCTCACTTAATAGCTCAAGCAATGGTTTAGGGATGTTTGCAGTAAAGGTCAACTGTTTTACTGTAACTAATGCAAAGAAGGAATTTAAATGAATTTTATCTATTTTCTAGAAGTCTATCGGGAAGCCATAGTGTGTTTCTGGAAATGCAGAATAAAAATGTAATCATAAGCTTTAACAAAGTTTAATAGAATGCTCCATCGCTCCCTTTCAATGTCATTGCCCTACTGTCAGTGAGACGTGAAAGGAGAGGAAGTCCAAGATCTCGTTTTTATTATTAAGTTTCCACAGTGCCCCACACGTTATTGAATGCAAAATGGTTCAGTTTAAAATGGTTTTAGGATATGTGGATCAACACCATTAATAACAATAATGCAAAACCAGAGAACATAAAAGCTCTGTGGAAACATCTTTGATGCCTGTGATTTGGAGGTTCAAAGAGCTTTGAAGCCTATTTGGTAAAAATTGTGTTACTTGCCCAACATCCTACTCCTCTGTTAACTACTACTAAAACGTGCTGTTAACTCTTTACTACAACAGCAGGGATGAAAAGCCTGCACATAACGGGCACCCGCTAGTTCTGCCTGTTCATTTATAGCTGTGGTCACATCACAAGCCTTGCTTGGACTAGAGAGGGACATGAGACACAAGTTCAAGCTTATGGTATTGCTTAAAGATTTGTATACCCTGTACCCACTGCCCTGATCCCTGAAGATGTCTTTGTTCCTGTCTTTTCTGTGCCATAAATGTCATTACTGTGTCCCCTACAACATCATCTTCCTTCAAAATATCTGGAACCAGCTAAGTATAATTAACATGATCAAAATGATCTCGGTGAGCCAAACTTCCTACTACATACATATATATAGAGGGTTTCATTCACTTGTTCAACAATTCAACCAAAATCTCCAGAGACTTGTGCTGTGTCTCTTGTTTTGGAGACACAGAAATAAGGGATAGCTAAATGAACATAAAGCAATTAGTGTCTATAAAAATTATAAAGATAATTAGTAAAGTTTTATGATAAAAATGAATATGAATTTATTTTTTATTCCAGATTGCTGTAGTACATTATGACAATTAGCCAAGAATTTTATGTAAATACCCTCATTACAGAGTATTCTTTTCAAACTATGGGCTGTGACTTCTTTACAAGTTAAAAAAATCAATTTAGTATGCTGAGGCCAGTCTTTTAAAGGTGCAAATGACCCTACTAGAATAGAAAATATTAAGAGGGTATCATGCATAGTAAAGCTTTTGCATCTATGGGCCATAGCTAAAGGAGTTTGAAAACATGATCCCATAAAAAAGTTCTTTCCACAATGACTATGCCCACAACCATGAACCCAGCTAGGACAAAAGCTTTAAATGAGAACTGACAATGACATAAAATATGTTGGAGCCAATGAAGGCAGGCGAATATTGGGTAAAGATATTGCTAGCAATCCACAAAGTCTGCTTAATGGGCAAAGTAATTTTTTAGAGAAGGGAGACTCATGATATAGAACAGTGGAATTATTGCAGGGTCCTGGAAAGATGTTGCACAGTACCATCCTGTTCTTTCACCTGGTCTGTCTCCAGCATCCAAAACCAGGAGGGAGTGAAGCAAGGGCCGCATAAGTGCATCCCAGGTCTTAAGGGTCCCCAGAAGCCATGCCCCAGGGACATGTACTTCAGAGTCACAGGCAGGTGTAATTGTTACCTGCTACTTCACTAGTGGCCGTTAAAGTCATAGCTAGAACAGCTACCCACTACAGGAGAGGACAACATGTATCCTTGGGCAGAGGTGATAATATGATAACAGGATAAACGTGCTACAGGCAAAGATAGGGTGACCTGCACTTAGGCATGAATACACTGCATGTAGCATTAGACGGAAACTTCACATTTAATTCTTAGCACAATTCTATCATTAAGTATTTTTATTTTAAAAAATTAAAAATTGAGGTTAAATGATTTGCTTATGATTGTAATTGGAGAAGCTAAAACCAGGTATGGAAGTAGACTATGTGGCTTACAGTCCCCAGAGGAGAAAGGATGTGCCAAGATCTAGAAGCTGGCTAGAACTCAGGCAGTCTGGGTCAGCTGTAGAATACGTGGAGTTCCACAGGAGAGCCCTTCTATAGGGCTGTGGGGACCACAGAGCCAGTCCAAACTAAGCACTTCCCCCCTTACCCAGAGCTGAACTTCATGGTACTCGGTCAAGGATTGTAGGTCTGTTCCATGGAACCAGGTGGTACTAAATCAGACAGAGATTCTTGTCCTGTTAAGCATGTTGTTTGTTTTGTTTAGGCTAGTAGCTTGGGATTCACTCCCTATCCTCCTGCCTCAGCTTACCAAGTGCTGTTGCTATAGGATACAATACTTGGCTCCTTTCAAGCATTTTTAAAACTTTTCTTCTATGCCATGGAAGTTAAATATTTATTTTCATTTTCCTTGGTATTGCAACATTTGTTTATCATGTTTAATGTTCAAGAAAACTTATGTGTTTCCTTTCCCTTGAGAACCATATTCAGAATATTTATACTTGTTACACCAAATCACTCGTTTATTTTATTTGTTTGATTATATCAACCAAGATCTGAAATTTATAGTTGTCAAGGCATACATTCTTTTTATTTTTATTTGGCAAATTAAGTTGTTGGGTATATATTTATATAGTAAAATGTACTGTTTATCATTTATACATATACACAGCAAGAAGATTCCCACATGTCTAAGCAAGGAAACACATAGGGACCCACTCCTGCATATGTGAGGGATCACATGCTGGCAGCCACTGTGCCTCTGCCCAAGTAACTGATGACTTAAAGATAGCCCTCAACTTCCTAGTAAGTGACCGCAGACAGACTCTCTCTCCACCTCTGCCCAGTTCTTCACTCTGCAGTTTTATACCTAACACGTTGAAGACCTACTTTCAATTTAGTAAAACAACTTTTGCTTCCCTATTCTCCTTTTCCTTTTGTGTATTATTATTAGTATCATTGTCATTATTATTATTATTTTGCCTCTTCCAAAGGACTTGGAATTAGAGGTCATCGTCCTGTCTGAGGCTCCTAAGTGCTGAGTTTTTTGTTTTCAATTGCATTTCTTTCTCTTTTCACTCTGATTTGGCTAAAGCTGACTCATCTCTTCCCTTCATCTTCATTGTCTCACCTTCTGTTTATTTGCACTTCTATTTTGGTCTGTTGCTCAAAGCTAATCAACAGTCTTACTGTGCCTCTTTTCTTTACATTTCTAACCTTGGTATCTAATGGCTCACAAGCACTGTCTTTTTCCCATTTCTGTACTCCAATCCCCATTACAGGATTTGAAGAGGCATCTATTGTAAACTGATGTCACTGCATTTCCATCCTGCGTCCATCAGTCAGCAGTGGTTGCTTCTGCAGTTAGTGCTCTTCCAGTACTGCTAGACATCAAGCCTGGTGTCCTGAGCTTAGAGACTGACATTCAACCTAGGTGCCACCAACAGGAATAGATAAGAAAGTGTGGTATATCTGCACATTGTTAAAACATGGGCATGTATATATCATCTACCATGAAAAATAGTGAAATTGTCTTTACTGGAAAATAGATGCAACTAGAAATCATTGTATTAGGCAAATGAATCCACATTCTGAAAAAACGATCTCATTTGTTGATCCTAGACTGTATAGAGATATGCAACTTCACATACTATGTATGTATACACATGCAGGGAAGCAGAAAGGAGATGGAGGAAGCAAAAAAAAAACTGGGAAAACAGGGTGGGGTGAGAAAGGGAAGAGCATGAGGCGTAAATAAGGTCCTAGTACATAACACACTTGAGAAAGACTATCTTTATGGAAATCAGTATTACACACACTGAGTACATGCCCATAAAATGTTAATTAATAGGGCCAGAGAGATGGCTCTGTAGTTAAGAGCAGGCATTTCTCAGTCATGAGGAGAATGTTCAGATAGATATCAACATGCTCAGAGACTCTGGGTATCCCCCCAAACACCTACAACTCCAGCTCTGGGGTGGGGGCAGAGACGGGAGGATTGCTGACTGAGAGCAAGTCCACATTTCAGGAAGAAAGCTTGCTTCAAAGGAATAGGTGGCAAAGAAGAGAAGGATACACACCACCCTCTTCTGGCCTCTGCATGCATGCACACATGTGCACACCCCTATACATACACACATGTGTATGCCTATAAACACATGCACATACATGTGAACACCCTCACACATGAAACCACATGTACACACACACATGCACCTACATGTACACAGATTTTAAAATGGAAAAATATTTTATAAAAAATGTTAATTAAAAAATTAAATCCTACATATTTTATGGAGCATAGACATGTTAAAAATATATAGATAAACAACAAAAAAGGAAAACTGTAACTTTCCTTTATCCTTGAGGTGCCCAGAGACAGGAGAAAAAAAAGTTAATTTTAGTTTCATACACTTGTCATTCACAGAAAGATACAGTGGAAGCTATTTCTCAGAAAAGTGCAGTCATTGACTAGTTTACACTCCTCTTTGCCTCTGATTTGGCTTTTTAAAAGGATATGTACTTGAGAGGGATTCAACACTTGATGGGCTCTGAGAGCTTACGGGTTTTGCAAGCTTAGGATTCTGATGTTTTCTGATTTCCCTGAAAGTGACTGGACACAGGCCATCACTCATTATGCAGACAGAGATATCCTTTTCCGAGTCCAGCCAAAACTGAGATATTTTGATTTTCCTGAGCTCTTTGTAGACAGATCAATTTTGAGAAAGCTTGGAAAATTAAAGCCAGTGGGGCCCACTTGCTCCACTCCACTTCCACTGACTACACTTCTGCTCATCTCCGCTGCAGGGGACCTGTGCAATGCAAGTCTCAGGGTCCGCTGCCAACAACAACTTGCTGCTTGGCTTGAATTACAAACATCCTGAGTGAAATAAGAAGGACAGATTCTGAATGGGAAAGGGACAAAGACCCATGGCAGGACCATGGATGGGTAAATGAGCTAGCATTTACTGTGTGAGAACCAGCAAAACCACAGAGCTGTCAAGAGGCACCTTAGATACTGCCTCCTGTGATTACTTGAGAAGATGGTGAGTCTTGAGTGCTCGAGAAGCAGCTTGAAGAATGCCAGATTCTAACAAGGAGTTCACAGCTCTCCTGCTTTGCAAAGCTCATGTCAGAATAAACCCTGTCTGTCTGCAAAGAAAGAGGATGATTACTCCTAGAGTTTGGTATGTTCTTTGAAATTTTGCTTGATGAATCTCACCATCTTTAAGACTAGTGTGTCTTTGAATGTGGGGTGCTTGGAAGCCTGCCCTTTGTACCTTAGAAGTGAGACTCATTTCTCCACAGCACCAAGAGCTTCTCAATAAGCCAAACCAGGACTCAGGGCATGAAAGAAGGATACTTTTTTTTTTTTTTTACAAGAACATAATATCTTAAAATTATGGAATTATTGCCTATTGTTTGTTCAAATTCTCAACTGCGTCAAAATTATATGATGGTTTACATAAAAATGTATTGCAGCTGAAAATGGAAATGTTCTGAATGAAGGTTCACCTAGTGAAGAAATGCAGCATCTGTGACCAGGGCTGTGGGAATTATTGAAAGCTTGTTTCAAAACAGATGTGGAATTTTCCTGTCTTTTACATTGGAAAGGTGATGATTTTGATATCTCCTTAAATTTTAGGTTATTTTCTACTGTTTAGTTTCTGTATAAAAGCTAAACAGAATTCTTCTTCATAGAAGATGCTCTTTGATCTTAAAGCACATCTTGTGGCATAATTGTATCACTTGTTACAAAAATGGGCTTTCATAACCATGTGAACCCAAGCCTTAATTCCACTCTTTCAAAGCTGTGAAACACTGTGCAGATAATTACACTTTCTTGGCTCTGATTTTTCTATCTTTAGAGACAGTAAAGTAACACACAGCTTACTGGACCTTCTGAGAAGTAAATGCAGTTTCACTGTTGAGCACAGACCTACAGTTCCCTTCCTGCACTTCTTGTTACCTTTTGAGAGAAAAGGTTTTGATTCAAAAGAAATGGAAAGAAGCAGGGAGAGTTAGAATGGTGGTCTGTTGTTTGTTTTTGTTGCTCAAACACCCTCTAGAAAATCCTCTTTTATGTTTATCTTTGCTCCATTACATTACATAATCTTTCCCAGAGCTCAGTATCACTCGGATTGAATTCTTCAGTTTTTTTTTTTTTTTTTTTTTTGG
The DNA here is from genome assembly GCF_049852395.1 of Peromyscus maniculatus bairdii. Classification (NCBI taxonomy): domain Eukaryota; kingdom Metazoa; phylum Chordata; class Mammalia; order Rodentia; family Cricetidae; genus Peromyscus; species Peromyscus maniculatus. The sequence continues at coordinate 38,444,007 of NC_134853.1, forward strand.
TTTTTCGAGACAGGGTTTCTCTGTGTAGCTTTGCGTCTTTCCTGGAGCTCACTTGGTAGCCCAGGCTGGCCTCGAACTCACAGAGATCCGCCTGGCTCTGCCTCCCGAGTGCTGGGATTAAAGGCGTGCGCCACCAACGCCCGGCTGAATTCTTCAGTTTTAACCAGAGGATATTAAATGGTATATGGGGGATCATATATACCACCAGTGGTATGTAAGTTAGCTCTAGTGTTGTTATAAACTGATATAGTAATATCTCTTAAAACTGAGCCTGTGAGTGCTGTCTGAATTTGTCTATTCCTGAGTGGATGTATAATGCAGAGATATCATGGAATTTTGTGGTATAATCCAAGCAATAGATTATTGATAAAAAAATGAATCACTAGTAATTATAAGTGAATGAATCACAGCTACAAGCCAGTTACAGAAATTGACACGATTTCTTTTAATTTTAGACAAAATTTTAGCTTTTAGGCAAAAATGCTATAGATGATCGAGTCTTAGTTTTGTGATTCTGCATTTGCTTTTGGAGGTGGGGCCTCATTTTGGAGTCCAGACCATACTGAAACTCATTGTGTAGCCTAGGGTAATCCTAAAATTCATGGCAGTCTTTTTACCTTAGCATCCTGATTGCTGGGATTCCAGGCATGAACCACTCCACTGGCTTTGAGCCTATTAATTAGTTTTGAGTGATGTTTTGGATTAATCAACACCTCAAAAGCATTCTTAAGCAAACTCAATAGTATTGGATATTTGGATATTTTGTTTTGGTTTTAAAGGAAATATTTCTAATATTTCACTATTAAAAGCATGCTGTACATTTCTAGTAAATACCCTTAGCAAGATAAGGTAGAATGTTTTTGTGCTTAACTCTGAGAACTTTTCAATTATGATTAGTTGTTCAACTTAATACATTTTACACCCTACAAGAGGATTATTAAATAAAGGTTTTAAAGCGAGAATTCCAAGAATCAGAGGCTTTAAAACTCCATTGTCTATTATTACAGAAGTTATATTTGTACATTTCCTAATATTAAAATTTTCTTATGTTCTAAAATGAATCCAATTTTTGTTAGATATGATTTGCAAATATCTGGTAAGGTAATTTTACATATATATGTGAGTATAATTTGCCTGTAACATTTTGATCTTGTACAGTTTCAGTATCATACATTGAATTAGGAGTGTGATCACTTGTTACCCTTCAATGGAAAAATGTAAGGCTGGCTGACGTATTTCTTTGCTGTTAATTCTAGAGGAAAGCATTGTCGTTTGACACATTCCTCAGAAAACTTCACTGAACCAGAATAAATTATTTGTCCTTTATATGTTTTGAACATTTAGAATCAATTTTAATTTCTAAAGGATGATGGAGTTCTGATCTATCCCATGAGACACTCTCACCACTTGAATAAGGAATAAGTGAACCAAGAAGGTTGGCCTGGGAATTAGGAATTTTATTATAACATCATACTTTAACCCTCAGTTATTTTAACAGTCACAACAAAAAAATGTTAGAATTCACAATATAGGAATTATAAACTAGCAGTGGATTGCAATTGACTATCTTTTTTTTTTTTTTTGGTTTTTTCGAGACAGGGTTTCTCTGTGTAGCTTTGCGCCTTTCCTGGAGCTCACTTGGTAGCCCAGGCTGGCCTCGAACTCACAAAGATCCGCCTGGCTCTGCCTCCCGAGTGCTGGGATTAAAGGCGTGGTGGCGCACGCAATTGACTATCTTATACTACTGAAGAACAGCCTGGAGAAAACATATCTGGCATTCTCTCATGTTTTGTTCTAAATATGGGCACTTCAGGAATTCAATTCTCTTGGACATCAAGAAAAATAACTTGTCAATAAATGATGTTTTGTTCTATTTTGATATTTTTCCCAGTGAAGAGCATGAACGCCCCCCCCCCTACACTACTGCCCAGTGAGCTGCAGACAAACGGCGTTCACCACTTCACCCTCCAGCTTAGGTACCAGGGACATTACACTATAAAAACCTCACGATCAATGTGATTACATGGCTTGCTTACCTAATTTTAGGGCTTTAAAATGAAAACCCACCAGGTCTCAATATAAAGCATAAATAAAATATTCTATTGTGAGAATTTAATCATATTCAAGTACAGGCAAATTAAGAAGTTGAATATGCCAGTATTGCTGTTTTTCTTGATTGATTAGTTTAGAAACAGTCTTGCCTTTATATATGTGTAATGGTCAGTATTTTTCAAGTTGGCTCACTATGTAGAAAACAAAAAGTCCTGAGACATAGAATAGATCAAATGATACATAAGACCAAGAGACACAGGAAGCACACTTGGGTTAGTGAGGATGTTAGGGTCAAGCAAGCAGATAGCATATTTTAGAGGTGATGGGAAGGATGAGCAGCCAGCATTGCATAATAACTTGGAAGGATCAAATCTCCATAGGAAATGGCTATACAATGGCAATTAACATAACAGCAAAAGAATGCATGATATTCTTGTACTGGCAAAGACTGTAAGAAAATGGTAAATCCCACATCAGGCTCTGGAAATAAGAAAAGAATTGTAAAACTGGAATGTCAATATGTATCTGTTTCTTCTGAGACTGAAATACATATTTTCTATCCCAGTTTTATTGGATATTCTTTATTGTTTGCAAGATATAAAATCAATAATTTGTATCTTATAATATGCAGTTGTTTTCAGAAAATTAATCTTTAGTATTCCAACATTCTTTAAAAAATTGTTCTCATATCTTTAAAAATTCAGCATTCCTCAGTAATTATGATGCTTTTTAATAGTTTAGCTATTGTTAAAATCTGATATAAATACTGGGTGAGGAGCAGGTAGCAATTTTATCCAAAGGTTGGGGCTAACATGGAACAAGCACAATGTTGCTTTGATGAGACTTACTTCTATATGGATGTCATGAGTAGTGCTTATATTGGCATCTGGATGTATAAAGCTGATGTAACAAGGCAATGAGGAATGCTTATGGGAATACCCCTTTTGGTTTCTGCACCTGAAACTAGTATGCTGATATTTGACTGAGTGGGGCATACTTCAAACACAGCTCTACACAGCTCTATCAAACTTACTGCAAAAAGGGAAACAAAACTTTTAACTACAGAGAACTACTTTCCCAATTCTTTCACATTATCAAATTAACCAAATTATCAAAGGAAAATCTTACTAATTATCAAAACTGGAAAACTGAAACTGAACCAGTGAGGGGGCAGTGTGGTGTGAAAGAAGCATTATTGACTTCCTATCTGCAGACATCCTGACAAGCACCTGCTGAAGAGGCTGTACCTGGACCCTTCATCTGTAAAACGGTCATTTTGAAAAAATTACTTGGTCTAATGTAGTTAATTAGCTTACAAGCCTATATCTAATTTAGAGGATTCAATCAAATTTTCATCTTCTATGAAAAACATAAAAGGCAAAATTACAATAGTTCAGAGAATAAATGTGGACACACTTTGAGCTTAGTTCCATTAAGACTCCTCTATACCTCAAAGCTAAGTTGTCTAGCCAACTAATACTTTAAATATCAAACTGGAATTTCCTCAGGTTTTTATTATTTTAATCATTGCTTATTAACTCACCCTTTTATTTACTGAATAGAAATGAAAATATACAAAAGCTGTAATGATTATCATAGGGATGCTTTAGATAACACATTAGGAAACCTTGCTCATGAGTACATGTCTTGTCAGAAAGAGAAATACAAATGACAAGCCCAGCACAAATGTAGGAGACAAAAATTCTACAACAAATGAAGTCTGTGATTCTTGGCGCAGGCTTCTGAGTGGGTTTGTTGTTCAACCTATGAAGAAACACTGGAATTCTTTCCATAATGACATCTGCAGAAACACACATCCTTCCAACAATTCTCTACTCTTGACTCAAAACTACTTAGATTTACATAGGCTCAAAAGTCTCAAAATAGACCTTCCATTTAAGTCATTTATAAGGGTATAGCGAGAACCTAAGGCCCTCCTTACCTCTCTTTGGGAAATGGACTGCTCTAGGATATGAATACTGTCCTAAGGGGTATATGTCATGTGGCTAAAAGGAGTAAAAGGACTTGTGGCCAGTGAAGCATACATGTAGCTACATATAGCAACCCATACCTGGCTTTGTGGCCTGATTACCAGCACAAGCCTCTTGCAGAACTTGGGAACCCCAGATGGATTTAATATGTTAGTCAGTTTCTATTGCTGTAATAAAATGTGTGAAAAGTCAATTTAAAAGAGGAAAGATTTACTTTCACAATTTCAGAGGTTCTGGTCCATGGTCACTTGTTCTATCATTATGGGGCTGGGATGAGGGACAGTGTCATGGTAAAGAAGACAGAGTAGAACAGAATGGATTATCTCACAGTAGCTGGGTAGCAGGGAGAAGAAAGGAGGCAGGGACAAGGTGTTCTTTGAATGCACACTCTCAGTGACCTCCTCCCTCCAACAGTCCCAGCTCCTATAAACTCACAATAATGTCATCAAATTGTGAATTTTTCAATGGGTAACCCATTGATGAAGTCAGAGTCCACATAGTCCAATCACCTCTCTCAGATTAAATCCGCCTTCTGAAGATGGAGCCTTTAACAGGGTTACTGAGCAGGTCACCTATCCAGTCAGTAGTCTGACCTGTTCCAAAGACTCATGTTCTCTATATGTCAAATTATAACAAGTAAACGAGGAGGTTACAGAGAAACACAAGTCATTTCCACTGAGACAGGGCCGTAGAGTTCTTTCAAGGAGGTCCAATCCAGAAAATGAACTGTTATTCATCTCAGACACCCTGTCGTTGCTCAGAAACAGAGCAATCATGTAGCTTGGTAGCATGTCCAGGGGCGGAGTCTGCTCTGCCCAAGCTCCAGGCTGCGGCATACCATCCTTTTGGCCCTACTCAGCAGCAACATTTTCCCTGTCCACCACCGTCTTCACTCAACCTGTCATTTCCTGTCTCTAGTTCCACCTCTCTCCACCAAGCACTCACTGGTTCCTCTCTCTTACCCGACTCTCCATCCAATAGTCATTTGTTATAGTGGCATTACAAACTGCAGTGTGTCATATAGTATATATTTTTGCCCAAATAGCTTTACATGCAGATATTCATTGCAATGGATCTTTGATCTGGTTCAAGGTTTCTGGTTTCTGAAGCACCATAAATACTGAACCATTGCGGAGACTTGTCTAGGATATCCTGCTGTTGTCCAGAGTCAGGGTGATGCTAAGGCTACTCAGGACATCTAGTGGCAGGTTCAGTGAGAGCTCCTGGCTGCTGCGCATCTCCCTGCCTTCAATGTCTGCCACCTGGAGGATCACCATACTAGACCTTAATGCTTATAGCCCAAGGTCAGTGTCCCTCCCAGCAGGGAAACCAGCATGGGCTGCAGCCACAGTGACTCCATGTTGGGTGTGAGCTAGTGGGCCTAGAATAGGCCCTATTCAGTAAGGACATGTTTCTGCAGGAGCTCCAGGCACACCACCCTGTTCTTGGTCCCAGTGCCAATGTATGACTGTAGTACTTGTAAGCTGCAGGCAGTGCATATTAATATCAACATCATAGTATAAAACATTCCAACTTTTAAAAGTCTCAGTTTAAAAATATTCTAACATTTTTAAAAGTTTAATCTCTCTCTCTCTCTTTGTTTCTTGTTTTGTTTTCAAGAAAGGGTTTCTCTGTGTGGTTTTGGTGCCTGTCCTGGATCTCACTCTATATATCAGGCTGGACTCAAACTCACAGAGATCTGCCTGCCTCTGCCTCCCAAGTTCTGGGATTAAAGGCATGTGCCACCACTGCGCAAAAGTTCAATCTCTTCAATTCAAAGTCTCTTTAAAATTCTTGTGGATGGACAAGAAAGGAAAGTTTATAGATTAATAAGTGGTGTGTTCTGTGTCAAGTTGACAAAGGGTCAATTGTGCTGGTTGGACTTTGTCAACACAAAACTAGACATATCTGAGAAGGGAGAATCTTAATTGAAAACATAGCTCCATAAGATTGACCTATAGGTAAGCCGAGCGGTGATGGCACATGCCTTTAATCCCAGCACTCGGGAGGCAGAGGCAGGCAGATCTCTGTGAGTTTGAGGCCAGCCTGGTCTACAAAGAGAGTTCCAGGAAAGGCACAAAGCTACACAGAGAAAATCTGTCTCGAAAAAACAAAACAAAACAAACAAACAAACAAACAAAAAAGATTGACCTATAGGTAAGTCTGTGGGAGTATTTACCAGATTAATGATTTATTGATGATTGATATTGGTGGTGCCTAGAAGGTATAAGAAACCAGCAAGACATGAGGAACAAGCAAGTAAGTGGCATTACTCCATGGTCTCTCTTCAGTTCCTGTTTCCAGTTTCTTCTCTTGAATTCTTGCCCTGACCTCCTTTTAATGATGGACTGTGATGTGGAAGTGTGAACAAAACACTCCACCCCAGTTGCTTTTGGTCATAGTGTTTTGTCACAGCAATAGAAACCCTGACTGAGACGGACTGGGGGAGCATGACACACAGGATAACATGGGTTATAATGCACAAGTGACAGCTATTGGATACAGGGCAAAGGCTGGCAAGCAATTAACTCTGCTCATTTTTACAATGAATCTAGCTGAGACCAATTGTGACATGCATTCTACTTGCTTGTCACTTTATTCAACACTCTGGTAGCTTACTCTCTATGCCAAGCTCTACTCCTCACATTATTTAGCCTGAAACTATTTGAATTTTCTATACCCAATAAGAACTCAATAGAGTGGTGCTGTGGAATAATCCCTTTGTACACTGGGAAGATTTGTTGCTGTGATTGGTTTAATAAACATGTTGACTGACCAATAGCTGATCAGAATAAGGTTAGGTGGGAAAGCCAAATTGTAAATGCTGGGAGAAAGAAGGGCAGAGTCCCTGGGGTCACCAGCCAGATGCAGAGGGAGCAGGAGATGAACATGCCATTCTAATAAAGGTGCTACCACCAGGCAAAGTATAAATAAGGAATATGGGTTAACTTAAAATGTAAGAACTAGTTAGTAATAAGCCTGAGCTATTGGCCAAGTATTTGTAATTAATATAAGCCTCAGTGTGTTTATTTAGGAGCTGCTGGTGGGACAGAAACTTCCACCTACAGAGTGGTTTCCCCAGTCATTTCAAATGCTCAAGCCTTCAGGATAACTACTTCACTTCAGGTTGGTTGCTAAGGTTATCTTCTGAAGGTCAGGGAGCAAGCAGCACCGTTCTGAAGACCTTTCAAAAATTTGGAAATCTCTATTTCCTATGCTTGCTCTACTGGATTTTATAAGCAGAATTGACAAATTGGATTACATGCAACTAAAAAGTATCTGCACAGTAAAAGAAATTCAGATAGAAAGACAGAACATTTCCAGGTGAGCTGGAAAGTATGCTAAAGGAGGTCACTAGTAAGCTAAAAGCTGAGCAAGGGCCAGTCCCCCACTGACAAAAAAGAAGAAAGTCCTGAGCAGCAATCATCCAGAGAAGCATAAAAGTTCCATGACAAGTAACACTCAGAATGTTTGATGTTCATCCAGAGTCACTGGAGCAGCATTGGAAGTGAATTAATTCTATGAAGAAGCCTTTCAAGGCATTGGTCCAGCCTAAAATCTACATTGTTGAGCCTTTGCTTCCAGTTTTTTTTGAGGCAACTCTGAGTTCTCCTTAGCAGCCACTTTGCTCAGGTCCTATAGTCATCACATCCAGGAAGACTGTAAGCCAATTGGTTGAATGAATATTAAATCTTTAAATTCTTTTGTCCATGACAAACTATATATACCGTAGATTTTTACAAAAGTTACTCTTTTCTGTGTATTAGTGTTTTGTCTGTATGTACATGCAGTGCCTTCAGAAGCCAGAAGAGGGTGCTGGAATCCTTGGAACTAAAGCTACCTAATTTGTGAGTCTCTATGTATATGCTGGGAACGAAACCTGGGTCCTCTGCTAGAGCAGCAAGTGCTCTTAACTGCAAGCTGTCTCTTCAGCCCCATGTATTTAAGAACATGAGAAAGGTTAAGTTCTGGTTTTCAAAATCCTGCACATTCAGAATCAATTCTTTTGTGAGGATTTCATGTTTATTAGAATCTGAATAGTTCTGGGCACCAGATCTTTCTTCATCACACTATTTGTCTAAGTGGGGAAATTTCTTGAGCCATTACTGTCTAATGAGGCAATATTGAGCAAAACAAAACCATCAAATCCTATAAATAAAGAAATCATGGCTCAGTTTTAGCAGACAAAGACCAATAATGCCTTATTGACTACATGACTTTTTATTAATAAATCAAGCAACATGCATAAGACCTTAAGGTAATGATTGGAATCCCTCTCCCTACAAATGTCTTTACTGCAGGCAACGAGAGCCTAGATGCATTGACTAGTCATACATGGCTATTGCAGAGCCTCTCCTGAACCCCCCAAATGCTGGCTTTCAATATGGCCTTACAATTGTCCTTCCTTTCACATGAAACACTGGGCATCTCCAGAAAAAGTCTAAGGCTTGACTGTCTGTTGTTCACAGTTATGAAGTCTCCTGAGAATGTCACAGGTTGACATCATGGAAACAAGAAGCATGAGAGGGGTTACACACAGACTAGAAGGCAGGCTGCAGGCTGTCCAGCAGTGGTGTGCTTGGTGCCAAGTTACAAAAATTCCTAGAAATGCTATGAGACAAGTGACAGTTTCTATTTCTCTGGAATCCAGAGAGGACAGCGGTACTTAAACATAACATAGTATTCTTCTCAGTGCTCAGGTTAAACCAAGCTTCATTATCACAGCAGGACTCTACCAACATAGCAATTGTTGACATAGCATCATCCCAGTGATGTGACAATCATCCAGCAGCATTGTCTTTTCAATTTGACTGCAGCCAGGACTGCTTTTGATTCCTTTTTGTCTGTACTGTCTGTAGATATATGTTGAAAATACTGAGAGTAAAAATCCTAGTCTCTTCAAGGCTTTTGCCCAAGAGATCTAAAGTCAGCTTCATTAATTTGATTTATGTGAAAATTCATATTTGTTTCATTGCCTTAGTTGGATTCAATGCTAATCACTAAAGCAGCAAGAATAGAACCTCTAAAGAGAGCCGTGCCATGCTGCTTTCCATAAGAAATGGCATCCAAGTAGTAATGTTAATTAATACATGCTAATAAAACGTTTTAGTTAAGTCTGCTCTCTGTTGTTGACTAGAATTTAATATTGGCATAGCTTAGAGGAAGTTCAGAATATAAAGTTCTGTCTGAATTTTCCACCTCATAGTTAATTGTTTTATCCATTCTTAAAACATAAAAACATTATTGTTCCTGTTGATATGTACCATGGAAACAAGCAGGTAACACTCAGGTACAGAGGTAACCATGCTACATACACCTGTCACACACAACACTGTTTCCATTTAATAGTAAAATATAATGCTGAGCCATGTCACTGTAACAACATATTGCAAACTGAATTAGAAAAAGAAATGGATTTACTGGATAGGTAAAATAATTTAAAACTGCAAGCCTGTAGTGCTTGGAAAAGCACGGTTGCTCCTATTTCCAGACACACTTTTACTGATATTTTCATATATAACTTTCTTCCTAATTTGATCAAGTATAAACTGTTGGGTTACCTAAATTCCATACCAAGGGTTTGGAGCATTAACTTATATTTGTTCTTGATTTCCTGACTGCCTTTCTCCTGACCATCTCTTCCTCAGCTAGAAATGGGATGTGCTTTATCCTCTCAGAACTGTCTATTGTAAGCAACACAGAGAAGAAGTAAGAACTGAGCACTCTGGAATGAGGCACCGTGCTTGATACAAGCTTCCATGGCCTGTCTGCCATGGGACTTCAGGAAGTAATGTAACTTCCTAAAGCCTCAGTTTTTCCATGTGAAAAGTGCAGGCACTACCACTTGCCTCAAACCCACATCACAAAAGTTAAAGACCAGTGTTTGAAATGTTTGGTATAATATACACCACATGCTAAGTTCTAGAGAAATGTTGGATGTTGTTTTCCAGTGGCTCTCTTTGTCCCCACCAAATTCTCCATTGATTTGGAGAGAGGAAATTTTGTTTGTTATTCCAGTATTACTGGTCCACTGCTATGATGCAAAACAGACTATAAACTCAGAGTTTAACAACAGCTGTGTCTCTGAGCCTGTTTCCTTCTCAGCACAATGGAAATAAGACCTGCAAACAGGTCCAGTGTAGCGACGAAGTAAAACAACATGCACAAAAGTCTTTCACAAAATTGCACAGCACCTGAGAGGTGGAAATGGTTACTAATGAACATTTAAAATAAGTGGATATGATGAAGTTGATGTTGATAGTGAATAAATTACTTACTGTTGTAGTATATTATTTTAAGTTGTGTTACTTTTGTTTATGTTGCATTTGTTTAACTCTGTGAAGCTGCATTACTTGCCTGTTTAAAATACCTGATGGTCTAATAAAGAACTGAACAGCCAAGTAGCAAGGCAGGAGAAAGGATAGGTGAGGCTGGTAGGAAGATAGAATATATAGAAGGAGAAATTTGGGGGAAGAGTAAAAAGTAGGAGAACAAGGAGAGGAGGATGCCAGGGGCCAGCCACCCTGCTACACAACCAGTCACAGAGTAAGAGTGAAAGTAAAGCCGGGCGGTGGTGGCCCACGCCTTTAATCCCAGCACTCGGGAGGCAGAGGCAGGCGGATCTCTGTGAGTTCGAGGCCAGCCTGGGCTACCAAGTGAGTCCCAGGAAAGGCGCAAAGCTACACAGAGAAACCCTGTCTCGAAAAACCAAAAAAAAAAAAAAAAAAAAAAGAGTGAAAGTAAGATATACAGAGATAAGAGAAAGGTAAAAGCCCAGAGGCCAAAGATAGACAGGATAATTTAAGAAAAACTGACAAGAAACAAGCCAAGCTAAGGCTGTGCATTTATAATTAAGAAGAAACCTCTTTGTGTATTTATTTGGGAGCTGGGTGGCAGGCCCCCCAAAAGAGCCAAAGAGCAAAAATGACCAATAACAACTTACTATTTTCTGTCAGCCAGACACATTATTAAGTACTTTAGGTGTATAACCTACTGATAAGTGTAACTGAGAAAAGAAATTACCCAGTTTTGCAATTTGAACCACTGATTGTTGATCTGAAACTTTCTTCATTTACTTTTTAACAGTGTTAACCAGTCTACAGCAGTTTAGAGAGGAGCCTTGGGCTTTGTGTGCTCTACCTCTAGCAATATAAAGACCATTCTTTGCAAATGTGTAAGAAGCAGTCTATGACTGCACACACTGCTACATCTTGTTGCCTCCAAAACTTTTTACATTCTCACATGTGGGCTGAATGACAGTTTTTCTTTACTTTATTTGCCATCTCCAACTGCAGAAGCTGAGGCTTTTGTGTCTTGTTGAACAGTTAGACTGCTAATTTGTTAATCTTAACATCCAAGGCTATTTTGTGTTCCCATAATATCCCCCACCATAACACATTCACAGAGGGCTAGGCACTTGCTGTTTATATACTAATTTTCCAGAAATATCATAGCCCCCACTTACATGCTGAGGTTGTATATTGTGCAACTACAGGTTATGGCTCATTTTATAATGGTTATTATCACAAATTTGGAATTGATAGGAACATATTTTCTAATATTTTATAAAACAGCAGTCTGGTTTTTCTAACAAAATCATTATTTTTCTGTAATTTCTTAACTGATGACAAATAATGTATATTCAAAAGTTGGAAGCATTTCTTAATTTATACAAAGATGATTATGTGTTATATTTACATACATAAATATGCATGAATATTTTTACCTACAAATGTAAAAATTATCTATAAAATTTTACTTATAACATAAACATATTTCTCAACATAAACCCTACATAATTCAAATCTCATTATTAGTTTTAAATTGTTTTATGCTTTTATTGATTTTTTTTTTTGAGAGAAGGTCTGGAACTCCTGTAGCTCAGACTGGCATTGGCCTCATAGCTATCCTCCTGTTTCAGCTTCCCAAGGATTGGTTCACAATCATAAGCCATGATACTTTGCTTATTTTTAACTGATTTCACCATCTATGTGATGTTTCCTAAAGAATACATTGACATCCAAGAAGTAGTGTTTTAGATTTGACATCAAGCTATAAGCTACCCAGGCGAGGAAATCAGATGGAGCTTAATTTCACTGAATAGTCATTACTTCTATAAATCATCAGGACAACAAAGTATAACATTTTGAGTAGACAGAGGCGGGGGCCTGGGTTGGAAAGGAAAGTTCCGAGGCCAGTGTCCTTTAGGTGAGAGCTTTGTTAACTTATAAGATCACACAGAACACAGGGTTCTAAAATAAGAACCTTCACTACCAGCAGAAAAGCAAGGTGTCTATTCTTAATGGTTTCTGAGAGAGAAAGCTCTTGCATAGTAAGGAAGCAGGCCTGGTTAACCATGACCAATGCTACATGACAGTGGTCACTGTTTGAGTAGGGAGTGGTGCTTGGCTAATGTGTGACCCACAGGATATAATGCTGTCTGGTTGCTTTACTTCCCACCACCAGGGTGGGTTCATCCTGTTCACAGCAGCAGAAGGCTGGTGGCTCTCAGGTCACAGAGACCTAATCTAACTGCTATGGATGGCAGATTCTGCATTACTTTTGGCTGCTACATTGGAATCTACCGCAATCAGCACAGAGATACCCTGACACTACATGGAAGACAGATGTCCAGAGGAGTGGTTCTGACACTGGTGCACAGGATCAGCTTTGTCTCACTGAAGACACATTTAGGACACATTTCAATGCATTTAGGTTGGAAATTTACTTTTTCTGAGTGGCAGGACTTGTAGGCCACTTTCACATTAGAGCTTTGGTGAAAATTTCCTGCAATTTAAATCAGAGATTGTTAAAATTTAGCTAAGGCTAGTGCCTTGGCAGATCACATTTTAAAATTTAAATTGTAATTCTCATAAGTAGCTTATTTTATACATTTGTTTAATCACATCAAAGATACTCCAAAGATAATACCTTGTATCAATAAAAGAGTAAAGCCCCAAACTCCACTTTTTGTCCTAGCTCTTTAACAGTTCCTATGGTTGAGGATACTTCTTATCAAATGGTATTGATATGCCAACAAAGTCTTACCCAGAGAGGAGTCTGTCAACGTCTCACAGAGCACAAGAGAATCAGATTTAAAACATCTAAGTGACTGAGACAATGACTGAACTGAATTAGCATCACAATGTCTGTAACTTTGTCACTTTCAAGTCTAAGTGGCATCATCACAGCAGGGAAAACCCAAGCCAGTCATCAGAGGTGCTCATCTTCATCATGTACATACACACACATGTGCCATGCACTCACACCTTTATCAAGTGATGACACTTGTCTTGCATCCAGTGATGACTGAAGAGGCAGCAGCTGGACATTCTTACTGACCCTGCACCACCTGTCTTCTAGGTAACCATATCACCTGCTTTGTGTAAGGAGAGATGGTAGCGGGGAAAGCCAGGGCCACCCTGTCTTCCTCACACTCTCTGCAGTCTTCTATGGTATGGGTATCTCCCAGAGTCATGTGTTGGAAGCTTGGTCTCTAGTGTGTGGAGCGGAGGGGTGAGTTTTTAGGAGGTAGAGTTTATTGCAAGGTCAGTTAGGTCATTAGAAGCATCGCCTGGAGGCATTAATGCTAGTCTCATTTCATTAGTTGTCTCCAGGGCATATGATTATAGGAGAGCAGGACTGTCCCTCTTCCAGCCTCAGTCTTCCATTGTCAGCAAATAGTCCCTTCCTCTCTGTGTGCATCACACGATGCCACCACCATGATAGGAAATAGCTGAGAAGGAGTTCATGAGAGACTAAATAGATGGGCATCTGATCTTAGACTTCTAGCTCAAAAACAATGATAAGTCAGCATCTTTTTAACATAAAGCACCCAGTTTCAGCAACTGTAAAGGACCAAATATATTGCCATAAGCAATATTCAACATCATTTCCCCAGTCTCTGGTTCATTCATGTTCTCTCTTTCTGTGTGTCCCTATCTCTGTCTCTCTCTATCTCGTGTGTGTGTGTGTGTGTGTGTGTGTGTGTGTGTGTGTGTGTGTGTGTGTGTGTACATGCACCCTCATAACTATAGAGCCCTTTCTCCAGGCGCTTAATGTCCATTTGATACAAAGGAAAGATATAGATATAGATAATATTTTTCTTCTGATTCTTTTTGTTTGTTTCTTTGACAGGGTCTTGTGCTGCATCCCTAGAACTTACTATGCAGCTCAATTTTGTATTGAACACACAATAATCTTCCTGTTTCAACCTTCTAAGTGTTGGGATTACAGGTGTGTACCACCATACATGGCTTCTTCTGATTATTTAAGTTCAGTTGTTTTTCTATTTTTTCCAATACTTCAATTATATAGGTAAATCATATGTGATTTCACCTATGACATTTGCTTATAATCTGGTTGAAGTTTTAATGTTCCAGGGAAATTATTCAGTGTTTGAAGTGTATTCAGTTATGAACTTTAAAAGCAGATTCATACACTATAGTGAGAACACCAGTGTGTGTGCATGTGGGAGTTACTGTATTCTCTGCAAAGAAGTAGGAGCCAGTTGCCTCTACATCCCCTTGCTGACTCACCTGGAATGGTCTAGCAAGCCATAGATTCTAAGCTACACAGGAAAAGGCTCTGATTCAGCAGGTTGTAGGTGTTACCTAAGCTTTAGTACTGGCAAAATAGAAGTATAACTCTAGGTAGCAATGGAGGAAGTGTGATGGCCAATTTCTTGTCAACTTGTCACAAGTTGGAGTCATATTGGAAGAGAAATTCTCATTTGAGAAAATGTCCTCACCAGACTGGTCTGTGGAAAAGCCTGTGGAGAATTTTATTAGTGATTGATGTGGGAGTGTCCAGCCCATTGTGGGTGGTACCACACTTAGGGAGGTAGTCATGAGATAGATAAGAAAGCTGGCTGAATAAGCCATGGGGAGCAAGCAAGTAAGCAGCACTCCTCCATGCTTCTGCTTTAGCTCCTGCCTCCAGTTTCTACTCTGACTTGGATGATGAGCTATAAGCTGTAAAATGAAATAAACCCTTTCCTTATCACAGTGTTTTTGGTCATGATATTTTAACACAGTAGTAGAAACCCTAATTAAAACAGAAATTGGCGCCGGGCAGTGGTGGCGCACACCTTTAATCCCAGCACTCGGGAGGCAGAGCCAGGCAGATGATCTCTGTTTGAGGATAGCCTGGTCTACAGAGTGAATTCCAGGAAAGGCACAAAGCTACACAGAGAAACCCTGTCTCGAAAAACCAAAAACCAAACCAAAACAAAAACAAAAAACCCAGAAATTGGCACAAAGTCATGGGGTATTTTTGTGACAGACCTGGCCAAGTGTTTTATAGGAGGACTACGGTAGCATTTGAATTTTGGGCTGGAAAAACTACTGAGTGCTCAGAGCTCAGCGGGCTGTTCTGTGGGAGCTTGGCAGGTAAGAATGTTGAGAGCAGTGCAGACAATGGTGCTTCTGAAGCTTCAGAGGAGAGCACAGACTCTTTCATGGCTAGTTACATAATATCTTGAGTTAAGAATCAGTGGTTCTGGTCAGCTGGTGATAAATAAGTATAAGAGACCAGAACCACTAAAGTGGAATCTTTGCTTTTCTGAGACAATTAAAAATTTCTGGGAAGTATTTCTTCAGGCTCAGCACACAAAGCATGTGGTTCAGAGTCAGGCAAGGCTGTACTTTGTATTGACAGCAGAACTTGGTAATGTGTAAGCATCCCTTTGGTGGTACTGGTTTTGAAGGCATGAAGGGGTCATGGAGAGCAGCTGAGGCTTGGCACTGTCAGAGACCGGGAGAGGCCATTGGTGAAAGTGCAACCTCGGTTGCATTAATAGCCTTGGGATTGAAGAGTTCATGGAGAGAGGCTGTGGCTTGCTACCAGGTGGTAGGCTTAGAGGCCCTGAACAGTTCCTAGAAGAGGCTACTGTTGAAGGTGCAACCCAATAGCAGCTGAGACTCCTCAGTTTTGAGATGTCAGTCACATGAGATGATCACAGATGGCAGAAGCAGCTGTGGAGTGGAGCTGGCCTGAGCCACTGAGATGAAAACAAGCTGCATTTGCTGCAGAGAGCAGAGCTGTACCACTGCCGTCCCTTTGGAGCCTAGATCACTGAGTCCCAGCAGTCTGGCACTGACTTTTACACAGTTGGACTTGGGTTTTGCTTTGGTCTGATTGTGACTGTGTCCTGATTTTTCTCTCTTAGAATAAGAAAATATGGTGGAGTGCACTGGCCATTGTCGCCGTCGCCTTCCTCCTCCCCACACTCCAGACAACGGGGTGACTAGGCCGTCGGCCCCCGAGCCGAGACTTGTCTCTTATTTAGTTCTCGGGAACTCCTGGCCAATATGAGTGGTGTAGAGGAGAACAACTTCGAGGGCAGAGAGTCTCGCTCTCAGTCACAATCTCCAACGGGAACTCCTGCTCGCGTAAAATCAGAGAGCAGGTCAGGATCTCGTAGTCCATCAAGTTTCCAAACTTTCTGAATCCCATTCTCGATCAAGATCAAAATCCAGGTCAAGGTCAAGGAGGCCTTCTCCTAGACGCTACACTTGGTCCCGGTCCCACTCTCATAGAAGACGCTCTCAAAGTAGATCCTATATGCCCGAGTATCGTCGACTAAGAAGCCGAAGTCACTCTCCAATGTCTAATCGCAGAAGACATACAGGCAGCAGGGCAAATCCAGATCCCAACACTTGCCTGGGTGTCTTTGGCCTCAGTTTGTACACAACAGAGAGAGATCTTCGTGAAGTATCTCTCGATATGGACCATTGAGTGGTGTCAATGCAGTTTATGATCAGCGAACTGGAAGGTCCTGTGGATTTGCTTTTGTGTATTTTGAGAGGATAGATGACTCTAAGGATGCTTTGAAAAGGGCAAATGGATGGAGCTGGATGGTAGAAGAGTTCGTGCGGATTATTCTGTCTCCAAGAGAGCACACACGCCTACACCAGGTATTTACATGGGCAGACCGACTCATAGTGGCGGTGGAGGAGGAGGAGGTGGCGGGAGAGGAGGACGCAGCGGCGGTGGAGGTAGACGATGGGATTCTTACTATGATAGAGGATATGATCGAGGCTATGACAGATATGAAGATTATGATTACCGGTACAGAAGAAGGTCACCTTCTCCTTATTACAGTCGATACAGGTCACGGTCAAGATCTCGTTCCTAAAGCCAAGACACTATTGATAATAGAGTGGTTGTGGCCAAGGACTCCACGCCCCGCCCCCCACTTTTTTCCCTTCCCCCTTTGATTCTGGATTTCCAAGCTTCCAATGCTTCCTAGTCCTAAAAACAAAACAAAAACCTGGTTTATTTCATCTATCGTGTGGCCAGTTGTGTTTCTGTTTTCCACCCTTCATTATACTCTTTTTTTTTTTTTTTTTTTTTTTTTTTGGTTTTTCGAGACAGGGTTTCTCTGTGTAGCTTTGTGCCTTTCCTGGATCTCACTCTGTAGCCCAGGCTGGCCTCGAACTCACAGAGATCTGCCTGGCTCTGCCTCCCGAGTGCTGGTTAAAGGCGTGCACCACCACTCTTAAAGGTGTAATTGTCATGTAAGTCCTTGAATATCTGAGTAAAAAGGAGCCCAGTGTTAGACTTGGTGGTTCTTCTCTGCCTTTACTATGAGGAAAGAAATGATCTTTTGAAAGTTTTTGTGGTGGATATTGTAGTAGATGTCCTTTTATTAGAAATCTGCAGTTATAATAAACTGCTTTTTAACCTTCTCTGGGGAAAGATAAATAACACTTGAAGTAGATCAGTCATGTCAAGTTTGCATGGAGCAGTCGATTAGGTGAGTGTAGAAAGTTTGAAGCTGTGGGAGAAAATATGAAGAATGTAACTTTGAACCTAAAAAATTAAGTCACCTTTTAGGAATTAAAAGTTTGTATATTCCTGTAAAACTTGTTATATTTGAAGTTACATGTTAAACCTTATAAACTTAAAGTATGATTTTTATGTTAAATTTACAGAAACTTAACTATTCCCTTAATCACTGAAGGAAAACCTTTATTTATTACCTAGAACAATTGTATAACTTGCTGTTAGAAATTTTGGTATTGGTTGGTTATTGGTTTCGTGGGTTATTGTATAGGATAGGATCCTAAAATTCAAATAAAAGTTAATTTGAAAATGAAAAAAAAAAGAAAATATGTAAATTATTTTGACTTCACAGGAACTTATAGTTGAGAGACTTTGGAATTTTGTAGACACTTTGGATATTTTAGAAAGGTTTGAACTGAGAAAGAAACTGGATATTTTAAAGAACTCTCCAAGGTTGTACTCTGACCTTTACATGTACACTTTTGCATGTGTGCCTATGCACATGCACATACACACACATACACACAAACACACACACAGAGAAAGATTTGTAACTAATCCTTATTAATGCTGTGCAGTTTTTAAGATGTTTTAAAATGACTATTCATTTGTTTACTTATTGTGTATGTGTCTGTGTTTACATGTGTGCACATGTATATGCACATGCACATGCATGCCATGCAGGTAGAGGTCAGAGGAGAGTTATGTGGAGGTGAATCTCACCTTCAAACCATATACAGATTCTCGGCTTGAACTCACATTGTCAGCCTTGCTGCTCAGGCGTGTTTATGCACTGAGCACTCTCACTGGCACTCTGTAGGTTCAGTCTATGGACTCCCCACTCTGTAAAACAGCACACCAACCTTGTTTCTATCATCGGTAACTCAGAACTTGGCAGACACTATTTAAGGAATCTTAGAACACCTTCAGCTTAACAGGAAATGCAAGAAGATGGATAACCAGAGGGTTTAGCCTTCTGCAGGTCACATGAGTCTCTTTGATGAGCTCAGAGGTTCCCCTTTTCAGGGAAAAAACCCTTAAAATTAACTACACACTTCACAGTGGTCCCAGTTTTACTGAAATGAAAATGAGCTCTTAGGGGTCTAGGCAGAAGGTGATCAAGAGTCTGCTCCTGTTCCTAAGTGTGGACCTTGAGTGGCAATTGTATACTTAAAATTCTAGCTCTCAATTCTTTCTGATAGTGGACAGCCAGATTTCTGGAAAGAGATGTTTATTAAACTTTGTTCAAATATGTAAAAAGTTCACTAACATATCTTTTATGGTTAATATTATCAGCTCAATGGGATTTAACATAATTGTGGAAAAAATGGGTACATTTGTAAGATATACTCTAAATATGGACAGTACTGTCCCCTGGCCTGGGATCTTGGGCTGAATAAAAACAGAGAAATCCAGCTGAACACTAGCATGCATCACTCTCTGCTTATTGATGGGAAATCCAATCAGATCCCTCACATTCCTGCCACAACAATGCCTTCTCTGCCATGATGGACTGCTCTCAAAGTGTGAGCCTAAGTAAATTCTTCCTTTTGAAAGTTCTTTTGTCAGTTATTTTGCTACAACAGTGAGGAGAGTAACTAATGCAGACAACTGGTACCAAGAGTAGGGGTCTCATTCTGATAAAACTGACCATGTGGTTCTTATGCCTTTGGAACTAGCTTTCAGGATCAATGAGGAAGAGTTTGGAACGTTGGGCCAGAAAAACCCCACAATGCAATAAGTGGAGTTCAATGGGCCATTGTGCATGGAGTTTGAAAGGCCAGAATGCCCTGAGAAATGTAGACAGTGGAAGCCCAGCTCATATAATTTCAGAAGGTAACAATGACTCTATCAAGAACTGGGCTATAGAACATTCAACTTTATATTCCTCAAAAGATTCTGTCTGCATCATTCATGTTTCCTGATAATTTGGGCAAGGTTGAATTTAAACGTAATGATTAATTCGTTTGGTGAATGAACTTTCAGGACAGCATAGCATTCTAGTGCAGAGTGAGAGAGAGCAACAAAAGAAGCAAAATATATGAAAAATATGAAGTGGGTAAAGGGTCAAGTTCAAAGTTACACACAATAAAGATCTGAGAGCAACCAGTTGTTAATGAGATTAATGCCATTAAAGAGAACTGTAGGTCTCTGCACTGCAGCAACAGGAGAGGTACCCTGAGGCAAGGTCTGCCAATGGAAGGCTCCATCTTGTGAAAATAAAAGTTTATTTGAAAGGAGAGAGCTTATACTAAAAATGCCACTGGAAGGGTTCCTTGTTCAATATAAACCAAACACTTAGGAAAATGTTCCCCAGGATCAGCACACAGGGGCTGGCCTACTTGGCCTGCTTCATCCTGAAAAACTAGCAGAATGTGGCAACATTGTCCATGTGGCATTGATTTTTCAAGAATAAAAAAGATGAAAGACTGAGGGATTCATGGAGTCTTTCTTGTGCCACTATTCCAGAAAGCCATTGCTTTAATTTGTGTGTATGCACTTGTGTGTGTGTATGAGAGGGGGGGAGGGAGAGAGATCAGGGCTCCTGCCAGGATATCCTGAAAGACCACTGTGTGAAACTGTGGAGGTTCAACCTAAGTTGCTATAGAGACCTCTCGGATGGTGAATGTTCCAGATGCATGGGACACTGAGGAAAGCAGAGTGCATAGAGAGTAGCTAGCCCAAGAGAAAGCAGAGCTGGAGTGGCAGGGGAACTTACACACGTATGAGCCTATATGATTCCATTTCCAGCCCCAGATGCCTATATGAAGCTGCATGGGTTGATGTTTTCTCTGCTGGGTTTCAGTCTTGCTTTGGTCTGATCTTTCCTTGCCATGCTCCCATGTCTCTCCTTTGGAATGGGTACATTTACTCTGACAATACATGGAGAAAATACTTAGTTTTTTTTTTGTTGTTGTTGTTTGTTTTATTGTATGTGGGATGACTGATTCCTAACAAGCTTGAGGGCCAGAAGACCCAAACCGGTAAAAAAGATACTTTCTGAAAGCCAACCTGGTTTGCCGAAGGGCCTTAGCAACAACAGCTGAGACATGATCTGGAGATGACCTGGACCAATGAGAGGCAGCCATGTCATACCAACAGATACATATTCATCAGACCTCCCCGCAGGGTGGAGTGGAGGTTATATAAGACTTGCCTCTTCCTGAATAAACTGAGCTTGTTGTTTTGACATTCTCCCAGAGTCTGTGTCATTGACTCTGCACCTACTTGGGCCCCTCCCCCAAAGGGAACAACAGCACAGGACCCTGCCACAATTGTACAGAGGGCCCAGATTTTCAAATCATGTACAGTGTCAGAAGAGACTTTAGGCTTTCAGGCATTGTGAGGACTGTCAAAATCACCATGAGTGTGTTTAGAGATGTACTAAATGCACTGTGCACAATGAGATGAAATTGAGACATCTGGGGCCGATAGCAGAAGGGCATGTCTTAAAAGTGGTATGTTTAGGTGTCAAATGTAGATTTGTGATAGTTAATATTATTTATCAACCCACGAGATGTATAATCACCATGAAAACAAATATCTGAACATGTCTGTGAGTTTCTAAATTGGGTTAAAAGAGGTGAGAATACCTACACTGAATAGGGTGACAAAATAACTTGGGCTGATACCTGGACTGGATAAGAAGGAACATCCATCTGAGGACCAGCATCCTTCACTCTTGTGGATGCTCTATCATCACATATTATGCATGTCACAAGTTCCTATTCAAAGTTGTGCATAGCAGATATACATTCTCTCAAATACAAACGTTCTTTATGGATTAGAGAATGAGTCATAAAAGTGGTAATATTAAAAAAGACACACAACACTAAAGCCAAGTAAGCAGGTAGGCTAACTTCAGATCTTCACCCCTTCCTCATGTTCTTTAAATCAATTCCCCTGTCTCATCCCTATCTCTATAGCAGAAAACCTGAGATAGCCTGAATGCCCAGACTCACTTCTTCCCACTCGTTGCTTTATCCCAGTCCTCAAATTCAGCAGGCATTCCCTGGAAGTCCCTGGCCACACTGGCTAGAGAAGCAGGTAACCTAAATGCAGATTTTCACATTTCCCTCTGTTTCTGCAAGTCCAATTCCCCAGTAACACGCCCATCTTAGTATCAGAACACCTGTTACGATCTTCCCCATCTCTGACCCTCATCTATATTGGATTACACAACTCTTTTTCAAACTTCCTTACTATTTATTCTGTTATCTCAGCCCCCAAATAAAACAGGCATTCCCTGAGAACCCCCAGCCAAGCCTGGTGGAGCAGCAAGCAGGCCAGCAAACCAGGCAGCTCCAGATCTTCACTTTCTCTCCTCTCCTCTATATCCAACTCACAGCTTCATCCCCAGATCTGTAGTAGACTACCTCTTATGGCCTCCCTGCCTACATTCCAAGTGGACTAAGCAGATCCTGGAAGAGTATAGCTTTTCTCCTACGTGTGGACACACACAGGCCCCTCCTTGTACATCTTCATTCTTAAGTTCCAGCTCCTAATACCTAGAAACACATTTTACCAGGAACCACTATTGGTCTCAGCTAGTAGGATCCCAGAAGAATTCTCTATCAGGAAACACACAGCCAACACATCCTCCTAAGAACCAGAGAGAGAAATCAAGGAACAAAACACCAACCCAACAGACAAAGCCAGATATCAGCACCTAGAACTGCAATCATCTTAAATCCAGATGCCTAGATGCCAGCATAAAAATCACAGCAATAGCCAGGGAGATATATCTCCAGTAGAGCCCAGCAGCCCCACCACAGTATGCCTTGAGAACTGCAACATAGCTGAAGCATGATACAAAGACCTTAAAATAGCATTTATGGATACAATAGAGGTCCTTAAAGAGGATGTGAATAAATCCCTTGAAGAAATCTATGAAAACACATACAAAAAAAAAACAAGCAGTATAAAGGAATGAATAAAATAGTTCAAGACCTGAAAGTGAAAATAAGAATCAATAATGAAAACTCAAACTGAGGGAATTCTGGAAATGAAAAATTTAGGAATCCAAACAAGAACAACAGAGGCAAGTTTCACCAACAGAATACAAAAGAAGGAAGAGAGATTATCAGTCACTGAAGACATGAAAGAAGAAACGGAAACTTTGGTCATAATATATGTTAAATCTAAAAAAAAATCCTGGCACAGGAAATATGGGACACTATGAAAAGACCAAATATGAGAATAATAGGAATAAAGGAGGGGGAAGAAACCCAGGTCAAAGGCACAAAAAATATTTTTAATAAAATCATAAGAGAAAATTCCCTAACTAAAGAAAGAGATACTTAGCAAGGTTCAGGAAGCATACAGACTACCAAATAAACTGGACCAGAAAAGAACTTCCTTTTGGCACAGAATAATCAAATCACAAAATATATAGAACACAAAGAAAAGAATATTAAAATTAGAAAGGGGAAAAGATCAAGAAACATATAAAGACAAGCGTATTAGAATAATATTGGATTTCTTAATGGAGGCTTTAAAAGCCGGTAGGGTCTGGAGAGATGTGCTACAGATTCCAAGAAACCACATATGTCAGCACAGACTACTATACCCAGAAAAACTTTCAATCACCATAGATGGAGAAAATAGAATACTTCATGATAAAACAAAATTTAAGCAATATCTACCTACAAATCTATCTACATACAGAAGGAAAACTCCAACCTAAAGAGATTAACTACACTCAAATAAACACAAGAAATAAATAAATCAAATGAGCAAATCAAAACACACACACACACACATACACACACACACATACACACACACACACACACACACACACACACACACACACACACACACACCACACAAAAAAAGAATCAACAAACCAACCAAAACTGCTCATTGCTATCTCTCAGCATCAATGGTTTCAGTTCACCAGTAAAAAGACACAGACTAACAAAATGGACATGAAAATAGCATCCATTCTTTTGCTGCATCCAAGTAACACACCTTCACATCAAGCATAGACATAACCTCAGAGTAAAGGGGTGGAAAAAGAAATTCCAAGCAAATGGACCTAAGAAGCAAGCTTATGTAGTCATTTTAATATCTGCCAAAATAGACTTCAAACTTCAAACCATTTATAGCAAGCCCACCTACCAAAGTCATTATATATTCATCAAAGAAAAAAATCCACTGAGATGACATTGCAATTCTTACCATCTATGCACCAAACACAGGGTCATTCAAGTTCATAAAAGAAATACTACTACAGCTTAAATCACATGTTGATTCTCACACATGGATAGTGGGAGACTTCAATGCACAATTCTCACCAATACATAGATCATCCAGAGGAAACTAAACAGAGAAATGCTGGAGTTAACTGTTATTATAAACCAAATGGACCTAACAGATATTTACAGAACATTTCACTCAAACACAAAAGAATATACCTTCTTCTCAGTATCCCATGTAACTTTCTCCAAAACTGACCTCAAAGCAAGTCTCAACAGATACAAGAAAGTGTAAATAAACTCTCCATTTTACCTGACAACCACAGATTAAGCTGAATATCAACAACCCAACCAACAGAAAGCTTACAAACTCATGGAAACTGAACATCTCACTACTGAAAGTGAATGAAAAATGGGTGAAGACAGAAATTAGGAAAGAAATTAAAGACTTTTTAGAATTGAATAAAAATTAAAATACAGCCATACTCAATCTTAAGGGACACAATAAAAATGGTTCTAAGAGGCAAGATCATAGCATTAAGTGCCTACACAAAACAAACAAACCAACAAACATCATCAACAACAACAAACTGGTGAGATCTCATAATAGCAACTTAACATCACACCTGAAAGCTCTAGAACAAAAAGAAATAATCATATCCAAAAGGAGGAGATGGCAAGAAATAATCAAACTCGGGCCTGGAATCAATAAAATAGAAAAGAACAAAAAATACAAAGTATAAATGAAATAAGGAATTGATTCTTTGACAAAACCAATATAATTGACAAACCATTAGCTAAATTAAATAAAAGAAGGAGAGCAAGACTATGCAAATAACCAAAATTAAAGTTGAAATGAGAGGTATAACAGACATTGAAGAAATGCAGAGAATCATATGGACATAATTAAAAAACCTGTAGCCTACCAAATTGGAAAAATCTGAACAAAATGGGTAATTTCCTCGATACATACCACCTACCAAAGTTAAATCAGCACCAGACAAACAGTTTATCCATAACCACTATCCCTAGTGACATAGAAGCAGTCATTAAAATTCTCCTAACAAGAAAAAGTGCAGGGTCACATGATTCAGTGCCAAAATCTACCAGATTTTTAAAAAGAGTTAATGCCAATACTGTTCAAATTATTCCACAAAATAGAAGCAGGAGGGACTTTGTCCAATTTATTTTATGTCCAATTATTATCTCAATAACTAAACATTGTAAGAGAATTACAACCAAAGAAAGAGAATTACAGAACAATTTCCCTTATGAGCATAGTTGCAACAATTCTCCATAAAATACTTGCAAACCAAATCCAAGAACACATCAAAAAGATTATCCACCATGATCAAGTAGGCTTAATCCAAGAGATGCAGGGATGGTTCAACATATGTAAATTGATAAATATAATTCACTATATAATCAGACTAAAAGACAAAAAACACATGATCATAAAAGGCCTTTGACAAAACTTAACACCTTTTCATGATAAAAGTGCTGGAGATATTAGGGATACAAGGGACATACATGAACATAATAAAGGCCATTTATAGTAAGCCCATAGCCAATATCCACTTGAATGGAGAAAAACTCAAAGAAATTCCACTAAAATAAGGAACAAGACAAGGTTGTCCACTCTCTCTACATCTATTCAATATGGTACTTGAAGTCTTAGGTAGAGCAGTAAGTAAGACAACTGAAGGAGATGAAGGGAATACAAATTGAAAAGGAAGAAGTCAAAGTATCTTTATTTGCAGATGATATGATAGTATATAAAAGTGACCCTAAAAATTCCATTGGGAAATCCTACAGCTAGTAAACACTTTCAGCATAGTAGCTAGATATGAAATTAATACACAAAGAGTAGCCTTTCTACATACAAATAACAATCATACTGAGAAAGTAATCAGATAAATAATATATTTTACAATAGTCTCAAATAATAAAATATCTCAGGGTAAATATAACTA
Source organism: Peromyscus maniculatus bairdii (assembly GCF_049852395.1). NCBI lineage: Eukaryota > Metazoa > Chordata > Mammalia > Rodentia > Cricetidae > Peromyscus > Peromyscus maniculatus. Next base: position 38,470,011 of record NC_134853.1, read on the forward strand.
AGCAAGTGAAAGACTTGTATGATTAAAAACTTTAAGACATTGATGAAAGAAATTGAAGAAGATATGAAAGATGGAAAGCTCCCCTATGTTCATGGATTGGCAGGATTAGTATAGTAAAAAGGGCCATCCTACCAAAAAAAAAACCCTACAGATTTAAGGCAATCCTCATCAAAATTCTAACAAATCTTCACAGGTCATGAAAGGACAATTTTTAGCTTCATATAGAAACACACACATATATAAAAAACAAAGAAACAAACAGAAAAGCATCAGGATAATGAAAACAATTCTGAATAATAAAAGAACTGATAGAGATATTACAATCTCTGACTGATTTCATGTTGTGCTATAGAGTTATGGTTATAAAAACATCATGGTATTGACACAAAAAACCCATTTTGATCAGTGGATTTAAATTGAATACCCAGACAAAAGTCCATACACCTATGGGTACCTGATTTTAATTAAGAAGCCAGAAATGCACACTGAAAAAGAGATAGCATCTTCAACAAATGGTGCTGGTCAAACTGAGTTGCTGTACGTATAAGATTTCAAATAGATCCATGCTCATCATACTGAACAAAACCCAACTCCAAATGTATTAAAGACCTCAACATAAAACCAGGTATGTTGAACATGATAGAAAAGAAAGTGGGGAATAGCCTTGAACTCATTGGTATTGGAAAAGACTTTCTGAATAGAATCTCATGAGCATAGGCATTTAAATCAGCAATTAATAAATAGGACCTCATGAAACTGAAAAGCTTCTGTAAGGCAGAGGATATTGTCATTTGGACAAGGCAACAACTTACAATAGGGAAAGATTTTTACCAACTACACATCTGATAGAATGATAATATCCAAAATACATAAAGAACTTAAAAATAAGATATCAAGAAACTCAATAACACAATTAAAAATGGTGTACTGATGTAATAATAGAATTCTCCAAAGAGGAAACTCAAATGGCAGAGACACACCTAAAGAAATGTTCAATATCCTTAGTCACCATGGAAATGCAAATCAAAACCATTTTGAGATTCTATCTTATACCTGTCAGATTGGTTTAAATCAGTAACACAAATGATAGCTCATGCTGGTTGGAATGGGGAATAAGTAGAACACTTATTATAGCTGATGGTAATGCAAATTTGTACAGCTATTATGGAAAACAGTATGGAAGTTCCTTAGGAAGGCAGCCATCGATCTACCTCAAGATCCATCTATAGCACTCAGGCATACACCCGAAGGATGCCTCCTCCGACCACAGAGATATTTGCTCAGCCATGTTCATTGCTGCTCTATTCCTAGTATTGAGAAACTAATCAACTTAGATGCCCCTCAACAGATGGATAAGAAAAATGTGGTACATTTATACAATGGAGTATTACTCAATTGTCACAAAATAAATGAAATTCACAGGTAGATAGATGGAGCTAGAAAAAAATTATCTCGAGTGAGGTAAATCTAGGCCCAGAATGCCCAATATAGTATGTACTTGCCTATATATGGATATTATATATTAAGTCAATGATAAACAAGCTACAATCCATATAACTACATAGGTTAAGTATAGAGTAAGGGGCTGGGGGAGGGGTGACAGATCTCCTTAGGAAAAGGAAATAGAATAAACATTTATAGGTGGATTGAAGGGGAACTGGAATAGGAGGATCAGTGGGGATGGGGAGAGCAGAGAGGGAAGAGGGAGAGAATATATGGATTGATCCCTAAAACTAAGAACCATTTGAGAAGTAGTACGAAAACCTAATATAACAGAAGCTTCATAAAATATATACATATATGGAGGGGTTTTAAATGAAATTGCCAAATAATGGGGGAGACAAATTCCCAACTGGAAAACTCTTGGTACCGAATGGTTTTTCCAGTACCCAGAATGGGTTGCATCTAACTGAGCTGCTGACCAAAGGGGTTCTAATAGAACCTCCAAACACCCAGACACTTGCCAAGACTATAGGTCATTCTCCACAAACTGATGTTAAGGTCTCATTGCTGAACACAACATCTACACAACTCATTGAACATGGAAAAGTCAAGCTCATGCCTACACAGACCATTAACCACTACATTCCAGCATTTTGGTACAGAAAGGTACTCTGCATGCTATGAAAATAGAAATGTGAACACCAACCCAGGCACAAACACTTGGATCAATAGTTATGTGCTGCCTACAATGCTAGGGCAATGGTGGCACAAATCTTGTGGTAGTAACCAACCAATATCTGATTTGACTTAAGGCCCACTTCACAAGATGGAACCCATGCCCAACACTTGGTGACCAAGAACCTGAGACTATATAAGCCAGGGACCTAGGGGAAAAGCAAATACTATTGACATAAGAAGAAAACAGCAATAAAATGACTCCTAATGGCATTCTGCCATACTCATAGATCAGTGCCTTGCTTAGCCATCAAGAGAAACTTCTTCCTGCAGCAGATGGAAACAAACACAGATACTCACAGCCAGACATTATGCAGAGAGTGAAACACCTTGGAACACTCAGCCCTAAATGGACATCTCTGTTAAACCCTTCCACCACAGGACTCAGGAAACCTTTAGAAGAGGAGGTGCAAAGATTGCAAGAGTCAGAAGAGATGGAGACACCAAAAAACAAGGCCCTCTAAGTCAATATGATCAAAGCTCATATGAACTCAAAGACTGAATGAGCATGTGCAGAGCCAGTACAGATCTGAGCTAGAAGGGGTCCTAAATCTGAAAAAAGAAATGGACACATGCTTCATTCCTAATCTGGAAGCTATCTCCAATTGATAACCGCTTGCAAATGAAAATTAATTTTTTCTGTAGGAGTCTCATTGGGGAAACAAACTACTCTTTAGGGTGGATTCCATGCCCGATATGAGATGGCCAACAGAAAACAAACTTAATGGCATTTTTGGAGATTCCTTGTTTCATAATGTAGTGTCAGTGATTTTTTAAAAAAATTATCACACATACATTCTCTCTCTCTCTCTCTCTCTCTCTCTCTCTCTCTCTCTCTCTCTCTCTCTCTCGCTCTCTCTCGCTCTCTCTCTCATTTTACCCTTCAGACTTTTGCATTATGTATTATGGCTTCCAGTTTAGTGTTTTTATGGGATTCCTGAGTGTGCCAACAAGTGAGTCTCTGCATTTATATTTGTTTAATGTACCTTTTCTTGGGATCTTTTCATTCTGTTTTTCTCCTATTCTAATGTATTAGTTTTTATTTTATTTTTATTATATTATATTACACCCCCTTAGAAGCCTGTTTGTTTTCTAATGAGAGATAGAAAGGGTGTGGCTCCAGATGGGAGGGGAGGTAGGGAAGAACTAGGATGATTAGAGGGAGGGCAGATTGTAATCAGGATATATTATGTAAGAAAATGGTTATTTTTAATAAAAGGAAAAAGATCAGCTAAGAGAGGTTTATCTTTCATTGTTATTTCTTTAATAATTATAGCTCATATAATCATCTATTCCCTAGATACTGGCCACATAGTCAGTGAATACCTAATTATTGATTACAAATACAATCTATTATTTCATTACTATTATTATCTTAATGTGGGAGGAATAGTTTTCTTCAGGAAAAGCAAGCTATATTGTAAAGCACATCAGAGGGTGAAATGTATAAACATATATTCAATGCAAAAGACTTCATACTGTCTCTTCCCTGTCACATGGATCAGCCCTATATTGATTTTTAAAACCAAATTGTATTTTAAATGCTAACTGATTTTTACTATTTATTTGGATTAATTAGCACTTCGATAACATAACTGAGTGGGTGGGTCTGCAAGCAATCAGAGGAGAATTCTAAACTACCATTGCCCTGTCCTGTAGGAAAAACATGTAATTAACAATTTTATTATTAAGGTCAACTCTGTCCTTACACTGATCTTTTGCATTATTCTTAGAAGTGAATCTACTCTATCACCAGGTTGGGCAGTTAGATTATTAGACTTCCAACTCTTCCCTCTTCATACTCTTTGGGGTACACTGAATGTCTGGAACTTAATCTCAATGTAAATATAAATATAAGTTTTATGACTGCCATATATTGTAAAATGAATCAAGAGGTTCTGCATTTGTTTCCACAGAAGATGAGAACCCATGGACTGCTCCCAGGCTAATATGATTTGACCAGCCAAGACCCCCTGAAAGGTCGCCAGTGAAACCATGGCCTAGATCATCCAACATTCAAAAATCAACTTCAAGGCAACTTGCTCAGAGAATAGAGTCTCACAGACTACTCCAGTCAGGACTTGACCATAATCCTAAAATTTTCTTTGTGTCCCCATAAGAATACAGCACCCTCTATCAGCAGGAAGTAGCCCAAAAAACTACACCCACATTCCCAAAAAATGGATTGTGGATATTTGTCTTTGTTTAGAGATTGGTTACAAATTGTTATTGGTTACAGTCAATATCTTACTAAAGAAAAAAGGGCGATAGGATATAGATATGATAGGATGAAAGGGTAGATTATTGAACCTACTTTTAAAGAGCAACAACTTGTGTAAAATGTTTTACATTGCCATAGATTTTAGTTTATTACAAATTTAAAGTTAATTTGTTATACTGTATGTATACTTTTACTCTTGTTTAAGGTATTATGTTTATGTAACTCATTTAAATTATAAAGGATAATTAAGAAGTACAGATTAATAATTAGACTTCTATGATAGTCAAACATATAGTCATGTTAGTTATAGTTATAATTTTCCTTGGTTATGATAAAAGATAAATTAGATATGAAACTTTAGACTCACAAATATAGGATAGATAGGATATCTTCTTTGATTTTGTCAAATACAAATAGACTAGATATTATAACTATAATTCTTTCTTGATAACTGTTTTGTTATATGTAATTTTGCTGTGTTGAAGTTAAAACCTTCCTTTTGAATAGAAAGAAAGGGGGAAATGATGGGTGATGTCATTTTGTATGCTGTGAAGATGTGTTGCTTTCATTGGTTGATAAATAAAGCTGTTTGGTCAATGGTGAGACAGAATAAGGTTAGGCAGGACATTCTAAAGAGAGAGAGAGGAAGGAAGAAGACAGAGCAGGGGAGATGCTGCCAGCTGCTGCAAGAAGAAGCAAGATGTAAAGGTACCATGAGCCATGTGGCCAAGTATAGATTTATAGAAATGGGTTAATTTAAAATATAAAAACTAGATAACATGAAGCCTGCCATGGCCATAGTTTAAAATAATATTAGCCTGTGTGTGTTTATTTGGGTCTGAGTGGCTGCAGGACCAGTGGGTGAAAGAGATTTGTCTTGACTGCAGGCCAGGTGGGACACGGGAAAACTTTCAGCTATAATATATGTTAGTTAGCTTTTTGTCACCAAGACAAAATTTCTGAAATAATTAACTCAAAAATGAGAAAAAGGCATAGTTCAGCTCAGTGTTTTATGTTTTGTTTTGTTGAGCACACCGGGTCAGGGAATCCATGGGCAAACAAATGTGTTTACCCCATGACAGCTAGGATGGGAAAGAGAAGGGGCTGAGGTCCTAATACCCCTCTTGAGGATGCACCACTACAGACTGAACTCGCATCAGGCCTTGGGTCTCAAACTTTACCACCTCCAGCTTACACTACAGATTGTTAGGATTATTACCAATGCTTCAATATATGGGGAACACTTAATATCCATAATAAAGCACACCAATTTTTGATAATTTTTTTTCTGCTTGGGTTTCAACCATTAGATTTTCTAATCCTAGGAAGTTCACAGGTACACAACAGTGACTTGGCTGCATCAAGGCCACAATTGATAAAGATGGTTAAGACTTTGGTGTCCACTGTGAGTGGGTATGTTCCTCTGAGATTTCGATCATCCCTTATCCATTGATAAGTGAAGAGTAATGTCAGTTGAGCTGTGGCCATAAACCACATAACTTTCCCCCAGAAACACATATTTTATTATTATCATTATTTTGTGACTGTTTTCTGAAACAGAGTCTCTCTAAGTAGCCCTAGCTGTTCTGGAACTCACTCTGTAGACCCAATTGGCCTCCAACTCACAGAGATCCACCTGCCTCCGCCTCCAGTGTGCTGGGATTAAAGGCGTGTGCCACTGAGACTGTCTCAGGATTACATATTTAGCTGAGTGCCTTTTTCCTAACCACAGAAAGTGCCAGCAAACACTTAGGAGCTCAGATGCTCCCAAATCTCAAATAATACTATTTACAACATCTTCTCATACAAAATTGATGGTGTTTCATTCTTATTATTTTAAATATTGCACTAATGGAGATACTAGTTTAAAAGACCTTTCATTAGCTTCTGAATAATCTTACAAATATTAAAAGGTCATTCAACTTGTGGTTTTCTTTCTTCATCCATTAGAAGTCCCAGTGGATATGAAGAGAAGTTTCTTGAGAAGAAGTGTGGGCACACTGCATGTGTAAAGGAGTTATTTCTAATATATATATATATATATTATAGTGGAATGTGACCTACCAATGGGAATTGTTTCCTGTTGCCACCAGGCAGAAGCGACATTTCTAATTTAAACATATCAATACTGAAAGAAATTTACTCTGCTTTACTTCCAGTGTGATAGATGAACTCTGGTTTGAATGATTTTGCAAATCAGATTGCCTTCAGCAATAAAGTAGGGCCCATGTATATTGCCCATCCATTTCCATTAGGCAAAGCTATTGAAAATAAATTTGTTCTACTTTGTTGCTTAATGTTACAATATCTCAGGTCAGTTAAGAGTTCAATGTTGTGTTTTGACTGTCCTCATGTTTTATTTCATAATTGTACTGAACTCTAAGTCACAAAAAAATTAATTAAACATAAGTACCAGTGGTACTTGTTACTGGGTATCTCCACTTTTTGGAGTTCAGCAATCATTCAGTACCCATCTAAAATGACCTGGAGAATAGTTATTTGTGATTTAAAAAAAAACAGGTACAGTTCTTAGAAAAAACAAACAAACAAACAAAGTTTCTACAACCTAAGCACAACACATGCCTGGGACTTTAAGCCACTCAAGCTGAAGTTAATCCTGGAGAAATAGTTCTTTGGAGACTATGTTCCCAAACACTAATCATAGTGTCTCCCTTTCTTCAACCTGTATTCAGAGTGTAGCAGCATGGCCTGGAGAATCACCTCTACAAAGCAACTGCACACACGTAGGGCACAGAGCATAGAGATCCACATTAACATGGAAGAAAGGAGCAGTAAAGAGGGAGCTAAGGGTTGACATGAACTCATCTCTGCAACTGAACCAAGTCAACATTTATAGAACATTCCACCAAACAGCAGCAGAATACACATTCCTCTCAAGTGCACTCAGAGCAGTACCACAACAAAATAGGGTGTGAAACACAGAAAAACTTGACAAATTAGAAGTACAAGAATAATACAATGTGTGCTCTCAGATCATAATGAAATAAACTCTAAATCAATCTAAAACGAAAATACAGAAAATTCCCAACTATTCTCATAAATAACCAGAGAACTAAAAAGAACATTTCAAGATAAATTCAAATGTGCTTTGAACTGAAGGAAAATGCAAATCTAACCTAAAATTTCTGGGGTTGAGTGAAAGTAGAAAGGACAGATGGGTCTGAAGATGGAAGGTGACTTTCAAATAGAAGAGAAGTCTCAAGTTTTCAACCTGCATTTTCATCTAAGAAACCAGGCAAAAACATCAATTTAAGTGCAAAGTATGCAGAAGAAATATAAAAATAAATATTAGAGAAGAAATCAATGAAATTAAAAATAGATAATTTTGGAAATCCATGATACCACAACAATTCATAAAACTAAAGAAAGATTGAACAAGGAAAATAAGAAAACACAATAGCTAATACTGGAAATAAAAAAGGAAATACGTATTGATTTTACAGACATTAAAAGGATAAGAATAGAATGGGATAATCTGAGCAATTCCATCTTCAGAAACTGGACAACCTGGGTGGAATCAATTAATTCTTGAAAGACACAAAGTAACAAATGTCATTGAAAAAGAAAAGATATTTTGAATACCCTTGATGTATTGAGACTGAATTCTTGACAAACATCTTTTAAAAAAGAAATTTCTTGTAAGGTGGCTTTACTGGTCTACAGGTGCCCAATAAGCGGGTTTATCAAAGTCACAGAATATAAGGTTAATGTTTTAACATGAACTTTATTTCTAAATGCCAGAAATAAGGAAATGGAATGGGTAGGGTACAGGGCCCCCTTCTAAAAAGCTAAGGGCAAGCACAAAAGCCTGCAGGCACAAGAAGGAAACATGAAAGAATGTCCATTCAAGCTACACACACATTACTAATGAAAATCATTCAAGACAAACAAATGGAGCTGGGGGCCACAGTCTTGGATAGAGAGGTTATTGGGGAAATCTAATTGTTTTCCGATTGATCAAAAGACAGAAACCCAGCAAATTTCCTTGGAGGATATTTACAAGTTTATTTTAAATTTATGTGGAAGATAAAGAATAGCTAAACTAATTATTTTAAAAGAAAAGTAAAGATGAAGCACTCAGATTACATAGCTAAGTATACATATATTTTCTAACTGTTGCAAGAAGCCAAGAGTGAAAAGGCAAAAATACACGTATGGCTAAAGATAGAACAATTTTAGCAATAAAATAAAATAAAATAAAATAAAATAAAATAAAATAAAATAAAATAAAATAAAATAAATAACAATGTTATAGCCATACATTACTTAATCAATGGGATACATCCCAATAGATTTATCCATAGGCCTTTTTATTCTTGCACTGATATAGATTGTAAGTCCACAAACCTTCATGGTCTGTTCTACCTCACAGGTAGGCTATATGGTGTAGTTTGTTGCTTCTAACCTGTAAACCTGCACAGCATGTTACTGTGTTGAATTCTGTAGACAACTGCAATACAGTGATATTTGTATCTATAAACACATCTAAACACAGATGAGTACAATAAAATACTGTGATATGAAATTCTATCTCTGTTGTAATCTTATAGAACTCCATTGTATATACAGGCTATCATAAATTGATCCATGATATTGGTGAATTTTAAAAAAACTCAGTAAAGTAGATTTTAGCTATGCAAATAGAAGTAAATGAGTAAATAAACAAATGAAAGAGAAAGGCTGTATGTTCTTTACATTAGATTTCTATCTTAATCAATAAGTGGAAAATGAGTAAAAGAGATGAAATATGCTTTAAATAGATATGACAACAGTTACTGTAAACAAAAATGTATTGGTAAATTAAAATTAGCAGTGAAACTTTTGAGTTAACCTAAGACACTTATACAGTCTCATGGTATCACCTTCAAAATGGGACTCATTTCTATAACAGTTTTAATATATGTCCATAAATCCTTGGGATTTAAATCCTCTTGCCCTAAGTATGAGCTTTACTTAGTGATTTCTGTCACAAAGAACACAGATTGAAAAGGGGAGTAAAGGAGCTTTTGCAAGGACACAAGACATCTGGTCCATATAGTCTGGGTCAAATGATCAGGTTAATGTCTTGGTAAGAAGGTAACAGCACACACCCCTGGCATTGTATGATGCACCCCTGTGCTATTCTTCCCTCGAATGTAGGATCTCAGCCAAATCATAGAAAATGTCAGGTAAAATCAAGCTGAGGTACTTGGTCAGCACCAGTTCAAAAGTGAAGATTGAGGGGCTTGGAGAGACTGGAGGGAACCAACATAAATTTAAAAATAATTTGCAATATCTTTTCTTGGACCCTAAAACAAAAAGGATATTGGTGAGAAAATCTGGGAAAAGATTAATAAAATCTGTATTTTATTGAATGGCCTTTATGTGAATGACTGATTAATTATATTAACTAGTTATACATATTATGCTAATTTTTATTATTTGTTTTTAAATTTTTATGACTATGCCATGGCCAGGCATCATGTCAACAGAGGGATGCTCTGATATATGTACTATATAGGAACCTCTGTACCTTCTTTTCAACTCTGCTGGATGTTTATAATAACTTTTCTATTAAAAATATAAATTACTAGAGAAATTCTGATGCACTCTGCATGGCATCCTGAAACATTCACAGAAGTGCAATGCATTTCACACTCTCACAGAAAAGTGTAACTGGTGCACACAGCCTAGAGCAGGAATCCCATTGCATGGGTGTCTGCCTGTGACTCATTACCTGAAGCCATCAGAGCATGCAGCTTTGCATCAAATTCAGCTCCAGCCTTGGTCATAACTTTAACATGCTAAAAACCTACAGAAAACAATAATTCCAATTTAAGGTGCAGTCAAGAGAGGAGAGCACTGTGTGTGGACTGGAAAGATTCCCAGGAAGAAGATGTCAAAGCTTGTTGGGTCTTAAACCATCCAGAACATTAAGTTCTCATTCTTGTGATGCCCATTGTTTTTATATACATGAGCTCTTACACAAAACTCAAGTCCAACTCAACTTCACATTCAACTTTTCTGTTCAATTTTTTCAGCCTCTCTATCCCCAAAGTCTATGCCATTACCTTCTGCCTGTAGGGATGAAGCACATTTCTGGAGTCCTTGTAACCGTATGCTAATGCCCAGGTGAATATTTTAAAATGACCCAGGAATTCAAAAATTTGTCCCCTAAATTTATGTCCACCACCTATGAATACAGGTTTCCCAGTGTTTTCTGAGAGAGTGAAAATAAAAAGAGCAGAAAGCAGGAAGGGAACAGAGGAGGAGATATAGGCTCTAAAGGAAGGTTCACAGATGAAAGGGCTTTATGGTTTTTTGGGATGGTCATCAGAGGAAACCGCAGATGGGACTCATAAGGCATGCACAGGGATGCTGATGCTGGAGTATTTAGGCCATGGTGAGACATATAGAGAAAGACAAAAACATGTAGAAAGGGAGAGAAGGAGGAAGAAAAGGAGAAATGAAGGAGAAGGGAGAAGAGAAAACAATGGTAAATATAACAATTTGTCCAAGAATGATCTGGAAAATAAAAATGATTACTTGACAATGAAGACAATGTTCTAGTACAGCCTCAGAATCTAGATCAGGGAAGACGTCTTACACTTAGTTTATGACCATGGAGTTACAAATTTTCCCCTTGAGACAGTAAGAACTCAGATGTTTTTACAGGAGACTTGCCAATAGGATACTATGTCCATATGTATTTCAAGATTTTTAGTCAGTATACTCAACCAACTTGCACTCCTAACACTAGAAACTGTGCCACTTATTACTCCCTTTGCAAGCTTGTGGTCCTATGTCAGTTACCTGCTCAATATCTGAGGACAAAATTAATTCTCTTTTTGCATATAAGAGGTGCTGGGGAGATATAAATAATTACATAAAAATACACCGTATTTTGTAAAAATATACAGTAGGAAAAAACTCCCAAGGAGGTATCCATCATTGGCATTGTCAAATTTAATATTCGTTTTCCTTAGCAAAGACTTGTATATCCTTTCTAACAGCATTGTTTCCAAGTCAAGTATATTCATATACACTCTATAGAGCCACATCCATATAAGCAATCTCAAGACAAAGAGGCAACAAATACTGAAGTACGTTATGCAATTAATGGTCTTTGTAGAGCACTTTTTCCTAATATCCAAAGATGATTCAGTTCATCTGAGCCAGTATTTAATTCAATTATAAATGTTTATAATCCATGTATTGACATTAAGCTATAGCCTACTGTGCACATAGCCATAATAATGTTATATTCAAAAATCACCTCCCCTAAGAATGATTATACACAAGGTCTTTCAGGAGAAAAGTGTGGTGATATTTTATTTGTGCTCTAATAAATAAAGCTTACTTGGAGATCAGAGGAAAAAGCCAGCCACTCTATTAAACATAGAAGTCAAGCAATGGTAGCACATTCCTTTAATCCTAGCATTTGGGAGGCAGACATTCACCCAGATGTCTGTGAGTTCAAGGCCACACTGGGAACAGAGCCAGGCATGATGGCAACATGCCTTTAAATTCCAACACTAGTTAACCATAAAGGTCTGGAGGTCTATACAGACAGACAGGAAATGACAGAGCTGGGCAGAAGAGGAAGTGATGTAGCTGGGTGGAGAGAAGAAGTGGGATTGCAGGGACAGAAAGGATATAGGCATGAGTATTCAGGAAGTGGCTCTCCTTTTAGCTGAGGATTTCTAATGGTAAGAGTGTGACTGGATTCTTTCTGCTCCCCTGAACTCTCAGTTTTTACCCTAATATCTGGCTCCGAGTTTTTTTTTTATTAATAAGATTATTTAGTAATTCATCCTATATCACTGGTTACCCTAGCATCAGATAAGACACGATGGAACTCTCCTTGAAACACTTCTCAAAATTTGTAGTGTTCAATGAGAAGAATTACATTTATACAATTTTATTATAATATCGATGGGAGTAGGACAAATGATAACTAAAAAGAACAAACATGAGAGACTTAGTACAATATTCCATGACTTCAGTAACTCTCCACTGTTCATTACATCAGTTCTGTATGGTGACTACCCATCCAAGAACAAAGCTAAGCTAGCAACAAAAAATGGACGCCTATACCTTCCAACTAGAAATATGAAAATAGATGCCACGCCTCAAGCTTCCATGTCTTTGATATTAACAGAGCTACATGAACAATTAAAGCACACTTTGTAGCAGGAATCTTCAAAGTTCTTATTAATAAAATCAAACCCGAGACGAGTTATTGGGGTCCATGTTGGTAGATCAGAGAGACAGAACAAGTCACAGCTATCTCACCTCGCCGGATCCTCAGCTGGTCTTGTCTCCTCAGACTGGAGGCCTCTGAGTCCTCATCCGGAATGGGTCCCAGCTGAATTACTGCTCAAAAGCCTGAATGCTTAACCAGCCAAAATCTTCTCGTTTCTGGTCCTCACGCCTTATATATCTTTTTGCTTTCTACCACCACTCCCTGGGATTAAAGGCTGGCTTTCTGGGATTAAAGGCGTGTCACCATGCTTGGCTATTTCCAATGTGGCCTTGAACTCACAGAGATCCAGAGGGATTTCTATCTCTGGAATGCTAGGATTAAAGGTGTGAGTTCCACCATTTTCTAGCCTTTGTATCTAGTGGCTGTCTGTTCTCTGACCCCAGATAAATTTATTAGAGTACACAATATTTTGGGGAACACAATACCACCACAACACTTCTTTAATCTTCACAAAGAGTTAAGGAACCGGATTCTATAGTCAATCATATTTAAACCCACATACCATTTTAATGACCAAGAGCACAGCCAAAAGCCATTAACTGGTAGAAATCCACAAGTGGGAAATATCACTTGTCATTTGGGAAAACTAATATCCCTCATGATAAGCTAGAAGACTAGGAATGAAGGGATTTTGAGAAGTCTTATAAGCCAGCACTGGCATACAAGAGGCACTCATGCTGTGCAGGCTAAGTGAATAAACAGATTGACAGGACATTATCAGATGTGTCTTTCAGCGAACTCAGGGAAATTAGCCTGTCTCATTTTCTATAACAAGCTTCTATAACAAGCTCATATTTTATTTTTCAAGCTCAGTGTTCAATTTCACAACTTTCAGCTTGAGCTTGCTCTGCCATATCCAAGCTATCCTCTTGTCTCAGGGAAATAAACAGGCTCTCACTATTGCTCATGTCTACCTAGCACTCAGGCAAATCTGTGCTACTTTATTATAATTTACCAACACAGTGCAAAATGTTTACATAAGGAATTATGCATTCTGAGGAAGGATGACACTGGATTCTCTCTGGGAAATGCTGAAACAGTTGAGCTACAGTAAAAACCAATACCCAGAAGCAAGGCAGAGCATTTAGGAATGAATCCTTTCATATCTGTAAAGCAAGGGCTGGGAGAGGTCCAAAGAATTTTCTGTCTCCTGATTGTGACATTGTATATGAGAAAATGGAGATCAAAGGAGCTTGGCAAATTTTTCTGGGGTCACATGACTTATTGTAACACCACAGGCATAGAATTCAGGGTTCTAGCACTCATGGACAGCTCAGGGCTCTTTCTTTGCCACAGAGCATAACTTGGGTAGGATATTGTGAGAAGACAACACATGACAGAATGACAGAAGAAGCCTTCCAGTGGAATACCCATTTTAGTAGCAATTATAACAGTTGTATGGAGAACACTGTTTAAAAGATAATGGACACTATATCAAATACATGATGTTCAATATCAATATCCTTTCAATCTCCATAACAACTATCACCATTTCTGTCTTATTGCTGAGGGGATCAGAAATCAAGGCATAGAGTTTGGAGACCAGAACAATACACAATAATTAAGTTTAGTTAGTCTTTGAATCTGAACAACTAGATTGTTTAATTCTCAAAGCTATGACAGCCACAACAACATCAAGATTAAGCTCTGTTACCTCTAAGAACCCATACATGAGGTCATTGAATGGAAGAACAATGCTATGTGCTTCATAGCCATTTTGTTTTTTCATTGAGTCCATCTGTATACACACAGCACAAGAATCTGTACAACCTTGATTAAAAATCAGATAGCATTGCAAAAATTGCTGATAGTGATTACTTTTCCCTAGAAATTGCTGTTCTTAAAGGGCTAAGTCTTCAAAGAGGTTTGTCCCACAGTGCCTCTACCATGTAGTGAATGTCACCAAATAAGCTAATGCTGGACCTGAGAAGACATTAATCCCTTGGGATCTGCATAATTCTGGATAGGGCATTGAGATAAAAAGAACTAACATTGAGTAGAAAAAATTATAGACAGTACATCTTCTATAAGCTAGCTTTCAAGTGGTGGTACATGCCTATACATAGAGCTTGAGAAGTCAGGACAGAAAGGACAAGGAGTTCAAGGCATGAGGATGGAGAGGTGGTTCAGCAGTTAAGAGCACTTGCTGCTCTTCCAAAGGACATGAGTTTGGTTCCAAGAACCCACTTTGGGCAGCTTACAACTGCCTGCAACTCCATTTCCAAGAAATCTGATGCCCTCTTCTGACTTCTGTAAGGAACCACAAATACATGGCATACAGAAGCACAGACACAAACAGACACACGACACACACGACACACACACACACACACACACACAGAGACAGAGGGGGAGAGAGAGAGAGAGAGAGAGAGAGAGAGAGAGAGAGAGAGAGAGAGAGAGAGAGAGAGAGAGAAAGTAAAAAGGATATTGTAAGAAGAAAAGAAGAGAATGCAAGGCCAGTCTGCTGCAAAACAAGTTAAAGATAAACCTGGTCTGTATGAGAAAGAAAGCTAAACAAATAAATAAATAAACAATGTAAAAACAATCATTTTAATGTCCACAGTAGCTATGCTTTAAAACTCAATCCTCAGAAAGATAAGTAATATGACATTTAAACTTCAAAAGCATAATACCCTACAGTTGGTGCCAGTGGATGCTAACTATAAGGATAAAAAGCGAATATATGTCTCTACAGCAGGCCTGTAACTTCCATGATTACAGGGCTGCATACTTTGTGACCTATGGTTCTAACATGAGTTGGGATCTCTGCATGGGTTCTATAAAAGACAAAATTTAAAGGTGAATCTAGGACCCTGTAACTGGCTAACATTCTCCTGGGCTATTTCACTCAGTTTTTGGGAAAGAAGGAACCCAGGTTCAGCTCTACATTTGTGTTAGGAGCATCAGTACGAATATGTTTCAAGGCGTTATGTGGGGTTGGAAAGATTGTAAGAGAGGACCAGGACACCATCTACTAGATAGCATCTTATAGTCTTTAACAGGAAAGCTACATCCATGAAATCTCAACAATACAGTTCTCCAAATAAGACCTGCATAACGACTATATCAGCTGAATTACCAGTGTGGATGGGGAACATATCACAAGTTTTCACCCCTAAGTGAAAAGCTACAGGGAGTCAATGGGTGCCAAGAGAGGGAAACTCAGTTTTATTCAGAGATGAACTCCATGATAGATTATCTAGTCCTAAATGATCAGCCATAAATATATCTACATATGAGCAACATTAAATGGACTCATTAGGTTTGACAGACAGACAGATGGTTGATAGATACAGATGATTGATAGATCAATGTAACAATAATAATTTAAAAAGAAGTCATTCATTTGAGAGGGAGTACTAAGGAACATAGAAGAAGTCAGAGAGGTGAGAAGAAAAGATGAAAATTATATAAAGACGGTACCCGTGGATGAAATTCTTTTAAATTTTTCTAAATTAGTAAAACTGGGGTAGACTATTGACCTTTATGTATTTAATATGTCTAACTGTAGTTAGTTTAAGTATCTAGATAATATTGTTATTTTGCTGAGCATAAATGCACACACACACACACACACACACACACAGAGAGAGAGAGAGAGAGAGAGAGAGAGAGAGAGAGAGAGAGAGAGAGGGAGGGAGAGAGAGAGAAAGAGAGAGAGAGGCAAACACATATGCATATGAATACAGCCATGTTTTGGGAGGAAATTTCAGTGAATGTGAAAATTATATTAAATTACACAAAAATGCTTGTAAACAAGAAACACATGATTCTCAACAGAACAAAAATGAGATCAAATTCAGAGCCTGTCCATTGGTGAGTATTTGAGCATGTAAATGGTCTAGAGGAATAACGGCTGTGCATATCTTGTGCCTATCATAAATAAAATGGACATGCTTTAGCAAGAATGGCTTCATGCCGCATTTCCAGTCCTGACAACCAGAAACACACCCACACTCACACACACACACACACACACACACACACACACACACACACACACACACACATACGAGGCACATGTGCCAGTTCCAAGCTTTGTGAATAGGGCTTTACCTTTAAAACATGCAATTTCCTAAAGCAGATGCTGGGGGCTGCTGAAGACACAAAAGCTGCCATAACTCAACATCATGAACTATCAAAAGAAACAATATTCCTTTGCAGCAGCAGCCACACCCCATCCTGAGATGCTGTGACTCTGGAACAGGGACTTCTGAGTTCCCTGAAATATGATATAGTATAAATTCCACATGCCACAAATAGATACTAGTGGCTATGCACAATTTGTTCATTGGTTCTGAAAATACAGATCTGCATTGTGCCACAGGCTGCACATATAATGATTATTTACTTCACTAGGTAACTCAGGAGGAAGATGTGTTCTCATCTTTGGACTTACAAGAGAAACTCAATTTCTCATTTGCTGAGTAAAAAAAAAAAAAGAAAAAAAACAAACCCTCACATCTTTATGGCTACAGAGAATTTCTTTCTATGGAGTATGAAGTAATAATGTGACAATCCATTTCTCCTAGCTATAGTAACTAGCAAGAAGGGAACACACACACTCACAAATATCTAAATATTCACTTTCCTAGAAATTCATGTCTCATTTGCATAATGAATATGTGCTAATTTCAAGTGCAGTTAAATATTTTTACATTTTAGTATAGTCTTTCTTATCTACCAGTGACTCAAAGATAGACCACTTCTTTATAAATAGAACCTTACGTAGTAGACCTAAAGCAAACATAATGCTTTGTCCCTGTTTTGACCGAACTGATAGTCTTTGGTGTGCCAATTTGCTCAGCATTGACATAGCCGTCAGGGAAGCTGAAACTCTGGTTATGATGTGATATCTTTGTGGAATCAGCATTATGATATAACTCTGGGTGTATTGTTAAGTACCAAAAAAGGCTTCTTGAGTCATTGAATGAGCAAACATAAATCTTGATAGTGTCAGCAAGTATTGCCAATTGCAATACTGGACATTTAAAAAGGGAATCAACAATCATGTGTCAAATAGCTGCACCTCTCAAACCTGGCACCAAGTCATTGGAAGGCAGACCTTGTGTTATTCTTGTATTATACATAATATGCTTAAAAAAGATTCCAAAAAATAAAAGTCAACCTAAATCTACCTCTTGACAAAGGCAATTTCTATGAAAGTTTTGAGTTGCAAACTCTAAACCGCTTATAAAAATAACTTAGGTAGGTCTTAACAGTCAGAATATTTGCTTCTAGGTCTCTCATTATTCTTGGTAGACCACCATCTCCCAGGAACCCTGCCAAATCACATTCAGATGATGGTAGTGGTTAAAATCCCATGTTTCAGCACATTCTCAGCAGAATGCAATGGCATTTTATCATCTGCTATTTTGAGTATCACCATTGTTTATTAATGAGTGTACATGTGAAAATCTTAAATCTAGTAATAAATTTACTTTTCTTCCATATTATCACTAAAAAAACCCCATATTGCTGGGCGGTGGTGGTGCATGCCTTTAATACCAGCACTCGGGAGGCAGAGCTAGGTGGATCTCTGTGAGTTAGAGGCCAACATGGTCTACAGAGAGATATCCAGGACAGGAGCAAAGCTACACAGAGAAACCCTGTCTCAAAAAACAAACAAACAAACAAACAAATCATAGTGTCTTAGTCACCTTGGTCTTTAATTATCTTCTTTTCAGAAGTGAAAACCAGGACTCCTGAGATCCAGGGAAGGAAACTGAGATAAACAGGCCATGACATGGTATCAAGAAGTCTGTGTCACATGCTTCTCTGTGAAACATTTTTGGCCATGCCTCTTCCATCCTATCTTAAGCCTCCTTAATGACAAAGCA
The DNA here is from genome assembly GCF_049852395.1 of Peromyscus maniculatus bairdii. Classification (NCBI taxonomy): domain Eukaryota; kingdom Metazoa; phylum Chordata; class Mammalia; order Rodentia; family Cricetidae; genus Peromyscus; species Peromyscus maniculatus. The sequence continues at coordinate 38,488,519 of NC_134853.1, forward strand.
TCCCTGAGTTACCTTCAACTCTTCTAAGAATTCCCTGTCAACTAAGATGGCCTGGGGATGCACACTTACTACTTTAACTACCTGATAAAATAGGATTGAATGAGGTCAAAGCCCCAGGCCTTTCCATCTTTAAATATGTACTGACCAACACTTTATAATAAGAACCCATTTGGCCACAGAAGGAAGGTGGTAGGAACTGATGTATTGTTTCAGAAGGAAACAAATAAAAATTTCTAAATGCCATGTGCCCAGCACTGAACAAAGTTGTAGACACATGTAAGAAATGCACCCCCAACATCTTTAAGGCAAGCATCTTCCTTACTTTCTATGGAATGAGAAAACCACAGGATGGAATGAAGTCAGTTTTGTTCTCCATTGCTAGCATCATAAATGGAAGCTGTCCCATAAAAGCTGGGTGGATAACATCTCAGCATAATGAGATAACGCAGAAAATGTACAACCCCCCTAAAAATATCTCATTGCTAATAAAAACATATCAATCATGAAATATGAAACCTGTCATGGGATCAAACATTGTCTGCATGTCTGTTGGTGGCCCTCTAAGCCAGACATTCTGGGGGATTATAATTATGCCTTTTCATGATGACGTGTAAGTTGCACAGTGTCAGCACCTCCTTGCAATATTTCCATACAAGAAGATAACTTAACATACTTGATCTACTTAATGTATCTACTCTATCATTCTGCTGTATACCCTTCCCACATCCAGAGTAGTTTTCTGTTTATTTTCTTTGCCCTAACTGGAGTCTACAACAAAAGAAAACATGATGCTTCTCTCTGCATCATGTTTATTGCACTCACCATGATGATCTTTAGCAAGATGCATCTTCCTTGAAATGGCATAATCCAATTCTTTATAGCAAAAACTCCTTCTGGTATTTTACACTTTTTATATCCATTCATTTGTCAGTGAGCTCCTAAGTTTATTCCATAATTTGCTATTGTGAATGGTCATATGAATGCACTATCTCTATAGTAACCTGATTATATTCATTTGGAGGATATTCTCAGAAGCAAATACACACACACACACACACACACACACACACACACACACACGTATGTGTATGTGTGTGTGTGTGCTAGACAATTGAGTTATAGAAGGAAGCCCTATAAGAAGAGAAGTCAATTTCTTCATGAATAAACAGAAAAATATTGGATAAAGAGTAGAGAAATATGGCCCCAGAAGAGAAGACAGAACAATCAAGGCATAAAACATGAAGCCATACCATACATTATAAAGATGAATACATTTAACTGTTGATGGTACATGAAGCATAAAATAATGGAGGAAAGAGAAAGAGCTGTGGGAGAAACTTCCCTCTCTATTTTGGCACCCAGTATGGGGCATTGATCCACATAGACCTGAAAAACCTCAAAAAAGATTCTGTATACACAGAAATAGAGCCAAGAGGAGCCTCCTAGTTTGTGTCTCTCATGTGGGTCAGGCCATGGGACAGAGATGCTGCAGCATTCAAGCTTGAGCACAGCATGGTGGATTCCTGCTGTGATACACAGAAGCGTCTCCAAGCCATGCAGTGCACTATGTGGTGGATTTAGCTTTTGACAATGCAGAGGGAAAAAGGGTTTCTGGGCTACATGCTGCTTGATGAAGACATAGACCCTCTGATTCCCAGAGTTGGCAGTGAGTACGGCTCTCAGAGCTACCAGTAAACATACCTTCACCATGTTAAAAATCTGAGAGGAGAGGAGTCAGCAGTCAAGGCTGATGCTTTCATCCTAGCCACACAGCTTAGCAGTTTAAAAATCTCTCCTGGCCAGAAAAGGATTACATGTTCACAATAAGACAGATTCAGAATAAAACTCTAAATGGTTTAGAGTGTGTGTAAAAATGTACATAGGATTGGAAGAGAGAGAAAAGAAATATAGACAGTTATATAAAGAAACAAATAGTTTAAAAAATAAAGTCTTTAAAGAGAGAGTAAAAGTAATATAAAAATACAATAAGCCAAATAAAGATGGAAATTACATAAAGTGTCTAGATCCTGCATTTTTGTATTGTCTTTTGGATTTTTAACTGCAGAGAGACATTTGATTATAGGGGTTACTAAGTTACACTGATATGTGTATTAAAGGTATCTTGACTTCAACATTTATGTCTAAGGATATGTTGCTTTGGAAAAGAGGTTCTGCTTTTCTTGCCACAGAAGATGAGAAGCTATAGATTCCTTCCAGGTTAATATGGTTTCATCAATGAAGACCCCCCTGAGAGGTCTCCAGATGATTCAATATCCAGAACAACTTCAAGGCAACTGGCTTTGTGGTCCAGCCTCACAAACTACTCCAGTCAGAACTTGACCATAATCCTAAATTTTCTCAGTGTCCTTATAAGATTAATAGCACCTCCAATCAGCAGGAAGTAGCATAGAATACTATGCTCACATTCCCAAAAATGGATAACGGATGTTTGTCTTTGTTTAGGGGTTTGGTAACAAATTGTTATTGGTCACAGTCGATCTCTTTCTAGAAGAAGAAAGGGAGATATGATTTAGAAATGTATGATACAAATTTAAAGTTAATTTTGTGTATATATACTTCTACTCTTGTTTAACGTATGTTTATGCAACTCATTTAAAATTGTAATATATAATTAAAATACAGAATAGTCATCTATGATAATCAAACTTCTAATCATGTTAACTAAGTTTTCTAGTTATACATAGACATATTTCAATTAAGTAGGTTATCTTAAAATACTTCAAAGATCTACAGAATATGGCATTTAAAGTGTTCAAAAACTTAGATTTTTCTGGACAGTAAGACATGACTGCTCCTGGCAGCACCAAGTACTTCAAAGAGGAGGATGGGCATTGAAGAAATTAATTATGGAGTTTGCTTTCTTTGTGGCAAAAGTTAGCCACTGGGCAAAAAAATTACACTTGCCTGGACTGCTTGACTGGATGTTATATAAACTGGACATTCAGAACCCATAGGAAGGTGACCACTGAATTTGCCAGGCAAGTTGGTCCTTTAGGTTCCTACTTTGTAGAGGAGATTTCCCTACATTCTGTAGGACACAGAGGAAAGTGACTGATGAACACTGCCAATAGGAGAGACAATCCTTCAAATTTCCTGCATCACAAAATAGTCTGCCAGAGACTCTAGACCTGCAGGCTGAAGATGGATGCCCCAATGTTGCAGAGGAACTTTGGGTGACTGTTCAGGCAGCCGGATGTCTCTGTCATTTCTAGAATTCTGGAAGTTGCTTACAATGCACTTCCTGTTTACTTAGGCAATATTATATCCTTCTGGGATCTTTGATGGAATTGAAGACTGGATAGTTATAATTATTGTTTTCCTCAATCATGATAAAGGGTAAATTAGATATGAAACTTTAAACTCACAAAAATAGGATGGATAATAGAATATTTTCTTTAATTTTACCAAATACAAATAGACTAGATATTGTAACTGGAATTCTTGTTTGATAACTATTTTGTTATATATAATTTTACTATATTTATTTTGTTATATATGATTTTTTGATTAGACAGAAAAAGGGAAGTGCTGTGGGATGCCTTTCTATATGCTGTGAATATATGTTGCTCTCATTGGCTAATAAATAAAGTAGCTTTGGCCTATATCAAGGCAGCTTAGAGGCAGGCAGGAAATCCAAGCACAGATACAGAGAGAAGAAGGGCAGAGTCGAGGGAAATGCCAGCCTGCCCATCCAAGAAGCAACATTTAATGAGATGCAGGTAAAGCCACAGAACACATGGCGATACATAGGTTAACAGAAATGGGTTAAGTTATAAGAGCTAACTAGCAAGGAACTTGAGCTATAGGCCATACAGTTTGTAATTAACATTAAGCCTGAGTGATTATTTTCTAAGGGCTGTGGGACTGTGGGTGGGAGAGATTTGTCTGGACTGCAGGTCTGGGCAGGACTGGAAGCCACACCAGAATAGAAAGAAGGTTTGCTATGATTTAAGTTTGTCCCCTAGAATTCACATGTAAGAGACAGTACTCAGTGAGACAGTGTTGTAAAGGTTGTAAAGTGAAACTTGTATAAAGTACTGAGGTCAGCAGGGATCCAAATGGATTAGTGCTTTTTTAACTGGAGTGCTTTAATGATTTTGAGTAGTTTCTAACATAGATGAGTTTGGTATCACTTCTCTTTCTACCTGCTACACATGTCATTCTACCTTCCAACATCGATGAATAAGTAAAATTTCCGTGGCCAATGGTAGTTGGCCTTTAACTTTGTACTTTCCTACTTGTTTTGTATAAATTACTAAGTCTCTAGATAGCCGAGGGATCTAGGATAAAACCAAATAATACTGGCTTAAAAATATGTAGTGATAAAATGACCCCTAGTGACATTCTGCTATACTCACAGATCAATGTCTTGCTCAGCCATCATCAGAGACGCTTCCTCCTGCATCAGATGGGAAAAAATACAGAAACCTCAAGCCAGACATTATTCAGAGAGAAAGAGAGACACAAACACACACACACACACACACACACAGAGAGAGAGAGAGAGAGAGAGAGAGAGAGAGAGAGAGAGAGAGAGAGAGAGAGAGAGAGAACTGGGAACACTCAGCCCTAAATGGGATGTCTATCAAATCCCTCTCCTCAGGGTTCAGGGAAGAAAAGGGATAAAGATTGCAAGAGTCACAGGGGATGGAGAACACCAAGAAAATTAAGCCCTCCAATATACATGATCAAAGCTCATATGAACACACAGAAACTGAAGCAGCATGCACAGATCTGCACCAGATCCTCTGTATATATATATTATGGTTTCTAGTTTAGTGTTTTTATGGGATTCCTGAGTGTGCAAATGCATACATCTCTGATTCTTTTTTTATTTTCATTTTTGACACTTTTATTTATTTGTTTTTAATTAAAATACAATTACATCACTTCACTCTTCCCTTCCCTCCTTCCAACCCCCTTACTCCCTTTCAAATTAATGGCTTCTTTTTCTATAATTATTGTTGTCATATATACATATGTGTGTGTACAAATATATAAATACAGCAATAAATACAATCTACTTAGTGCTGCTTGTATGTACAAGATTTCATAACTGACCACTTTGTATTGGGTAACCAAGTAGAGACTCTCCCTAAGGAAGATTAATTCTCTCTGTTTTAGTCATCATTAGCTGCCTATAGTTCTGTGTCTAGGAGTGGGACCCTGTTATATTTCCCCTCCACATTGTCATGTCTATTGGTGTTGGCATTTCTCAGATCTTATTTAGCCACATTTTTATGGTATCATGTGTGTAGTTTCCCTGTCATTTCCTTTTTATCTTTTTGGCCTTGAGTATTATACTCAAGAACTTATAGTTCCATTAAACCAAATATTCAGTCTTATATAAAGTGATAGTCCATAAGAAAAGTGGTGGTATGTATTTAATATATTCAGAGCAGCACATTATCAAGCAAGATTACACTAAGGGGCCATGACTCTGAGGAGGTACATTCATCTATATTTTTAACACGATTTTTATTGGATCTTTGAGTATTTCACATTATGCACCCCAATCCCATCATTTTCCAGTTCTCCCATATCTGCCCTCTACCCTTGTACCATTTTCTCCAAAAGTTAGTAAAAACAAAAACAAAACAAAAATGTCTTGTCGACCCCTCTAGGCAACAACCTGCTTCTCCGTCAACCACAACATTCAGTACATATACCATTCCACTCCATCTTTCCCACATCTTCATTTGTAATTTGTAAGAGTGGCATTGTAGGTTGTGGTGTGTCACACACAGCTTTTATGTTGGTAAGTCACCCACATTCTAAGCAGTAACAACAAATATTCATTAAGCCCATGTGACAGGCCAGAATTAGATGTTAGTGTGTATGTGTACGCCTTACCTGTGTCGTTCTCACCACTGTGCCGAGAGTGTGCTGATTTACCAATGGGAGCACTATGCACACGTGTATTTATTAGCTGAGTATCTGTATGCATTGGAGGGGGTAATCTGTACAGAATAACTGTTGAAGTTGATGTCTACAGTAGCAATCCAATTCTTCATGAGTAGGGGGTGGTATGAAATGCTCATTCACAGTAATGCAAGCAAGAAAGTCTTTGCTTCAGAAGCAAAATGTGTGAGGAGCAACACTTCCATATTTTCTTTATGTCATGATAAATAAACATGCTTCACATTCAGAAAGAAAGACAATAATTGCATTGAATGCTGAATCCAAATTAAATGAACTAACAAACAGAAACCCAAAGTGCCAACCATCTAACTCTTGTTCTCAAAAGAATGAAATATGAGATAATTCCCCAAAGTGCTGAAACTATGAAAAACTCATTTATCTTTGGCTTTTCCATTGCTGATGCCTAAAAACATATCATAGACTTTGTGGATAGGATAATCATGTAAATTTTGGCCAGTTTTTCTATATGGGCTACATGATGAATTTGCTAAGACCCTGTGTAAATTTTTTATTTTTTGAAAATTAAAATGTACTAATATAATTTTCTAATACTTATGCTATTTTAAATTTGGATATATTCTTTGTACTTTTATGTAAATGGATATTTGTGTTTTTGTTTTTCATTTCTAAGTGCTTTGGTTCTACCAAAAGAAATAGGAAATTATTTCCATAGGTAACTCTATAATGGTATTTGTGTATATACAATTTATTTGCATGAAGAAACTCAAAAAGGATGCAGAAGGAAATACTTAAAAACTATATAAATTGGGAGTCTGGAAATAACTGGATCGGTACTTCTATGTGGGAACAAGACTCTACATGTGCGAAATAATTTATATACTTAAAAATAAACTACTGTTATCTCTATATTAGAGAAGAAATTGAGGGGAGAAATGGCAGTAACTCCTGAGGTTTGCATTCTGCATATGGAAAGTGCTGCTGAAGAATTCTGATGAAAAGATGTGTGATACTATAAAGCGTCCAACAGAGAGAATGGACTAGAAAGAGTTAGATGTGGAGACAAGGAGGCCAGTGACAGCCCCAGTCTGGGTGACGAACAGTGGACTTCAACTTAAGAAAGATGACATATAACGGAACATGTCATTCAGCAATACTGAACATCAACATTACCTGTTACCGCACTAGCATGTGAAGGGGGAAGAGAGCAGGAGGGCTATCTCAGAGTATGTGGGTGACTGCTTGTCAGGACTGTCAGGTCCAAACAAAGGCAGGAAAAGCAAAGAAAGAGGGAAGAGAGAAGAGTTTTGTCTTGGAAATGTGATTGGGTGCCTGGGGAGCATCTAGATAAAGAGTTGAGTCACATCAGAGCTTCAAATGGAAAGACACAAGAAGGTGAGGAGATGAAAAGCATGGGGTCCTGTGTGGTAAGACCTGTGTCATATCTTCAGAGTGACCTGCAAACCCTTGAGCTGCTGACAAACTTTTTTGAGGGTCCATTGCTAAGTATTGGGAGCTGGTCATCTGTCTCAGTTCCCTTCATTCTTTATCCCATTCTTTCAATACATGCTTTAATAGATGATGGTAAAGATACATTTGCTATTGAAAACCTCATTATTAAATAAAATGCCTGTGTAATCACCTGTCAAGTAATTACTCATTCAGAAATGCATTTTTATTTTCTTAATTATAACTTCAAAAATCACCTTTGCTGTTATAAAACAAGTTTTTCATGGTCTGTTTAATATATGAACCTTGATATATTTTCTGCCCTTATCTAGAGGAAATACACAATTTGTTAAGTAAACATATAATTTCCAGCAAGTATATAATGATCTGATACCAAATCCTCTACAGAAGAATTGGCAGGCTATTCTAATGCTAACAGGAAGTAGGAAGTTCATTGTTAGGAAGGTTGAGAGTCTCTGACCTTCTGCAATCTGAGAGGCAAATAGCAAGCTGTTCATTTTAACTTTTTCTGGCACATGGCTGTTGGCAATAAACACATTGGAAAGCCAAGAAACCCAAGTGTTCTGGCTAATGTCTAGGAAAAGTAATGTAAATTGAAAAAAAAAATGCAATCATCAGATTGCCTGCAGGCAAGGCTTAGGACATTTTTTGATGGATTGTTGAGATAGGAAGGCTTAGCCCATGGGGCGATGGTACCACTCTTGAGGCACGTGGTCCTAGATAGCATAACAAAGTAGGCTAAGCAAGCCATGAGGGAAAAGCCAGTGAGCAGTGTTCCTCCATGGCTGATGCTTCAGTTCCTGCTTCCAGGTTTCTGAACTGCTTGAGTTCCTGACCTGACTTCCCTCAGAGGTAGAGTGTTACCTGGAAGTACAAGATGAAATAAACCCTTTGTCCCCAAGCTTCTTTTGGTCATGGTGTTTATCATAGCAATAGAAACCCCGACTAAGACACCAGCATATGGGGGAGCACAGCTACATCAAATGCTGTTTTTTGCTAAGTGACCAAAATGCTTTCCATCGAGGGTGCAAGCAGTTCATATTAGAAATGGGTACACATGCCACAGGGGTGTCTTCTTAAGTTTTTTATCATTGCTGTCAAATGTTATAACTGACAGGGGCTTAAGCAACCATCATTATTTTCTTATACTTTTCTTGGTCAGTAATCTGGTATAATAACTTGATTTAAATCAAGATGTCAGCATTGTCATGCTCCTCTGCAGACTCAGGAAAGGAATCTGATTCCATTCTATCCACCCATATTTTCTGACTAGAGGTCCTGATCCTCCATCCCCAAAGCCTGTGGCACAGCATCTCTCTGGCTCCCATTTCTGCTTTATGCTTCTACTTTAAAAAGAAAAGATACAAAAAACCCACATTTTTATTTTTATTTTTATTTGAGATAGGGCCTTGCTATGTTTTTCAGGCTAGTCTTGAACTCAGTAATACTCCTGTCTCAGCCTTCCATGTTCTGGGATTACAAACATGTGCTCCATACCCAACTGTTCTATCACTCTTAAAATGAGTCTATATTGGTTAGCTCAGAATAATTTCCCTGCAGTGGAATCAGCTGATTGGAAACCTTAATTTCATCTCTGTAATTAAGGTACATTTGCTTTGAAAGCAAATATAGTCACAAGTTTCAGGGGTTACTATGTGGACATCTTTCTGGGGAGAGAACTCACTCATTATTCTGCCCAGTATAGTGTTTTGCATATCAACTGTTTAACTGTTCATAACCCAAGAGGTTATGCTGGAACACTCTGCAAACTTATATTTGTATAATAAAGAATATGGACAAATTCAAAGGAGAAGAACATTCACTCTATTGGGATGTAAGAGAATTGACTACTACAATAAGTCAAGATTTACATGACATTGTAAAATAACAGATTAATAAAAGTTAAACTGGGGTCAAGATAAGTTATAGAAAGGTGATTACTCCTATAAGAAGCCGTATTGGTACAGCAGGAACTCCTTGTACAAAATGGCTCCCTTTCATCTACATTTTGGCTACCTAATCATTTTCATGCAATGTAGCATGCAAACAGGCCAAATGAGATGAGCTCACTATATGCTTTGGCGTCCAGTCCTTATCTAGCTGATAAAAGTTCATCACCACTAACTCTGAAATCAACAGAGTAGTGAGACAGAACACAAGGACATATGAATGATTTTTGTACACCTGTGTCCATGGTCACAGAAAAGAGAGATTTCCTGGCCTGAATGTCCGTTAGATTCTGAAGATTTTGTGGAATTGGCAACCTGAGAGTGGAACCTCTTCTACCTGGTGTTATGTTGGAAATGGGGCGTAAAATACAGAGGGTCTTGTGAAAGTAACAAGTTGGTGGCTTTCTGTGACACTGAATTGCTGACCTCCATATTGGCTTTGGTACTTACTGCTCAGATTTGATCTTTGTAAAGGGATGGAACCACTGATGGGCACTTTTGCCATCTCCCTTCTTCCTTCCCACAGCATTCTGTGGAATAGACTTGCTAGAATCCAATATTAGCAGTGAGGCTCAGAAAGCTACTAAGCCATTCCCAGAACAAAGGTAATGGGAAATAATAAAGATGAGTTATTTTTGCTTTTATTTTAGATTTTTTTTGGGGGGTGGGGAAGGTAAGACATGGTCTCATTATGCAACCCTGGCTGACCTGGGAGTCATTATGTAAATCAAGCCAGCTTTGAATTTTCAGTGATATTCCTGCCTCTACTTCCTGATTACTGAGATTAAAGGCCTGTGCCACTATCCACTATTATATCAACCCAATGGATGTGCTTCATGCCTCATCTTACATATAAAGACATTAACAAGTGGCTGCTGATACTAGAGCTTTGATATTGTCAATGTGTCAGTGCAGATGCTAAAATTCCAGTTGCTTTTTAAATTTTACTATAATGTATATCTGGAACTAATAAATAATGCACCAAAAACATTTTTATAAGAATTACTCATTTCTGAAATGCTCATTGACAAATGGTCTATAAAAGGTAAAGTGCATGTCCACAAGTCTGAGCTCACTCAACTTGTCTACTGTACCACAGTAAGTTGGATTCAGAAAAGGTCAGATCCAGCATTCTCAGTACAGGCCCTATGGGCCATACTCTCATGCCTTTATTTGTAAAATATGTGTGAAAATCCCTGTAATGTCTTATTTATTAGAAAGAAGATGATTATCACAGAAAGCTGAGAAAAAATGAGAAATGTCTCAAAAAAAAGTCCCTCCAGTATAATCTGTATTAATCTTGACTTTTTTAAAAAAGTTTTTATTTAATTTTTATTTATGTGTATGTATATATGTCTCTGTGCATATGCATGTGTCCCTGCCAAGGCCAGAAGAGGGCACTGAATCCCCTAGAGCTGAAATTACAGGAGACTGAATGCTTGAACCAAACTCCAGTCCTTCAAAATAACAGTGTGTGCTCTTAACTTCTGAGCCACTTCTCCAACTCTCACAGTCTTGATTTTGCTATACGATACTTAGCACTTGACAACAGTAGAGCAGACAAAACCAAAGCAAATAGATAAGATGAGACCAGATAAGTGAACCCCAGGGTAACCTGTCTTCCTGGATGAAGGGCAAGATCACCCATTAGATGCAGAGGAGACAGCTTAGTCAATATACACTTACTGCACAAGCAAACAGACAAGAATTTGATTCCTTATACCCATGCAAACAAAAGAGATGATTAAAAAGCCAAATGTGGGCCAGGCGGTAGTGGCACACACCTTTAATCCCAGCACTTGGGAGGCAGAGCCAGGCAGATCTCTGTGAGTTCAAGGCCAGCCTGTTCTACAGAGCAGGATCCAGGAGAGGCACCAAAAGTAGACAGAGAAACCCTGTCACAAAAATACCACCCCCCCAAAAAAAGCAGCCAAATGTGTTAGTGTACACTTGTGATTTCAGCACTAGAGAAGTGACAGGCAGGTCCCTGGAGCTAACTCGCCAGCCAGCCTAGTCTAGTGAGTTCCAAGCCAATGAGAGATCTTTGTCAAAAAATAAAAACTAAATAATAATAATAATAATAATAATAATAATAATGTGGACAGAGCCTAAAAAATGACACCAGAGTTTGGCCTCTGGCCTCCACACACACATACATGTACCTGCATGCATACATGTGAACATACATACACACACACACCCCTAATTAAATAAATATTGAAAATTACATTGGAAAGATCTCTTAGTAAATTCATTATTACTCTCAGAACAATATTTCTAGACTGAGTATCTGGACTATGAAATAAAGAGCAGCCACGCAAGAAAGGGCACGGAAGTGGAAAAACAGGTACATTTTGCAAAGTGTTAAAGATCATTTTGTGGTAATGATCGACCACATCTCATATTACTCAAAGTGAAACAAGACAGCATGACAAATTCAATGTGTGTGTTGGAGCCATTGGCCCCTGCTCTCCAACTTGAAATACCCATTCTGTTCTCCATGTTGTTGATGACACAAAAGAGTAAAGAAAATGACAGCACCCCTTTTTTGAAAGCTCTAAGCTGGCAAGGTATTTCTGTGGAAAAGCATGCTGGCCACCAAGCCTGACAACATGTGCCAGAGAAGAACAACTATTCCAAGTCATCCTCTGACCTCCACATACATGCCATGGTGTCAGGTACACATGCACAAGCATGCACACACACACACACACACACACACACACACACACACACACACACACACACACACACACCAGGGAGGGGAGAGAGCAAATAAATAAACTAAATTAAGAAACAAGATTGATTAGGCTGTCTTGAGTATTTTGTGGTTCCTTTTGAATTTTAGGGCAGCTATTAGTTCTGTGAAGAATAAGACAGGGATTTTGATTGGGATTGTATTGAGTCTGTAAAGAGCTTTTTATAAAATTTTCATTTTCTCTATATTAATTCTAACAACCCATGAGCATGGGATGTCTTTCCATTTTCTGGTATCTTTCACTGTCCTTTAGAGGTTTAAAATTTTCATTGTAGATGTCCTTCACTTCCTTGGTTAGGTTTATTCCTAGATATTTTGTTTTCTTTGGGGTTATTGTGAATGAGACTGTGTCCATGATCTCCTTCTCTGTGTGCTTGTTGTTGATGTATAGAAAAGCTATTGATTTGTGCAAGTTGATTGTGTATCCTGCCATACTGCTGAATTTCCTTATCATTTCTGGAAGTTTTCTGGTAAAGTTTGGGAGATCTCTAATGTATCATATCATGTCATTTAGAGGGATAGTTTGACTTCTTTTCCTGTTTGTATTCCTCTCATTTCCTCCCCTTGTCTTATTATTCCTAGCACAATATTGAAATGGAGTGGGGATCGTACACATCCATGTCTTTCTCCCGACTTCAGTGTGGTTGCATCAAGCTTTTCTCGCTTTAGGATGATGTTGGCTGTGAGTTTGTCATATATAACTTGTATTAAATTGAGGTATTTTCCCTCTTATCCTACATTCTCTATGACATTTCATGAAGCTATGTTGGATTTTGTCAAAGGCTTTTGCTGCATCTATTGATCCAGAGGTAGAAGATAAGTTTCTATTGCTAAAGACACTATAAACTTCAGGCTTGGGTCCCAGGGACCTCCAAGCTGGCACTGACATTAATGTCTCCTCCCGGAGGACTCGTTTTCATGGTATCAGAAGGTACCATTCAAGCTTCCAAAGGAGGGAACCAACAATCCAGGCTAGCTATGACCACAATAATGACCAGCATGGTAACAATAACTCTAAGGGTGCAGTAGTGACACTCAGACCTTGATAGTGACCAGTGGTTCTCTAATTGGACTTAAGACTCATTCAACAAGGAGGAAATTGTGTGGGGTACTGGAAATATAATGAACTACCCAGGGCTAGTAAAGTCATGGGACTTAGAGAAGATCATAAAACCACTACTATACTAAACAAGCATAATCACTAATCACATACTAAATATTTGTCCTTATAACCACAGATAAGTATAGTCTTTACTCCTCATCAAGGATAGTTGTTCATTATTTAAAGAGATAATTACAGAAAACCACAACAAATCAAAATGCAGAATTGTGGAGCCCAATCCAATGGATACATTGACAAAATAATTTGCACACTTAAGACTCAGGTAGCATTATCGAAGAAAGTATAAAAAAGACTATGAGCCAGAGGATCATAGCTGAAGTTTTTCCTGTGCTCACCTGGTACCAAGGAACCCACAGTTGCTTATAAAATAATCACTCAGACACTTGTATTACTTATAAACTGTATGACTGTGGCAGGCTTCTTGCTATCTAAGTTCTTATATCTTAAATTAACCCATTTCTATTAAACTATAAGTTGCCACATGGCTTGTGGCTTACCGGTACTTTACATCTTACTTCTCATGGCAGCGGCAGCTGTCAGCATCTCCTGACTCAGCCTTCCATTTCCCAGAATTCTCCTCTCTGCTTATCCCACCTGTACTATACTTCCTGCCTGGCTACTGGCCAATCAGTGTTTTATTCATCAACCAATCAGAGCAACACATTCACAGCATACAGAGCGATCAATATCCACAGCAGAGAATCATGAAGTTTTCTGTGAGATTGGGTCTCCAAGGAATGTTAGAAGCTCCAGCAATAAAGTCTCACCAGCATGGCAGCCTAAAAATGAGCTGAACAAGGACAACAATAATAGACATGTTAACATGGAAGGGTAAGGTCCAAAGAGCCTCTACCATACCGAAAGAACTACAGGCAAATAGGAAACGCTGAGAGTGGAAGAAACAGTCTTCTTCAGGGGAGAGCACAACAAATGGTTTTCCAATAGCAAATGATCCTCCCTGAAAACATATGTAAAAGTAACAGTATACAGACTGCTCAGGTTATAATTAGGAATATACATGTATAGTATAGAAATATACACGCCTGCACATAATAACTATTTTTTTTTTTTTTTTGGTTTTTCGAGACAGGGTTTCTCTGTGTAGCTTTGCGCCTTTCCTGGAACTCACTTGGTAGCCCAGGCTGGCCTCGAACTCACAGAGATCCGCCTGGCTCTGCCTCCCGAGTGCTGGGATTAAAGGCGTGCGCCACCACCGCCCGACGCGATAATAACTATTAATGAAAAAAAAGGTCATGAACTTGAAAGGGGACAAGGGAGTGGTTGAGGGGAGGAAAGAGTAGGGGGAAAGGATATGATTATATTATAATTCCCCAAACAAACAAACAAAAATAAATAAACCAAACAAACAAACCCCAGGAAGTCTCACTTGGTCATTAATGAACAAGGGAGTGTGTGTCCAACTGAGGAGACTCAGACTAGGGTAGCAAATGAGAAATTAATATCTCACTGAATTATTATTCAAAGCAACTCTTCTCAAGTATAGATGTTCAATAAAATTTGAATATTATTTTTAAAATTCTAGAGTTTACAGCTTCTAGGAATGTAGTGTATTCTCTTGTAACTTATCTTCACACACAGTACCCGAAATGGCCAGTATTAGCTTTTTTAAACAATCAGCTCCATTCTTTTTGAATTCTGCTGTGAGCGATGCTGGGTATCAACAACTGGGTTGTCCTACTTCAGTGGCCATGCCTGATGACTATTTAAAACAGCTCAGGGCTTCTTGCTGCCTTTGCACATGCCTTCAAAGATCTACATATATAGCCTACCTACTTGAAGTTCTTCAATGTAATTGTCCGAAGAGACAAATCATTCCTCATAACACTCAGAAACCTTGTGCCAGCATTTGCTTTAAGTTTTCTTTACAGCATTCATCATTATATGTGTTACAGTCTTTGGTAGGATGTTTAATTTAGTCATAATATAAGTTAAATCTGGAGATTTCTGCATTATTTGGCTATTAAAATTTGTTCCTATATATTTCTGTCATAGTTAGCTTATATTTTGCTTTCATAAAACCATGACCAAAAACAGCTCAGGGTAGGATAGGGTTTATTTGGATTACACTTCCATGGCACAGTCCATCACAGAGGGAAGTCAAGCCAAGAATTCAAACAGGAAGCTGGAAGCAGGAGCTGATGTAGAGGGTGTGGAGGAACACTGCTTATTGGATTGCTTCCCAGTTTGCTCAGGTACCTTTCTTATCTATTCTCATTAATTTTTTTTCAGTGTAATCTCAAGTCATTTCTAAATATCTAACAGTTGATCCATTGTTGACTAAATTGGATTGGATGGCAGAAAGTGATAGAATCATTGGCATCATATTTTTTCTACAAATCTTGTTGATTGTCAATTACCATGTATCCGGTAAACATTCATGGCACTTATATTTTTGAAATAATTTTTTGTTGGCACCAACTATGATATGAAAGTTTATTGTCTAAGTATTCATATATAGTGAATATTTTATACATTATTTTTAATTTGGGTCCTTATTTAAACATATTTCATGATGTTTTCAAGTTTAGTGTTGCCAACATCTGAAGGTCATAACATGGTCAAGGAATGTCTTAAAATAGCTGGCATTTTGATTAGCCCTGATTCCTCCTTTATCTCCCTTTACATGGGTTCATTAATATACCTCTAATATGTTATTAGCCCCACATTGAGACACTGTCACAAATTAGCACTCTAATTTCAAATAAAGACTAGTTAGCAGTTCCGTCTCTTCATCCCAGAAGGCTCTTGAGAAGAACAAGCATACTGAATTTCCATTGTCTTCTCCTCTATAGAACCTGTCTGTTCTGCCTGCCATGGCCCTCCTGCTTCCTTCCTGCCATGGGACTTTATTTCTCAGATTTTTGCCTTCTGACAATAAATGACCACTTTACTTCCATGTGAGTTCAGACATTGCCCCTGAATCCCAGGCCTGAAGGATATAGGAGAAGTGGGTAATCAGCAAGTGCTCTATGAAAATTTTAAAGAATCCATTAATTTAGTTCTGAAAAATATCATCCATCTTCCACTGGACACAGAGGACCATCTGCTAACTTTTGCTGAAATGCAATAAAACATAAAGTAAGAAAATGTCAATTCGACTCATCATTCCTTTTAAAAAATTTCTATTTCATGCATATGAGTGTTTGGCCTGTATGCATGTCTCTGTGCTATGTACATGACTGGTGGCCACAGAAATCAGGAAATGGTGTCAGAATCCCCTCAGGCTAGAATTACATGTGGTTGTGAGATGCCATGTGGGTGCTAGTGGTCAAACCCAGATCCTCTGGGAAAGAAGCTATGTGCTCTTACCCACAGTACCATCTCTCTAGTCCTTATTTTTCTATTCTTAGTCCCCCCCTCTGTAAATTGTGAATGTAAACAAGAAAAGAAAATTCCCTGCACCCTCCTTTCCCATGCCTCATGGTCCGTCTCTCTGGGGACGGCCGAGTGGCCATTCATTTTGCCTGTATGTACATTTCTAAGGCAAAGTAGGGCTCCTAATGGTTCCTTTAGATCTTGTCAAGACATTGTCCTCACAGCTGTGGAGAACACCCAGTACGTTTATCCACCTCTGCCTTCAAGATGTTTCCATTCTGCTTTTGAGTGAACCAGTGAACCGGGGCATCAGCTCGTTAGAGGCTAGATACCCACATGCACAAAAGTAGAATTGCTTCGACTCAGTGGTCACCTACCAGGCTGCAGAACAGAGTATTGAATAAGTGTCATCAGAAGGGAGACACAGAAGAAGGTGGTTCCTTAAGTCTACGGAAGAGAACAACAGCAATAAAAGGAAGCAGGTACCCGTGACCACCAGCAGACAAGAGGTTAGGGCAAGCCTTTCAGTGAAGCTGCCCTGAAGCGGTGGCCTAAATAAAGAGAGGTTTGAATTTCAGTGTAGGTCACAAGTAAGGTCCTTTTAGGAATATGTGTGTGTGTGTGTGTGTGTGTGTGTGTGTGTGTGTGTGTGTGTGTGATACATCTGAGGATTCTCAGTTGATGCCTGAAGTAATGACTAGTCCCAAACCTATTTACTCTTTTAAACCACATAGTTAAAGTCTTTAGCATCACCAAGCACTTGCTACACACTATGACTACTATGATTATAAATTCTGGCAGTTGAGATAAGACAACAAAATTACCATGTGATTCTTTTACTTTTTCAAAATACCATGGGTAGACTTATTCTTTGTACACATGCATGTGTGTGCAGGAGTGTGGTTGAGTGCAAGTATACATGCTTACCTGAAGATCAGAGGTCAGTACCATGGGTTGTATCCCTGGAACACAGTGTAATTTATTTTTAGACAAGGTCTTTCATTGATCTGTAATTCACCTTTTAGCCTAGTCTGGCTGGCTAGTGAGTCCCTGAAATTACCCTGTCTCTGACTCCACAGCTCTGGGGTTGCAAGTATACACTACCATGCCTGGATTTGGGCTTTTCCTATGTGTTACACAGATTAAATTCTGGTCACCATACTTCTGTAAAAGGCACTTTCTGATTGTGCTACGTCCCATACTCTAAGTTTTTATTTTTATGGTGATCCCAACAACCTCAGCGTGTGACTTTTTTTTTTCTCTACTCATTTAAGTACCTAACTTCTATTTCTTGGCTTAAAGGTAACACCTGATAGCTCCTATTTAGCTTAGAATTATAATGAGATATCTTGAACACAGTTACATACCATTACAGTCAATCTGACAACAAGGGTCTCCTAAGGGACTCACTGATGGGCGCCGTATATAGTGTGCATACTCTGTACCTGGACAAATGGATAATTCATGCCATGATCAGGACAAAGTGAGAACACTGTGAAATTTTAAATTTATGAATTATTAAATTCTGAAATTAAAATTTTCTATGTAATGTTTCCAGACTGCAATCAGCTTGAAAGTGGAAAGTGGAGTATGGGATGAAGGTGGCCACTGTGTACATACATGCCTCTATCCACATGTAAGTACATGTAGGCACTAGTATACTTTGGCTTTCTCATTCTGCTTTAGTGAGCATAAATATTAATTTTAGGTAATTAAAATTCTTAATATTTCTAATAACTTATTAAAATGTAAGTTATATAATGTAGGACAAATTAAGAACAACCTAAATTGAATGAGAGTGTATCTGGGACCCCATAGGTCATTTACAAAACTGGAGCTGACCTTTGCATCATTACTTGTTTCCATGTCTCTTCCTGGGCTCATAAGGATGGGAGCTTTAATCTTCTTTTCCTAAAACTCTAAGTAAATGGATTTATAGTAATGGCCAGATCTGAAAGCTGCCACACCTAAAAGCCAGTCCTACAAAATAATAAAAGTCTTCTCCTCCCAGAGCTCTCTCCTATTAGTAGAAATTGGAGACTTGAGTTTTCTTTTTTTTCTATTTAAATTTTTTATTCTTCTAAGATATGTATATAAAAATATATTTGCTGTCATTTTTATGTCTGTAAACACAAGTTATTTCCATGAAAATAAGCACTGTTTTTTGAAAACACCTCATCCTCGCCATATTACTTAACAAAAAGAAAAAAAAATACCATTATACAAAGGAGGTACATATTAATTTTCATTTTTACCTTATTTAAGATTATATGTAAATGAAAATTACTACTAAATATGGTGTCATATGTTTATGCATACATACAGTTTATGCTGTAATGTTGCATAAAATGTAAAACTGATACATACTGATGCCCAGTCTCTCCTTTGGGTGTATATTTGACTAAACTGTATCACTAAACAAGCACTCTTAACTTGACCATAAAACTTCCCATTTCTGAAAGAATACAATCAATCATTTGAGGTTGGCATATTTTACCATGACTCTCTTGTGTTATCTGAGTC
The DNA here is from genome assembly GCF_049852395.1 of Peromyscus maniculatus bairdii. Classification (NCBI taxonomy): domain Eukaryota; kingdom Metazoa; phylum Chordata; class Mammalia; order Rodentia; family Cricetidae; genus Peromyscus; species Peromyscus maniculatus. The sequence continues at coordinate 38,507,579 of NC_134853.1, forward strand.
TTAGATTACCATGTAAGCTACTCTAAATTGAAATGAATCTAAAGTATTTCTGCCTCAGTACATAACTAAGCAAAAACTTAAATAGAAAAAAATCTATTTTCAGCAAAAGGAAATAAACCCCAAATGAGCTAATCACTTAAACAGAAACTCTGAAAGTATAAAACTTCTAGAAGATACAGAGAAAGGAAAAAAACCCACATGACCTGTCCTGGAAAAAGGTTTCATAGATTTGACCCCCCCCAAAAGTATAGGCAAATAAAGCAAAATCAAACAGTATAAAATCAAACTATAAACCTCTGTACAAAAAGAATAGTACTTAACAAAGTGAAGGGCTGATTTACCAACATGGAGAAAATCTTTTCAAAGTATACATCTGAAAAGGGATTAACCTCAAAACATATAAGGATCATAAGCAGCTCTGCAGAAAGAAAACAAGTAACAACTAAGAAATTGGCAAACAATCTGGACAGGCATTTCTCAAAACTATGAGGACTACAGTTCCATGACCAACTGCATGGAAAGGTCCTACCTTGTTTCTAGCAGAGAATTTCAGCAGTAGCAAAAAGAACAATCCTAGGTTTGAATGCCAGCTTTCAAAAAATGTGATCATGATAATGCCATATGTAGTGCTTAGTATGAGTGAGCTTAGATAGTCTGTCTTATTAAATCTTCACAAAGCTTTTATAATGACGACATCACTGTCTTGAGTTTGAGGATGAAAAAGATGATGTTTTAAGAATTTGAGAAACATAGTTCATTTATCTACAAAGCCTCAGAAGTGATGTGAATGTTAGAGTCACACTCCCTGGAAAGACTCATTAGCTCACTTGCTTTAAGTTTTTTCACATTCATTTATTTATTTAGTGTAATGAAGAGGATGTTGAGGTCTGAAGAAAAAGTTCGGGAGTTGATGCTCTCCTTCCCCTATTTGGTCATCTGGCTTGGTAACAGGCAAGAGTCCTTAACAGACGAGCTATGTCACTGGTTCTAACTCACTTACTTTAATAGGCTCTGATTGATGGTCATCTGTAACATGATGGGAAATTCTAGTGTTAGGATACAAATAATGATACATAGTGGTTCATGTCCTTAAACTTCCAGTCCATGTGTCTGCTTCCCAGAAACAGAGTAGAATGTGCCAAGTGTCAGGAGAAGACAACAAACAAGGTTCTCTGAAAGTAATGCATAAATGACTGGCAAAAATATATAAAGTAAATACATATGATCTTCCCATATGCAAATCAGCTCTTCTGTAGACCCAAGGCCTGTGGTAGGTTGAAGAGAAGGAAGGAGCCGGGCGGTGGTGGCGCACGCCTTTAATCCCAGCACTCGGGAGGCAGAGCCAGGCGGATCTCTGTGAGTTCGAGGCCAGCCTGGGCTACCAAGTGAGCTCCAGGAAAGGCGCAAAGCTACACAGAGAAACCCTGTCTCGAAAAACCAAAAAAAAAAAAAAAAAAAGAGAAGGAAGGAATGAAGAAGCACAGAAATCACATGATAAAAAAGTTTATTGAAACTGCTAAATACTGCATAATTTAAGGGAAGAATGTGACAAAAATGCTGTTTAGACGTTGAATATTAATTTTGCAGTGTGTCAGTGTTTAATGAAGAAAAGACTTGGTGATGATAAGATGAGTGTGTATATCACTAGCTAACTAGAGCAATTGATTGGTGGTACCAGGTGCTTCCAAACACTGTCCAGTTATACCTGCAACCCATACTGCAGCCTGGAAACTCTGAAGCCATATCTAACAAAAGGAAACAGTTCCTCTGCATTGGACAGCAAGCAGAGCTGGAGAGAGATGTGTCTCTGCCTCCTTCCAGATTGTGGCTGTAAAGGCCCATCACTGTCCTACCCTTGGCAGCTCACTATGCCCCTGGGACTTTGGGGAGACATTGTATGTAAGTCATGATATATGCACATGATATTAGGGAAGCCCACCATGTCATCACATGCACAAAGAGTCACAGTTACATCTAAATAAGATAAAAGCTATATCTTATTGTGAAAACATGTCAGCAAATGAAATGAATGTGTCTGTAAAAGTAGAAATGGGATAATCTAGTTGTGCTCTGTGTTGTTTATCGGGCTGTGTAAAATGTTGTTGCTTCTGTACTTTGCCATGTGACTACAGGACCACACAGTCATGAGGTTAGCCACCCTCAGAAGCATTGGCCATATTAGGTTGGTCACAACAGGGCCCTACGGCAGGGCAGGTAAAGGATCATCAAGCATCCATGCTTGTGGACACTCAGCTAACAGATCTTGCTTGGATTAAGAAAGTCACTGCACCTCCTTGCTAATCACCATGTCCTTGTCTTTCTGTGACATCTCCTATCTGTTTCTCCTGACCCACTGGAATGTGACAGGTATTCTTTCAAATTTCAGATGGATTTTATTGGTGGATTGTCATTAATTTACTCAGCAAATATTTAATGAATCCCAATGATATAAGAGACCATGGATAAATGTCACCCACAGCTCTTTAAACAGTGGGGTGATGATCAAATAATGTTATTGTTACTTTGCTTTATTTTAAAATTTGCTTTTAGTATACATTAAATTTACCATGGAAAAGAGATACATTTTTAGTATTTTAAAATATATTTCCCTAAATCCAGTTTAAATTAACATTTTAAGTGATTTAGCAACTTCTGTGTTCATATTTCCAAGTGCAAAGCATTTGAAGAGCATCTTGGAAAATCATTTATCAAAACAGCAATCCCAAATTCCATCTTTGGGGTACAGGTGCTATCAACTAAGGAATATGTACAGACAGGTTTATCTCCACCCTGTGATACTCAAAGGCTTCCTCCTCTTATCTACTCTCCGCTGAACCTTTGCAGTGTTGACTCTGTACTGATCAGAGAAACAGAAAAGGATAGGAATGAAGACATAGAGCAACTTTGCTCAGCATACATGCTGCGTTCTCACTAATATTTATAGCCCAGTGGTCCCCATGGCCTACCATCATATCCCAAGTGTTATGGCTTGAATAGAAATTGTCCTCAAAAGTCCATGTGCTCAATATTTGGTCCCTGGTTTATAGCACTCTTTTGGGAAGTGTTAGAAGTAGAGCCTATCTAAAGAAAATAAATCACTGGGCCAAGTCTTTGAAGACTACACCTGATTCGGGTACCTTTCCCTCCTGTGCTTCCAGATGGTCATTAAGAGAAGACAACCTTTTCACACATAGTCCCATTGCCATGATATTCTGTCAAAGAACATGCAGCTGAGAAACTTTAGACTGAATTCTCTGAAACTGTCATCCAAAGAAATAGCTCCTCTTCTCATCTGTGTCTCTCAACTATCTGATCAGAATGATGAAAGTCCGGCTAATGTGCTGGTTTTAATTTATTATTACCCAATGTGTCCTATTAGGATAGGAATGCCTACAAGGCATTGTCCTTTTTCAAGTGAGCACTGCCTCTCTCTGTCTATAACAGAATTTTACTTCCTTCAACACCTGAGGAAGGTGGTGGTCATTTTAGTGATGACTTCTAGTCTAGTGGTAGCAGCAGGTATTTCAGAGGTGGATGCTGGCCTTCCATGGTACTGCATTGGTCAAAGCATCAGTGCAACAGCTGTAGATACCTTGGTAGCTATAGAAGGAGATATGAATACTTCCTATGAGTTAGTGGATCTGCATTTCACACAGGCTGTCTGCAACATCAGGTATGTTGGTGAACACAAGCATGCTTGTGCACATCTTAACACTTTCTGGATTATCTTTCTTTTAGCTGGCTCATGACTCTTTTTTGAAATCAATCACATTCTTCAATGACTGTATAAATTTTTCCTCACAGCTCCAACAACTTCTATTTTTAAACTTATTCAGAAATATCTCTATAAATAATTAGGAGACGGATCAATGTTTGCTCAACAGAGAAAGAAGTATTGCTAAAGTCACACATGGTAGTAGGTGGTGGTTTGTTCTTGAATTCTGTAAATGACTATGCCAAGCCAAGTTGCTGTGCAGTGACATTAACATCCATGATAAGTCAGCGATGGAATGGTGACCATGAATACAGTGGGAATAAGCATCACATCTCATTATATGAGTGCCAGAACCCAGAGATAAAAATGTTCCTGCAGAATGGATGGCCAGCAAGGTAGGCAAGGTGATTTAGAATGCTGGGAAGTCAGCATTCACCTGCCCATTATCCACAAGAGGAGCAAGAAGAGCATCATACAGACTGCAAGAAAATGAAAGTCAGCTCATCCTTGGTGGGTGAGGTAGAAACTACCTTATTCTACTTGTTTTTCCACTGTTAAATTGGCAGTATAGACACCTTGAATAACTGTGCAAGTGAATGCTGACAAGAATCATTCACTGAAGAAAAGACAAAAGAAACCTTAAACATACACCTTACACATATTCTGATATTTAAAAATTCCCATGAAGTGAGCAGAAACCCTAAAACCTCCATTCCAAGGGCAGTCCATTAGCCAATGGGTTGCTTGTCTAGATGGCCAAGGAATAATTCCATCTGTTAGCTCTCCAGATAGTTAGCATTTTAGTTAAGATGACAGAACAGTGAATTACCCACCAGAACAGCATAAACCTTAAAGCACAGTAAAAAGATTATGCATATTTACTGAGTGCTTGCTTAGAAGAATATGTGATGCTTGTCCGTGAAGATCTGCTGTATGTTTTGCAATCTGCAACTACATTTGGAATTCTAGGCTTGAGTACTCTCCATTGTGAACAACCTTCTTGGGGACTGCCTTGCACAGCACACTTACTTACTATGTTGGTATAGACCTTTGTAAGGTTGAAATCCACACCCTGGCCTAGGGAGGTATAACAAGATTTTGGCTTTATGAACACTCTGGGTAAGCATCATTTTTCTTTCTCTACATTTCTTTGAGGACTTTTAAAGTTTAGTTTTAAAAAATTAAATAATATCAGAAAACATAATGGGGACAAAAGCAAGCTCATGTTGCATTACTTTCTAGCTTGGATGGCCAATCTCACTTTCACCTCCTTTTAGTCATTTCTTAAAGCACTTTCTCCATACTTTTTATGCTGTTATTTGTTGCCTTATGAATTTTATAGATGACTAGAAAACAACCCTTCTATTGATTACTACAGAAGATAAAGATTTGACCTTAACCCTCCCCTGACCTCTGCATGTGTATTATGTCTTATGTACTCCATAAGTAGCATATACATCTATGATTCGGTGTGCTATGGTTGCCTGCCCTCACTAGTGAGTCATTGTGGATTCATTTTAACTCAAAATTTTCTCATTTTAAAATTGGGTTGTTTCCTTACATAGCTATTATTAATGTCACCCTTGTGTGTTTTTTAATCTATGGAAACAAATACCTTCCAAGATTTTTTCCAAAAACCACTAAACAATAATACTGTATCCCATATTTTCCCATGGATGCTGCTTTCCCACACTTATGCTTCTTAGAACTGATAAACAGTTCGCTTCCAAAGGCCACCCTCCTGTGCTCAGAACTGTCTCCTGATCTTGTTCATTCTTAGGTAAGTTCCTTATTTGCCTAAAGTTTCTCAGATAGGGTGAGAGGTAGCTTGCATACAGGTTAAGATTTTGAGTACCTGAAAGTATCCAGTCTACTTTTTTTGCTGGAAGGATATATTTTTGGTTAAGCAAAGAATTTCTTATCAAAAATCATATAACTCTCAGAATTTCAGGGTCCGCACTGTAAGGTTTCTATTACTTAATTAATTATTAATTAATAGACTTAATGCTGATACAAACATTGACTGCTCCTCCTTTTAGATGCTCCATTTTTCATTTTGACAATTGAGATTTATTATTATTCTTGTTATTCTCGTATTTAACAATGATTAGGTTGTGGGTTTTTATTGTTGGTTGAACTAAATATTTGGTGGTCTGTTAAAAAATTTAGAATTCTACATCCTTCACAATTTCATGTAGTATTTCTTGACTATCTTGTGGTTTTATCTGTTTCTTCCTGGGGAGTTCAGTTACTCATGCTAAACTTTTTGAGATGATCATCAAAAATGCCTCCTTTCTCTTAAAGTTTTAATTTAACTTAGCTAAGTAATTTTTTATTCTACTATATAGGAGACACATGTACTTTGTTCCATTAACATCTTATCTTTGTGTATTTTCATCATTAACTGATACTGCTGTTACAATAGAATCTAGCATTTACATTGTAAGCTATATCGCCACTGAAGATATATATTTTATTTAATTTTTTCTTATATAACCCTCTATTATGTTTCCTCTAAGAAATCTCTCATATTTAAATAGCTTGTGTCTATTTCTCACAGTGAGGGTATTCTACTTCTATCGAGCCTTACCTGTCTGTTCATTTCAAGCACCTGTTATTTCATTTCTCTGGGGCTGTTCCCTTTCCAAGGAATGACTGTGGAGTCCACAGCTATCTTCAAACTCTCGGGCAACATGAGAGTGGGAAGCATGGAAGTCTTGCAGACCAGTGTGCAGCTGCATTTTAATTAATTATTACTGCATCTGATTAAAGTGTTTTAAGTGAGTTTAGGTTATTTGCTGCTGCTAATAACCTAAAGGTGGGAATGGGTTTCTTATCTCTATAAAAAACAGTGTCTTGATGAGTAGGACTTTGGCTCCAGTATATTTTTCCTGAAAGCATCTCCAGGGGAGACTTGGCCTAGCACCATAAATATATGAAACCTGTAATCCAAGACATGAGAACTGGGGAGTGTTATGAATTTCCTACCAAATGGTTTATTCACTTGGAGGAAACTTGCTATCTAATATTACATTAAATTTTTTTTCATGAATCTTTGATTTCTAAAACCTTAAGTAATAGAAAATATAAATAGAAAATTTTCACCAGTATTTGGAAACATTGCATTTGGCTGGGAATTGTGTAACACACATGATGGATATACACAGAAAACATTACAACGTAAAAATGATATAAGGTTTCTTCAAACAACATTCTTGAAATGTACACATTTCAAAATGATGACTTGCATTGTTATGTTGAAAACAACAATGTTAAATGTTTAAGGAAAATGATGAACAAATCTCTTGAAGTAATTACTGAACTGGAAACAGAATCTAAAAAATTGAGTTACAAATCCAAGTATATGTTAAGGCTAGGGCAAAAATGCTACTAACTTGCCCTATGTCCATGTAGAAAGAAATTCAATCCCCTTGTCATCGAGAGCCCTCAACACAATCAATGGCCATATATTCTTTAATCTGTGCCTGAAGCTGAAAGAAATTCAATAGAAACTGTGTTGGCAGATCAAGGACAATGAGTTTATCAACGTGTTTACCTTCCCTGGGAATACACTCTCATGAAAAGTATACACTAAGCCAATATGACCTCTCAGTTCCCACAGTATCTTTGATTTGCCTGTAATTTTAATATCTCCATGCATTAAAATCATGACTTTCCTTTCTCTGAGTAGATTTATTCAGTAGAAAACACTGAACCTGTCGAGTAGTAGCAAAGCAAATATTTGATCCATCTACACCAAGGACTTGATCTTTGGCTCCATGTTAAGAAGGGTATCAGATCTGGGCAGTTAATGGGTATTTAAAATTTGGCATCAAAATAAATCTTTAGGAAAAGAGAAGGTGCTGCTAGTCCAGGTGTGTTGCTTTTGTATTGAAACTTGTGGAATGTACTCAGGATGTGTCATGTACAGTAAAGTCTAAACAAAGAAGAAATTTAATTTCATTAAATTCACATGGTTTTCATCTTTACCACAATATACACACACATATCGGCATAAGATAGTCCTCTTAGGAACAAATGTTAATATTCCTCTTCTCTCCCTAGGAGACCAAAGTACTGATGTGTATGCTCTTTGAAAATACTCAGGTTATTGAATGATCTTTGGATATTTTTCCCATTAAGGTTCCAGTGTTTTGAGGAATAAGGAGCTCATTTGCCATTACCTTTTCCCTTGGGAGAAATGCTGTATGGTGAGAACACTGAAAGTGTCAGTTCTTTGATGGTTTCCCTAGCAAAAGATTTCCTATAACACACTTGGACTAAAAACTGCTTGTAAGCTAGCAAAATACAAAGACACCACCCTGGATAAACTTTGGGGTGTGGGGTGGATCATGGGAAGTGGATACTGGAAAGGCCACTACTTTGATACTATAATTTCAGTTAAGACAGCCATGGTTCCTCCTCATGTGTACCTTGAGTTTTCGTCATTCCCAATCATGTGAGCAATCATGTGATCAACTCAGCAGAAGCTTGGACTCTCCCAGGGTAGAAGGGACAGAAAATGAGTGGTTGAGAGACACAGCCCTAAACAGGAGCCTCTATTCTCCTTTTTCCACTTCGATCCCAAGGCTCTGAGTTCACATTCTAAATAACAGACATCTGATTTCACATGAGAGCAACTGAGGCTTGTGACACTAACGTAACAGGCCCAGGATCAAATCTAGTAAAGGACGAGCAGGAATTGGATCTCAGTGTCAGTCACATAGTCTCTTCTTAGGTGATGAATGGGCTTATAGAAAATCCTCTCTCTAATGCAGGTCTGAACCTAAGCCCTCATGCATTCTGGGAAAGAGCTCTGTTACTGAGCTTTACCTCCAGCCTCCTCTCCACTTCTTAGTAAATGATCTTGATGGTTCTGGTTCACACAGCATTTGTAATCATTTTCATTATTTTGTTTGGTTAAATACCATTTTTAGATTTAATATGAAAGTTGGACAGAATCAATTAACAAGTCTTTATTTTTCATAAGAATTTTGAACTGGGTGCAGTGGCACACGCTTTTAATCCCGGCACTTGGGAGGCAGATGTAGGTGGATTTATGTGAGTTCGAGGCCAGCCTGGTCTACAGAATGAGTTCCAGGACAGCCAAGGCTGTTACAGAGAAACCTCATCTTGAAAAACCAAACCAACCAACCAAACAAACAAACAAAAAACTCAAAACACAAAAAAATTAAGAGTCTAAAAGGTAACTGAGCATTCAATAGTCATTCCTTAAAAACAATACAGAATTTTCACAGCTGGTGTATTTTTTAGTTTTTACCTCACTAGAATATCTCATTTAAAATCTACCACTTTGTTCCTTCAAAGGGAATAGAAGTGGTATTGAGTGAACATTTTACCAGACTTCAGACCTTAAAGCTCTGTGGAGAGATAATATTACCAGGAAACTCCAAGCCCAGTAACCTGGGCTCAGGGTGTGGTGATGTTGCCTAACAGTTCTGCAAAAGCACTGTTGTCCTAATTGCCTGTTCACAAAGACTTTGCAGCTAAGGTGAATTTCAAAACTCCTTTGTTGTCATAAGAACAGAAATTGTTTTTGTTTAAGTAGACATGGCTGCTGTTAGAATACATGTGAAATAAGATGGGCAATTTGGTCCCTCTCTCATGAGGCCTTGGCAATCTTCATATTCTGACCCAGTAATTATACTTCTGGGAATTTAGTTTTAAAAAAAATGAAGGTATCTATAAAGAATTATTCACAAAATGCTTCATTGTATTTTGACAGTAAAAAAATAGTGGAGTCGTTTGGTGCATGGTTAAATAAATCGTGGCAAATTTGCTCACTGAAGCATTAAATGGGATTAAATCATGTTCCAGAGAACTGTTTGATGATATGAACCGAAGCTCACAATGAACCTTTAGGTGGGAACAGTGGAGCTCAGAACCACTTCGAGGTCTGATTCTAATTCTTTCTATAACTCTCAATCTCCATCTTTATATTTCAATTTTTAAAAGATACAAAAGACTGTTAATGAGTTAGAATTGATTAAATTTTCCTAAACTTCTTAATTTTATAATATGTTTATGCTTATGAAAAAATATATTTAAATGTTTTATATACCCTCCAAATATCTATGGTTTTATTTTTGTAATGTAGCAAAACTCTTGTGTTAGAAGTCCATTCGGCCTGGTGCCTGAATTGTCATATTCACTGACCACCGTATAGTCCAGTCATGGTTGAGACAATGAGGAGACAGCTTGAAGTATGACTGACATCACACCTCTTGCTTCTGATGGAACCGAGGGTAGAAATTCACCTCATATCCCCAGTTCTCTTCCTCCAGCCACAGTTTCTCTTATTTCTTTCTTTTTCCAGTCTGGTGTTAAATCATATGATTATTAAGCCAGGCGGTGGCTTGTGAAATTTACCCAGGAGGACAGAAATAGAGGCCAGAATTCTCCATGTAAGACAGCACCACTATCTTGAACTCTAAATATTAATATGTTGCTCATATTGCTTTGTCCATCTGTGGCTGGTAGTGGTGTATATGACCTGTGTTTTGACAGATGGTTGCTACATTGAGAAAAAGTATTAATTGATATATATTCTTTTTTTTTTTTTTTTTCTTTTTTGGTTTTTTTTTTTTTTTTTTTTTTTTTGAGACAGGGTTTCTCTGTGTAGCTTTGTGCCTTTCCTGGAGCTCACTTGGTAGCCCAGGCTGGCCTCGAACTCACAGAGATCCGCCTGGCTCTGCCTCCCGAGTGCTGGGATTAAAGGCGTGCGCCACCACCGCCCGGCTGATATATATTCTTAAACTTCCTTTAAATATTGAATACAAGTTTAGTAATTTCTATACTGAGATTTATTTCCAACCAACCACACCTTATCTGGAATATCTGTTCCTGAGAAATCTGAGGTGGGATGAGAAGGGAAGGAATACAAATAATATTGTATACTACAATAATTTGATGATGATACTGTGATCATTATAATACTATGATACTATGACAATGACCATGATAACTTGGAGGGTGCTTAAGAAGAATATTTAATTTCTTAAGTATAAAATATATTTCCTATAATAATTTAAATTTATGAAAATTTAAACCACTTTATTCATTATCACTATTTTTGAGCCTATGTTATATATGAAATTTTGTTATATAGGAGCTACAACCCCAGAAGAAAAAAACAAACAAACATTTAATTGCCTGGTGAAACCTGAACTGAGTTTCCCTGGGGTAAAGATCCATAAAATATAAAATACTGTAGACAGAGAGCATGCTACGCATGGGTCTCAGAGGCAGGAAGACATATGACATGCTGATAGAGCACAAATGCTGTGGCATGGTCAGGACACACGTGATGCCGTTGGGGCAATTCCGCTTGGATGAAAATGAAATAATGAAGAAGGATCATGAGTGGCTTGCTAAGTTTAGCTTCACCAAGATCATTCTGCCAGCACTGGATGCTCAAAGTATATTTATCTATGTAGTCAAGAATAGCTAAATCTAACCCTCAATTAACAACTTTCTCTTCCTACTTCCTTCCTCAGTAGGTTCAATAATCTACTAAAGAATACTAGCATCAGCCTACAAAAAATTCATCGCTTTCCTCACAAGCAAAGATTTGAAAACAAACTCAACCCCAACAAGAAAAAGAAATGACAAAGAGACACAGTAATAATTACTCAGCAAGTTGGATGCTTAAAGTAGCTCTCAGCTTAGTTTCAAAACTCAGTTATCAAGCCCAGTGACAGCTGTAGTAAGTAACACGTGAAACAGTGTTTACAGAATCTTACACAATACATAATTAAGATGATATTGATCCCCATTTTACAATGAAAAGCTGAGCCTTTCCTCTGAATTGTGCAGGACTGTGGACAGAGGTAGACAATAGTGTTTGTGTGTACCTTTCAGCCTGAAAACGCTTTTTTTGTTGTTGTTGTTTTTGTTTTTGTTTTTTTTTCTAATATCCCATGGTGCACCTTTGGAGGACATTTCCAAAATAAACAGTAAGTCAAATGTCTTTGTTTTGTGTGATTTTTTAAACCAAGAATTAGTGGAGCCACTGTGAATTTGTGTGGGCCTTTCCTCAGATCCAGCACCCAGGATGCTAAGGAATTTGCTCATTTAGAAGATATAGAGGAAAAGTTGTTAAATGTTGTCACATGATAATTATCTTTGTGTTTATTTATTGATTTATTGGGTGTATTGGTTTTGTTTCATTGTTTGGCTTGGTTTGTTTTCTTTTACATAGAGTCCCACTCTGTAGCTCAGGCTGGACATGAACTTGCAACAATTTTCTTGCCACAGCCTCACAAGTACTGTGATCACAGGCATGCACAACCGTGCCTGGAAAGAAATAATTATTGCATAAAAAAGATGCCAGAGTTAACAGAAGTTACTAAGAAAGCTAACCAGTAATGAATTAATATACAGATTATATAAAGACTCCCACACATCAGAAAAAGATATATCATCCTATGAAAAAGTGGACAAAAGTTAACCTGTTCACTAAAATGAAATCAAAATGTATATGACTATGGCAAAGGAACAGTCAAAGAAACATACACAGAGAAACAAAATGGCGATGAGAGACTAGATTGCAGCTCACAGACAAGCATGATGTTGAAAGCCAGGCCACAATGCACACGGGTGAGGATGCTGAGCTACAGAGCCCTCTCAGCCCTGTTGGCCATGAAGGAAACTGTAACCACAGCCTTGGAGAGGACAAGACACTAACAGTCTAAAAATTGGCCTTTACTGTAGATATGCACTAGAGTAACTCAGATGTTCAAAGATTACTGTTGTAGACTTGTTTAAAATGAGGAAAAATTTGAAAACTAAACTAGTTGCTTTTGATAGGGAATTAGGTTAAAAAGCTGTGGCATATCCCAAAATGTAGCATTAGATACAGCAATTAAAAAGCACTGCATTATAGCATTATGTAGAATAAAAACATAAAATAATTTGGGTTTTATTTCTATGATAAAACACCATCATCAAAATCAACTTTGGAAGAAAATGATTTATCCTTCTTATACCTCAGGACAGGAACTTAAGGCACGAATCTAAAAACAAGAACTGAAAAGCAGATGTCATGGAGTAATGCTGCTCACTGGCATGCCATTCTTGGCTTGATCACTCTGCCTTCTTATACAACGTAGGACCTCCTGACTAGGGGTTGTTCCACTCACAGTGGGTTTGGCCCTACCACATCTATCATCAATCAAGAAAACGCCTCACAGACTTGCTCACAGGTAGCCTGATGGAAGCATTTTCTCCATTAGGGTTCCTCAATAACTTGAACTGGAGCAAAATTAAAAATGCTGAACCAGGAAAAATGGTAAAATTATTCCAAATGAACTGAATGGGTTATTAAAAGTAAACCAACTGGCTGGGCGGTGGTGGCACACGCTTTTAATCCCACCACTCAGGAGGCATAGCTAGGCGGATCTCTATGAGTTCGAGGCCAGCCTGGGCTACAGAGTGAGTTTCAGGAAAGGTGCAAAACCACACAGAGAAACCCTGTCTCCAAAAACAAAACAAAAACAAAATGTAAGACAACCACTACTACAGATTATACCAGGCAGGAATCTAACAATGTGAGTCAAAAAGGTCTGACACTTAGGAACACATGTCAGGACTGCGGTATAACTAACACAGTGCAAGACATCTAGCCTAGCATAGGTGAGGCCCTGGGTTTCAACCACCAGCACCACATGAAAAAACAAAGATAAACGAAAGTAATATATGCCAAATAGCACTGTTTCCAATAAGTACTTGAAAAGGCAAGTGATTGTGTATAGGCACAAACTGGTGGTACCAGCTGGAGGAGAATGAACCAGGAAACAGAAGGAGGAAAATGGGGTTATGAATATGTTCTACTTATTTGCACACTTATTGTATATAGATTATTCTTAATAAATATTATTGCAAATTAACAAAGACCAACCAATGAAAAAAAGAAGTGTGCTCTCTTCTGCTGCATTAGGCAACAAAGAACTAACTCCAACACAGGAGCTAAGGTCTTACAGCCCATGTCTGTGCATTCAGCCAAGCTATAAATACTCTAAAGAGCAGAGCTTGTGGCACCATCTGAAATGCTCTTCCAAATTGGAGACCATTCTAAAATCCACCAGTCTATCATCTATCAAAAACGAGACTTGCATTACTGTGCTACCCTGATGAGCATTATGTAATATATAAATTTAAACCTCTTCTCAAGTCACTCCCCATGTACCTATTCCTTTTCTTCCATTTCTTTTTCTCTCTCATTTGTGTGCTAAGCCTTTCACACAGACTACCTCTGTGCTCCTACATCCACCTTTGGCTCTCAGAAGTTTCTTTCTTTACCTGAGGCAGCTCTTCCTGGCAGCTCTTCCTGACAATACCATATTTTTGTCTCCCACTAGCAGCTGAAAAAAAAGAAGGTCATAGGGCAAAAAAGGATCAATTGGCAGAGGGAAGTGACAGAGGTACTAAGGAAATTCAGTGGGCAATCAGATACCTGGGCAAGTCAAGTACAGTACAAACTCATTATAGACATTGAATGGTCTAGACTCTTCCCCAAAGCTGTACTGCCTGTTACCAAAATACAATCATTATGAACCTATTTCTCAGAAAAAATTAAATAGGATTGACTTTAGAGGTTAATAAATGAATAATGAAAACAAAAAAGGATAGTGTCTTTCCAGAGGAGTAATTCTTGAGTGTCGCCTAATTGAGTCATGTGGATTTGGCTAATTTGTATCCATACCCTGTTAAGATGTTTCAAATTTTAAATTCAGGCCTCTCATATACTGTCTAACAAAAAGCACTAAATTCTATTCAACTAATTTATCTGCATAATTATAATTTGTAATTTATATCTGAAATAAATTCATTTTCTCTTATTTTCCTTCATAATTAATGGCCACACCCAAGCTCACGAAGAGGTCTGTGAGCTTACTACCTTCTCAAGTACATATGGGTTAAGAGTCAAAAGGCAAAATATTAATGGGAAACCCATTCCATGTTAGATGATTTTTACATGGAAGAGCCAAGAAAGTGGACAGTCAAGCTCTGGAAAATAAAACTAACATAAACTTTGAGATGTGGAAACACAGCTTTAGCCCCTACTGAAGATCAAAGACTACTTCATGAGTTTGGGTGTGAACAATAATTGTGAAGGGAAATAAGAAAAAAATGAACTTAATTTCAGAGATAAATGATAAATTATAATCTTGTAGATAATTTAATTGAATAGAATTTAATGGTTTTTGATAGAGAATACACAAGAGCCTGGAATTTTAAAATAGTTTATGTTTTGTGTCTAGATTTGACCTGATGATTTGCAAGAGAAAGGCACACTTGTGGGCATGACACTTTCTCCATAGAGGACAGAGACTCATCAACTTTTAGTCAACCTAACCTGAGTTAATTATTAAGAGAGACACTATCTGCCTGTGTGGCAGTGTTTTCCCTGACAATCTACATATCAAAACTAGGCACAGTAGCACAATGTGTAATCCTAACACCTGTAAGACAGAGTTCATAGCCAACCTGTCTATGTCTATCACTGTTTCAAATCCATTCTGTACTACAAAGTGAAATCTTGTCTCAAAAATGAATGAATGAATGAATGAATGAGTAAATGAATGAATGAATGAATAAAAGTAAGTAAGTACGAGAGATGTAGGATTTATGGAACTATCTGAGCATTTGCTATCATACGTTAACATGTAGCATAAGGCCATGAGCTGCCAATGAAACCCAGCCCTCTGTGATAGGTGAGGAAATGAGAAATGGAGAGAAGGCTGAGCTCTTGTCCCTTTCTACTCAAATACTGAGCACTGTCCTCCTGAATTGGGAACCCGACAACTTCTCACAGTGTAACTATCTTGTCTCACACTTGTAGTGGCCTTGATTATATTGGTTTATGTCATTGTTGAGGTTGTGTTTTTCTTTATGGACACAATTTTTCTGGGCCATAGTGTTAGTATTTTGCTTTTTACTTATTTTGTGATAACTTATCTGCTTGCTATCTCCTATAGACCTCAGTGTGTCCTATTAGAAACCACATTCTAACCAAGGGGAACTGGGAAGTTGCTGAGAGCCCCTCCCCCCTCCCGCATGGCAGGGCGCTCACTCTGTGAAGCATAGAGAGGCACAGATTCTCCCCAGTCCATGAAGAGTTACTTGGTTTGTTGAAGAGTTTAGAGAATCTGAAGGTCGTGTAAATTAAAATCTGAATCACGGTATTCAGCACAGAATAGGATAGGATGCTCCTCATCAGAAGATGGTGATTATTGGAAGAGGTTATTAGCTACGGGTCATTAGCATAGGAGAAACTGCCCTTGCTTCAGTGGCTCCTGCACCCTCTAACTCATTCTTGAGGTGAAGTAACTAGTTACTGACTCCAGGTCTTTCTTCAAACCTTACTGAAGCTTATTTATTATATTATTTGATTGTTTACTTTATCTGGTTATTTCATGAATAGCAATTTCCCCCCAAATGATCCTTCAACCACTTTTGTTTAGAATTGGAGGAGAGCTTAATAAACCTTGGTTTTCTTGTATGCCTGAATCTTACCACTACAGAGATGCAAACACACATGGATTTAGAAACTCAGTATCTCTGTAATGATGAGCATGACTGTTTAATGTTGTGATCTATGAAATGTGTTGTTGTGACTTAATAAAATGCCTAAATTATTTTTAAAAACAGCATTTCCTCAAGTTGGATATTATGTGCATTCTCTCTAAGTCACATCTGCCCCGAATACAAGCTCTGGCAGAGCAGAAGCCATGAGTGGGCAGTGACAGTGGACAGAGGACATACTGCCCTCTCCCTTGCTTCACAGTAGCTCTGCCTCATATTCAGAGCTTCGATGCCCTATTTCTTCCTAGGGACACTTCATCTTGAAATGGAGAAGTAAATAGAGACTTTGAAGACTGTTGGTCTTTGATTCAAACAGAAGAGCAAAAGGTATTCTGAGTCCCCTCTAAAGACACAGACGAAGTCTCCTTTCTAGCACTGTGTTATTCAGTACAGTGGCCACAGCATGTGGCTTTTCACATTAAAGTTAATTTTTTATAAAGTTTTGCACAGCTGCTGCATTTGCCATATGTCAATGGTGCAAATAAATAGGTCGAACAGCACAGATCCATCATCACAAACTTTTACGATAGAAAGTTCAATTCTTGCAAATGAGGAATTTCACAGAATGAGACTGTCAAACTGGAAGTTTGTTTGAGCATTGTTGCAGTTATTACATACTATTACCGCACAGTCTCTTTCATTTGAATTGGCTCTTCTGGATTCTCTGCTTAAGTTAATGGCTGCTGGTTAGCAGGGGTCCTGTAAACTCTTGCCTTTCTCTAGAGTGGGTAAGGAATGCTGCACCAGGACCTCTTTGAATACCCCTAGTGAAGTCACCAACAAAGCATAAAAGTCTCATAGAAGCGCTGTGATTTTACACCACATTCATGTACACTGGCAGCTCAAGTTAATGTCATTTCATAGTTCACATTTCCAAAGCAGCAGCTTTGCTTGGCATGTCAGGTAATGAGTTAAATCATCAAAGATAATGTTGACATGAGTCAAAAGCATTCTTTCCAAAAAGTCTTGGCTCCACAGATTCATCTGTTTCCAATAATGAAATTACTCAAACTTCTTCATGAGACTCTGTAGTGAACTGGCTAACAATATGCATTCTTTCTGCATTTCCTGCACACAATAATCATACCAGAGAAAGAGGCAGCTGTGAGGACTTCATATGAAAAAGGTACTTTTATGATCATACATATAAATAAGGAAGTTAATTTTTTTAAATCCATACTATTTAAATCTCTTTTGGGTTTTCAAGTAGCAAACAAAACATCTTGAGTTAAATTATATATGTACCATAACTAACCAAATACCTGCTAAAATATTTCAGTCATTTTGATGTACTGTAGACACTATTGTTTGGCTCATTTAAATCATTTAGGCAAACTAACCCTCTCTACAATGCCCCAAATGGCAACAAATATTGCATGGAGGAAGAGTGCTACTAAATGGACCTAAAGCACGAAAGCAAACAGTTATGTTCAGGCAATTAAATTCCTTCATCTTTAATTTGACTGTTAGGTGTATTTATCTGTGATATTAAATATACCTATGTTAAGTATAGTTTGTTCAGACAAAGAGTGTTCAAGCTCAACACTCAACAGTATGCTTGGCTGCATGGGTAAAACATAATGTTGCCTCAGCATGCAGGAGAGAAGGGAAAGGAATGAATGGTGGCACAAAATCCAAGGGAGTTAGCCTCTAAAATGAGCAAGGATGGACACAGGCATGGGAGGACTTGTTCCATGAAGGAATCAAGAGAGACGGCAGTGCGCCTAAATGGAGTAAGTGTTGGAAGAATGGGAGGAGATCTTAACAGGGAAGGGGGCTAAAGGGCTTCAGTGAGCTCTCCTTCATTGTGCTCTCCTTGGTTGCTATTATCTCTAGGAAAACACATATGGTTGCTTTTCTCATTGTCAGTAATGTTAAAAGGGAAGTGAAATTTTCTTGTGAACACTATAAAATTAGAAAGATGAATTGTAGACCAAGAAGTCCCTAGCTTTCTGGGGAAGTAGAAAACATTATTTATAGACTTAAAGAATTTTGCTAATTTATGAACATGCAAAAGCCATTTTTATTTTTATTACCTGCCCCTCGGTATTTGTTGTACAACCTCTATTGAAGAAAATTGAGCAGAAGAGATGCATAATGAGTAATAAACCACTGAGTTACATCAGTGATGACAGAATATAGAGTTTAGGAAAATACCATCAGGTTACTGCAATAATTGAGTCCTGAAGTGAGAAGGATGTGCCTTAGAAATGAACATTAAAACATCAAAATTTCAAAATACAGAAATCAAAAGAAAGTGGGGACACTTTGAGGCAATTTTTGGCTTTTATGTTGCACAACAGATCTGAAGCTTTCCCTTAGGGAGAGCCCAAGAGGGAGAAACTAGGCCACCGAAAACCTCTAGGATGCCATATGGAACCCAGGAGAGGGTTCAGGGAAGGGAGATGGCCGTTAACAAGGGCAAGGAAGGAAGAAGAAACGTGGTCAGCGGGATGCCTAAGGAGAGAGAGCACTATGCTCTTCTCTCTGCAGTTCACAGGAGAATGGAGATTTTCTGTACCTGTGAGAAAAGGAGGGAGAGAAAGAAGAGTCTAAGAACCCCATTGCCCAATAGTGGAGCAACATAAAAGATGCAGTGCTAAGAATTCTGGGGTTCAGTGCTCTGAGGCTCCTGAGGCAGGAGGGTGAAGAGGAGAAAAACTTTACTTCTCAGTAGCTTGAAAAGTCCTGTAACTCTGTAAGGCCAAAAATACAGCAAGGGAATGTGAGTCAAGCCCTCACCTCAGGACAACCTAGGGGGATCTTGTCACCCTTTGGGATGGAAGCTTAAGGCTGCTCCACCCAGGAAATCACCAGTGGGAGAGGCAGTGTCTGCAAGTGTGGGAGGACCCAGACCACTCCAGCTCTGTCTATTAGAATTCACAGATCCAGAGCCAAATTTGGTCCAATCGTTTTTCTTTATTCTGAGCCTGTCCTTGAGATTCTGAGATTTGAATGTCTTACAGGCTGTACTGGGAACCACTGCTGATAGACTAGGAGAAGGAAACCTGAAAAGAGGTGTGCTATGGATGGGGCTAGAAATGAAAGAGAGAGTGAAGGATAAGAAAGACCACGAAAAGCAGAAGAGATAGGCCCGGCAGGTTCAGCAGGCTCAGCAGGTGACAGTTGGCTCGGTGCTCATAGTTAGGTTCCCTCCCCACACTCCTCCCCCTTGAACTACATAGGTTTTGGGGTTCTTGATTTGTGCAACCCAACAGCTGATAAAGTAGAGATGACTTGAAGTTCCAGTGGATGTTGAGAATACGGACCAGAGTGCAGAAGAGAAAATGGGCGTCCCCAGTGTGGCAGGAACACCAAGAACAAAGCCATGGCAGGGCTGGTGGAGAGGAGGAGAGAACAGAGTGAAAGGTGAAGAATGTGCATGGGAGATGGAAAGAGTTGGGGTTCCCAGAGGTGAGCATATCCAACAGCTAGGCTGATGTTGGCCAGGGGTGTCCTACCATAAGTTAAAAGTAACACATTTGCCACAAAACTTGGAAGATAGTGCACTAGTGGTTGCTTTGTGCCAGAAGGGTGTGGACAGGAAAGGAATCCAGACTGACTGCACATGATTTTCTTTTTTTAACTGAGGGTACAAACACAAGTGGTCATACTTTACAATCTACAAATTTACTGAAAAACAAAAATTATACATTAAAAGTGGGTGAACTGTAAAGTATATAAATTATTGCTGGTGGCCTTGTCAGAGGAGCTTGAAGTTCAAGGTGTCAGTGCACAGGAGGAAACTCCCTGATGGGTGAATCTCAGATAGGGATGGCGCTGAAACCACAGATCCCAGAATGTCTTTTGCTTCTGCTGTGCCTTTACATGTTTGCTGCTGCTATCTTTCTCTGGTGTCTGGCATGGTGTGAATGGTGAGATTCCCACTGCCTGTAATGGAGTATTCTACTAGGCATTTTTTACCTGTGTATTATTAGGAAGATGGTTCCTTCCTAAGCTGTACTGTCTGATTGATAATAATAATCAGTTTATACAAAATTTTAATGAATAAAAATATATATAAGGAGGAAAAGTCACACAGCTACAACACATGAGTTTCTATTGAAGAGCCATATAGACTGTGGCTTAGGTTAATGGTTAAGAAAAACAATTGAGTTCCAGTAGCCCAGATATCTTAATTCTTTTAATCTTAATTTTGGGAGATGTGTTCACAGGTTTTGGAGTGCATCAGAGCTGAAACAAAGCTTTGACAATAACTTAAAGTTAGACTAAGATGTTTTTGTTAAATATCTTTGAGGTGAAAAACCCAAGAAGACTAAAGTTTCAGAAAGGCACATAGTTGAATGAGGAAATTCTTAAGGTCAGGGAACAAGAACAAAGCAGCCCAATTATCATTAGCCGACACACCTTTCTTACTAGGGTTGGTTGATGACCAAAGGTGCTGATTAATTCCTTGTTCCCATTTTTGCCTTCAATCTCCTGATATAAAAATCTATTGATGAGTGGGTACATATTCTAAAGATTTAAAGTAGAGCTGACTGGTTCCTTTTCATATAAAAGCTTAGGTTTGTGACTCCTTTAAGATTCCTTATAAGATTACATTTCACGATAAGTAATGAAGTAATTGGTTCTTTCTTTGTAGCTGCAAAATGCAGCCTGCCAGCAAAAGACCTGACTGATCCAGCTGGATCAAGAACAGAGAGGGAGAACAAGGAATAAGAGACCATGATAAATGAAGACCACATGAGAATAGGAAGAAGCAAAGTGCTAGAGAGGTCCACAGAAATCCACAAAGATACCTCCACAATAGACTACTGGCAATAGTTGAGAGAAAGCCCGAACTGACCTACTCTGGTGATAGGATGGCCAAACACCCTAATTGTCGTGCTAGAAACCTCATCCAATGACTGAGGGAACCAGATGCAGAGATCCGTGGCCAGGTCCCAGGTGGAGCTCCAGGAGTCCAACTGGCGAGAAAGAGGAGGATTTGTATGAACGAGAATTGTTGAGACTAAGATTGGAAAAAGCACAGGGACAAATAGCCAAATGAATGGAAACACACGAAGTATGAAACAATAGCTGAGGAGCCCCCAACTGGATCAGGCCCTCTGGATAAGTGAGACAGTTGATTAGCTTGATTTGTTTGGGAGGCATCCAGGCACTGGGACTGGGACCTGTCCTCCGTGCATGAGCTGGCTATTTGGAACCTGGGGCTTATGCAGGGACACTTTTCTCAGCCTGGGAGGAGGGGACTGGACCTGCCTGGACTGAATCTACCAGGTTGAGCTGAATCCCCAGGGGAGTCCTTGCCCCGGAGGAGATGGGAATGGGGGGTGGGCTGGGAAGAAGAGGGGAGAGGGGGGAGAACAAGGGAATCTGTGGCTGATATGTAAAATTAAATTAAATTATAAAATTAAAAAATAGTATTTGATAAGATTTTAAGAATAAAAATCAAATGTATTTTAAAAGGAAAAAAAAAAGACCTGACTGAGAATATCTTTCTTGCCCACACAGTTAATCTATAACAAGATGTTTAGGTATGAATGTATGTGGGTTCTTGGGATAGTTTGTTTTTCACCTGTAATACATAAAATGTTTAATCATGTAAGGGATATGGAAAGCATGCTTTTTTTATTGTTTTGTATTTATTGTAATCATTCACTTGAAAAACAGAATGTAATCACATTGTAATTCTTTTTTAATAAAGAAAATTTTTCATTCATTTTACACACCAGAGATCTGCCCTCCCCCTCCCTCCCCAGCCTCCCCCTCTCAACCCACCCTCCACTTACCCCTACAAGAAGGCAAGGCACACATTATAATTCTTATATTGCCTGAAAAGCTTTGTTGTGGTAGATAAGCAGTAGGAAAAAAGTATACAGCAGAAAGACCATAGAAGAAGACAGCAGAATAAAGAAGGAAACCATCTAGAGGGAGTGTGAGTGTCTTTCCCCTAACCCCCTCAGATAGAAAAGTCTGGTACACACCAACTCCGTGGATTTCCTTTGAGCCCTGCTCTGCTGGGGACAGGCCCCCAGGTAGCAAGAGATTATATTTCAATAAGCTGTATTAAAAACATTTCCACAGCACACAATGAAAATAGACAAATGAACAGCTGTAGGTCACCTGAAAGGCCTGATCTGGTGGCCTTGTGATCGCATGCCATTCTAGTTGATGGAGAACAGTCTTGTAAAAACAGGCCATATCCCAGGGGGAAGCATCCTTGGCTATGGCAGTTGAGCCCACCTGGATCATAGTGAAGGAGTGGTTCACAGAGCTGAAGGTAGCAACTGACCAATCACCTCTGGATCCTTGTGGTAAGGCTCACTGATTCATGCCATTTGTGCCAAATGCATGTGTTTAATACACACAACAAAAACAACCTGAAAAACCCCTGGAGTTCCTGACCCACCCACAGGATGCTAGCATAGGGTACAGTCCTGAAGGCCTTAGTACATTGTTTTCTAACTTAATAAATTAATTAATTAATGGATTCATAAATACATAAATAAATAAAACTTCAACTTTGTTATCTTAAAATCAATTGTTAGCTAATTAAAGTGAAAAAAATCAATGATTTGTAAATACATTAACTTCAATAAGACATGATTTAGTAAATGAAGGGCATGTGGTTAAGGGTGTACATATTTAATTAAATGAGCAGATTTTATCTTTATAGTGATGCAAAAGACAACAATAAGAACTTACTATTGCTGAGTTCTGTTTATCAGACACATTGAAATACCCAGAAAACCTCTTCAGGCAGCAACTACAATTGTTCCTATCTTGCAAGTAAGTGGCTGGATGTTTTAGTGATCAGAATACTGTGAAAGATCATCATATGAAAAGACAATTCTCTTTTTAGCATTAGAACTTTTAAAAGATCTGTAAAGTACAGCAGTAGTGTCAAGCATAGTCTCCAAATAATTTAAGCTGAACTTATTTCAGTTAGGGCTCAAAAACACTCAGATAGTAGATAGTAGCAGTTTTAGAAATCAAACTCAAGGCCCCCTACATGTTAAACAATATGGGGTTCCTTAGAAACTAAAATCAGGGGCTGGCAAGTCAGCAGGTAAAGGTGCCTTATAATCTAGCAAAGCTCTGCTAGTTGTATATCCAGAGGTAATTAAGTCAGTGTGCCATGAACACACTGTGTTCATGGCAGCACTCTTCACAGTAGTCAAGAAACGTAAACAATCTATTCTGTGACAGGTGAATGCAGTTCGGTCACAAAAAGAATGGAGTCCTTCCATCACAGCAGACAAGAAACATTGCATGAAATGAACCAGGCATGACAAGACTGATACTACAGAATTCCACTCATAGGTGTCATCTGAAAGAGTTATCTCAGAAGACTTGAAAGAGAGGCTGGGGGTGGGGAAGCAGGGAGAGGTGAGGAATTTAACAAAGGGCTACTAAGTTACTGTGAGACCTTCCTTCCTTCTCACTCCTGTCACCCAGAAGGGTGACAGAAATGAACTAGACATATCAAAGGGTTAGGAGATGCTGGAAATTGTCCGTATATAGAAAGGATGAATGGTTGAGGAAACATATATTTGACTTGACTTAAATACATAATACATGTGTCTAAAAATTACATTAACTCTTTAACATCAGTTAAAACTTTAAAAGTTGGATTGGTGGTTAAGAGCATTTGCTGCTCTTGCAGAAGACCCAGGTTCAATTCCCAGCACACACATGGAACCTCAAAACTGTCAGAAACTCCACTCCTAGGGGATCCAAATCCTCTTCTGACATTCTAGGGCATCAGGTATGCACATGGTATACATGCATATATGCAGGCAAAACACTCATCCACATACAATAATAAAATAAATAAATCTAAAAAATTAAAGTTAAGATGAAAAGTATTTGATGTATATTTCTTATATCCCCCTTTACTTTTTTTTCTTTTCTTTTCTTTTTTTTTTTTTTTGAGACAGGGTTCTCTGTGTAGCTTTGTACCTTTCCTGGAATTCACTGTGTAGCCCAGGTTGGCCTCAAACTCTCAGAGATCCACCTGCCTCTGCCTCCCGAGTGCTGGGATTAAAGGTGTAGGTTGGATTTTAGGTTCCAGAATTCTGCTCCCAAACACAAAACATTTGCACAGTTTCTGGTTACATTTTCAGAACATAGCTCAGTAACAGAGAGTACACTTACCTGGAAAACACCAGGCCCTGGCTTCACTCCCCAGTGCTCAAAAGTCAAAACAAACAAGCAAACAAACAAACAAAAACCGACCTTCTTTCCCCTATTTACACTTCCACTCTCTACAACATGCACATTCTTTCTTTATTGTGTATTTAGTGGGGCTAGAGATAGAGATAGAGACAAGCCTTGTGCAATCTAGGCTCCTACTGCTAGTGAGCTGCATTTCCTACCCTGCTCGCCAACCTCCTAGCCCCATCCTTGTGCACATTTAAAGGTTCTGGACAGAGAGCCTTCTTGTTTCTTATCCAAAGGCATCATGGGGGATGAGCCGTCAGTTTTCTTGTCTCCAGTCCGCAGGTACTGGCTTCTCCAGTGAGTTCCTCTTTCTTACCGATTCACCTTATCTGCTTGCTTAGCTTATTCACAACTAATGTCAAATTTTCTCTATTTACAGAAAAATAAAAAAAGAAGCAAAAACTAAAGAATCATTTCTCTTAACCCTGCATCCCAACTAGAAAGTTTCCTGTCGCCTCTCCTTGAACAGTGACTGCACACGGGGCTCTCAAGAATGTTTGCTGAACAAGGAGGAAGCTGAATTTAAGTCTTGTTTCATAAGACAAAATAGTGATTGAAGGTGACTTTTGGTGAGAAATATGTGCATTGCTTTGGTGGAACTCAGCATTAATTTTTAGATATCAGATTTAATGTATTTCTAGACCACCTACGAAACACCTCATTTAGTTATGGTACCCTCATGCTGGAAGGGCACAAAGCTCTGGGCATTTTCCTGAGTTGACTTTCAGAGATTCTTCTCATCTCCTTCCTCCCTGAGCCTGCGAGAAACAGCAAGGATGGGGCAACCCAGAAAAGATTTATTAAAAAGCATCCTTTCTATTGAGCATCCATAAGAAGACATTTGATTCAGAACTAGTTGCCTTTCTGCTTTGGGTCCCCTGCAAGCATCCATGTAACACTGGGGCTTTAGAGAGGTAACGAGCCCGCTCTTCCTGTGTTAGACTTTAAGTTGGACATGCAAACAGACACCCTTGAAGGATGCTATAGACCCTTCTTAAAACAAATAACCCCACAGCATGTGCTTCTGCCGTGTATCATAAAATTTTTATTAACCAAATTATTCTTTCATTCTAGGCCTTTTCCTACAATGGTGTGACATGCACTAGCCTCTTATCATTTTCAGTACTAGATTGCTAGTTACCCATATTATTGACTTCAGATACATTACACTTTTTATCTCTAATCATTCAGCAATCCCCTCAGTCTTCCAAGTAGCTGAGATTTCTTCTAGCAGAACTTTTGAGAGTTGACATGGACATCTAAACTAAAAGATCATCAAACACAACATGTTCACAATAGACTTCAAAACATAAAAACAGCTCTTTTTAGAGATGCTTGAATATATTATCTGTGGTTAAGGCCATGGATTCTAGCTGTGTCCTTAGCAGGGGTACCAGACACTTATTCATACTAAACTATAAGTAGCTTTCTGTTTCTCAATGCTAGTACTTAACAATGCTTCCTTTCTTTCCTTCCTTGAATGAGCCAGTTGTGCATTTGAAGTCATAATGCACATGGCAAGTTCCAGAGTATTTAGGGAGAATTATTTTTAGAACTGAAGTTGTTTAATTTAAGTTAAAATGATTGAGCAGTGTTTCTTTCCTTCTTATAAACACCATTTTAAAATGCTTTGTTAATTAAGGAAATGAAAGTAATGTGTTGGGATATATCATATTTGCCCACAGTAAGGGAAGAAGGTTGAATCCATTTGTCACAAGGACCTATGATCTAAACTATTCCAATTATTATTGATTGACTGTTGGCCAAGCTTTAGGACAACACACTCATCAAAGCTTTGAAAGTGTCCTAGAGGATCTCTACCTCAGATATACTACTACCATGCCAGCAAATGGGCTTAGCAGGAAAAAAGTCTTCACAGCATAAGATAACAAACTGAGTTCAATCTTCAAAACCCACATAAATGTGGAAGGCAGAAAGCAACCCCAAAGAGTTGTCTTCTTACCTCTACATACACATGAGGTATGTGTGTAGTACCCACACATCATACACACTTATACACACATGCACAAAAAAACAAGGAATAGCAAAATATAATAATAATAATAATAATAATAATAATAATAATAATAATAATAATAATAATATATTCTGGTACCTCCAAACACATGTGTATCACACTTTTCTGGTATGAGAAATCAGATTGAAGGATGTGGTTGTTGTGAAAACGCACATATTTACAGAGAGTTATGAAGTAGTCCAACTAGGGAAAGGATGGATTCTTTATCTCCAATCTATATCCAAAGTGTTTGGAAATTTTAGCTTGTTCTCTCTGAAAGAGGGACCCAGAAACCTGCTCTGATGTGCCATTACAGCTTCAGAGTCTCCAGCTGTAACAGATGCCAGTGGAAATGAAGCACACAACCCTGTGAGGGACAGGGAAGTAGCTGAATGAATGGACAGCTGAATAGACAAATGCAGATGTACTGTTTTGATTTTATTCTTCCTTTTTTTGCCCTTTCCTATATTTTACATAAAATTCTACATGAATTTTTTCTTTTCAAAAATTGTTTCTTTAGTTTTGCAATGTATATGCAGGCTATTATGTAAAAAACTTGCTTCTCATAGTCTCAGAATATTTGCTTGGTAAGTCCATCCAACTAACTTTGAAACAATGAGAAACAAAACATCTCACTTCAACTATCAGTTGCTATTCTGTGTTTTCCAGGATGCCAAAAAATCTCAGGATTTTTTATATAATTATTTGAAATTATATAATCAGACAAAAATTAATGAAAAATAATTGTACCTACCCATTTGTTCTTTTTTAAAGTTTAGAACAGTTACTGAGAAAAGCAAATATCATTTATTGTGTATCAAAATACCTAATTTAAGACTAACAATTTTTGTTTAGCTGTTAATACAAATGTATGGTATTGTTGCCATACTGATTTAACCTATTGCTATTCCCCAGGCTCTGAGTATTAATTGGCTGGATAGTCTCTAGTATCAATCATAATATGAATCAATCATTCTGTTTATTCAGACATGAGCCATCTCAACACCCAGCCCTTACTTGTTGTGACAGCTCAATGCACACTTCCTACTCATGAACCATCATTTCATCCTAACCTGACATACTAACCACTGAACTGAATCAATGGACAAGAGGCTCCAGTGCAACAGAACCAAGTTGGTCCAATGTGATGGAAGATGCTTGCACATGAGTCAGACAAACATTCGTCTATCCTTGTTCCTCTACAAGAACAAGCAGCTGATGGTCTCTGGGTCTGGGAAGAGCAGAGTCAGCAGTGGCAGTGTGGGCAATATAACTGCCCTCTCTCAGCTCTTCTTCCACATTTCTGGATATGCTTTGTACTAAATATTTCACAAATTTTATTTCATGTATTTGTTGAGTACACAAAGTGCTCAAAATATGAAATTTCTGTGTGCTGATATAACCCCCAAAGTCCAATGATTCAGTATATACAAACTTTATTTTATATAAAAATCATTGAATATATTGTGTAAAATTTCTTTGAGGCTATGTGTACGATAAACTATATATGAAACATAAGTGAATTTTGGATTTATATGTGAATTTCATCTCCAAGACATTCTAATATATATGGCAAAATATTTTTGAACATGACCAAATGCCCAAGACTTTCATTCCTAAGCATTTCAAATAAAAGGCTTTCAACCTACTGCTCTATGTCTTCATCTCTAAATTCTGGAATATTTCCTTTTAACTGTCCCTATAGAAATAAGTACATATGAAACATTTTTTCCCATGGAGGCAAACACATTCCTCTCTCTTTTTTCCTATCCCACTTCCTCAAATGTACTCACACTTACCTATTTTTTCAAGGCCTGCTTGGCCACTTAGCCATTTCCTGTCCTCAGACTCAACCACACCCCAGCAAGAACTTGTTATTATACTCTTCAGGCTATGCTCCTCAGTGTTCAACGTCCTTTCATTCCATCATACAAGATTGGGTACTATAGTGTAACTGTTATATTGCCCCCCCATACAGTTCTAGCCTGATAATATCCCAAACATGTTACTTCCCTCCTGCATCAGAGTGTTCCCCTCCAAGTTTCTTCATTAGGCAGGCAGGTGAGCTGTCACCAGCAGTCATAATTCCTTGAAATTAATGGTCTGAGGGTCTCCATTCTGAAGGTGGTTCTAGTGTAGAAGTTAATAGTGTTTCCCTGGAGTCAGATTTACCTGGACTTAGAGGTTAGTTTTGCTTGTTAATTTTATGGTGGTGAACAGACCCTTAATGTCTCTCTCAACCTCTTTGAAAAATGGGATGGATAACAGTATACTGTAGGAATTATGAAGATTAAAAATAATATATACAAAGCACAGTGTGCACACTCCAAGCTCAGGGAACCTCATTGTTATCAATCTATGCCACAACACTTGGTCCAATTACTTCTATAGCCTGACCAATGAACAAGGGGGGCTCCGTGCTTTGCCTACCAAGTGAAACTGCAGTGCTGGGGCAGAAACAGAGTCCTTCATTATCCACAAAACAACTCTCATGAAGCCTACGCACAAGTCCAGGAATGAAAGGTTGTACTCTGACTGAACTGAATATCAGGGAGATGCTGGAAAACCTTGTACAAAGCCTTTGGGGTAGTTAATCACATAGTATGAGCTACTTAGCTCCACTGAATTCAAGGGAAGCTAACAGGAGGCATCTGATGTAGCTGGAATATTGCAAGTTTCAAGGCCAGAGTCCTCTTATCTAGAAAGACAAAAGATCTGGATCTTGAAAGGATAGATAAGATGAAAAGGCAATGATTTCCCATTACAGCAGCAATTAGATGATACATGCTCCATTTTGGAGCAAAGTAATTACACAAATGTTTCTACTTTGGTTAAAGAAAGTAGGAAAGGCCTGTTAGAACTGCTTGCAGCAAGAAGGACCTCAGAGAAATTATCTTAACCAGAGAGGAAAACCATTTTCTCTGAGGTTCTCAAGAGCAGGAATTGTCAGGTTTAAATTATACACACACCACATGGTGATCTAATTAATTGTGGTCCTAATCTGATGTAGTAGATCAGAGAGCTGGTCCATTAATCTACATATCTAAAAAGCAAGTTAGAACAGGCATGGAGTAGCAAAGGTCCAACGGTCCTGGATGGCAATGCAAAGTCAACTGTAGGTCATCAGTTATTACCCATTGCTAGGCGGTGACTTTTGTTTCTTTCTACCATGGAATGTTGTGCAGTGTTTCCACACATATTAATGTGCACACATGCACATACACACAAAGGTTTTATAGGTTATGTGAATGCTGTTATTAGTGAAAGAGAGACACCAGACCTACAGGCATTGCAAACAAAGGTTCAATACAAAGGCACTAGTGTAAAGTAAAACAGGAGAATGGGGGCTCCAGAGTAGGCTGTAGGCTCTTACTTCTGTCATAGCAGCTCCTATAGCCCCTCTGTGAGGGGCCACCACTCTCATTCACAGGATCATTATCTGTCTATCACAGCTAATACCTCAACCTGGCAGAGTACTGACAAGTAGCCAACACTCACTAAAAGTTCATTGTCCCAACATGACTAACCACACACAGGTGGCTTTCTCAAATACAGCCAAGGCAATTGTCCCTTGAGGCCATGAGAAATGGCCCCCAAACTCCAATTAATTCTTCCTGTTTTCAACTCTTCCCTGATCAGACTTGATCCAAATGTCTTCATTGTTTATTCTTCTTCCAGTACCCACAGCAGAAATCCAAAGAAGAGTGAACTTCATTATCAACCATTTACTACCTCCTTCTAGGCACCAAGATGGCCCATTAAACTCTCCTTTCTCCTCTCTAGACTTGGCATCAGTATTACAGCACACCGGCCTCTCCTTTCTTTCTTGTCAGCAGTCCACATCTATCACTGTTCCCAGAACACTTTTGCCTCAGGTAAATGCATAGCTGCCATCCTCATTCTCTTCAGATCTTCGCTCAAATGTCACCTATGTAACCTGTTACTCAGTATGAAATAAAACCTCTCTTCCCATTCTAGTTTCCCTACACTGGGGTTTTGTTTTTTCAATACCAGATAATATCTGACATATTATGTATTTTTTTTATCTTTTTCAGTATTGTGTAATCTCCTCAGGTTGCTATATCTTTGTTTCCAATAGCTGTACCTCATATATAAAAAGTATGATTAGAGCTGATCAATGTCTAAATGAATGTATATGAGAATCTGACTGCTGCAGAGAAAAATCTCAAGAGTAGATAGATAGAAATGTCATCAGATCAATATCATCTAACTCAGCGGGGTTCCTCACATCGATCTCACCAAACTTCCCTGGTCAGCTTGTTCTTCCATTCTCTCCCCCCATTTCCTCAAAATTGAAATCTTCTCATGACACCCACCCAAGCTGATGGCTTTGGTGTCAAATCAAGACAGGACAGAAGTTAGAAGATCCTGAGAAGCCTGGAATCTGTGCCTCTCCTTCCTTCCTCACCTAAGGGTGACCATTTGTTCCCCATGCTCTGGATGCCATTTCTATCTGGTTCTTAGAAAGCTCAGTTGGCCCCAGTCTTCAGCATCACCTATCTGAATCATATTACATCTCTGGTCTGGATTTAACGGAGTCTGTCCCCACAAAACACATCCCAAAAATGAATCACTATCATGAGATAGTAAATGTAGGACCAGGTGACACACTTAAAAAGTGACCGAGGCTCTGGAGTGGATTAACTAACCAATTCATGCAACTAATGGATTAGTGAATTCATTATCTCAAGTGTCGGTCCACTTGAAAGTCAATTCCCTAGATTTTCCACATTTCCTGCCTTTCATCATTTGTCTTAGTTCCTTTTCTATTGCTGTGATAAAACACCATGACCGTTGAGCAGTGGTGGCGCACGCCTTTAATCCCAGTACTCGGGAGGCAGAGCCAGGTGGATCTCTGTGAGTTCGAGGCTAGCCTGGTCTACAAAGCGAGTTCCAGGAAAGGCACAAAGCTACACAGAGAAACCCTGTCTCGAAAAACAGAACAAACAAACAAACAAATAAACAAACCAAAACCAAAAACACCATGACCAAGGCAACTTCTAAAATAAAGCATTTAATTTGGGGCTTACAGTTTCAGAGAATTAGATTCCATGTTGGCAGAACAAAGGCATTGGAGCAGGAATAGCTGAGATCTTATATTTTGATCCAAAATTTGGAGGCGGAAAGGGACATTGGGCATGATACAAGTCTTTTGAAATCTCCATGTCTGCTCACATGATCCACCTGAAATAAGGCCACATCTCCATCTCCTAATCCTTTTCAGTTTCAACAACTGGGGACCAAATATTTAAATATATGATTTGGGGAGACAGTCTTATTCAAATTATCTCTTCATTAGATACTTATGCTGCTTGAGAACTCAGTCAGAGCAACAGCCACCACCAGGTGCAATCCTATTTGGCTTAAGAGTGAGCTCTCTCCTATTCCCTTTGAGGTAAGAGCTATGTTTTCTACTTGGTGCTACCTTTCTAGGACCATATGCCTATCCATCCCCTGTTCATAGACTCACACCAAATCTTGCTCATGTTTCCCGCTCACCTTCCCCCATCTCTTAACTTCTGAGTTTACCAACACCCACAGAAATAAAGCTTCTGCATCAACTGCAGTAAAACAGTTTGAGCTTGGGTCTCCAACAGTACATCATCAAGTCACTTAAGCCAACAAATATCCCACAGCCAAGAAACGAGTGAGGATCCCCACAACTGGTGTGGTATGCTAGTAAAGAAATCAGCTCAGAGAACCCAAAGACCACTTTCAACCCACCTCATTGTCCACAGGCATTTAACCCCCTGAGAAATAGCACAGAACACAAGGCAGTTCTGCTTCCTGGCATCAGACTTACAGGAATGCGAGGGGATGGTGATATTTTTATCAGAATTTGCCCAGAGGGATAACTCCCTTGTGAGCATCATTTCATCTTAGAAAGTCTTTTCTTGACTCAGAATATAGAATGACCAGACTTAGAAGCCAAAAATGAAAATCGTATGTTTTCCTTTAAAACTGAGGCTATTTGTTCTTTCCATTGTCAGGGCTCAGAGGTATGTGAGTCTTCCCAGGATTTTGATGAAAAGCACTTTGCTTGACAAGAGATTAATATTTCTCTATTTGAGCCCCAAAGCTCCTGAGTGTCCCTGGGCTGTAAGAATACGTGCAAAAGCTTCCATTTCTCTTAGAATTGTGTTGCTGAGGTATCCAAGGAATTCTTTCATAGCGCTGTAAGCCACTAAGCAGATACATGTAGGACCAGCTATCTATGCTTCCCAAGAGCAGCGGTTCCTTTAAATGCCTGTCAATGCTCCTGCAAAATCAATAATGCATCTATGTGATCAAGTCCTCCAGTGAGCTTATCCAGAACTATCCACAATTTCCAGTCACACCAATTCACATCTTTTAAGTGACCTATAATAAATTTTACTCATTATTATAGTTAATTCCCTAAGTGGGGGAGGTCCCTCATACCAAATCTGACTATGTGATATATAATCTCAAATTGAGCATGCTCAGGAATGTGTCCCCTCTGCTTGGATCAGTGTTTCTTACATGAATATGCATAATTTTCCCACAGAAGCTCTCTGCTTTGAGAATGATCTTTATATGCCCCTTACTTGCTGTAAGAAATAAATCTCTTTCCTCCTTTTTATGACCTGGTTAGACTTATTGCCTTTGCAGTTCACCACTGCATTGGGTTACAGTGAGCTGACCCTAAAGCAAATGCTGAGTACATGTCTCTCAAATTCCAGCCTTCAATCCACCTCAGGATCAAGTAGCTACATGAAGAGCAAGTGATGACCGCACACCTTGATTACTTATGCCAGACACTTCTTGAAGGAGAATTCTTCCATAAGCTTTCTCCAGAAAGCAAACTAGGACGCCATCCAGTTTGCTGCTTTGGCTAAAGGAGTCAGGGACCACCATCTGCCTGGTGTAGCAGTGTAGGCTTCCTTCAGGCTGTGTCACTGAGGAGGCTTCTTTTTTCTTTACTAACTTGACAAGGTTCAAATTAGTTGACAGTCACCTGAGACAGCCTTAACCCCCTTCTCCTTTTTACAAAGACACATGATGCTCTTAGAAGAAGAAATCACTTTGGTTTGCCTCTATGACAGACTATTTCTGGACCTTCAGTCAGAGAAGTGACATATTTGACTGGTGTGAAGTCAGGCTATTAGTTACCACAGCAGTTGTGTGTGTATTTGAACACCACTATCTCTGGGGCATGAATACCTCCATATATATGAGGAATTTCAGGGGAACACCCTCTCCACTTATAAGTAATCAACAGTAGCACACACCTTTAATCCCAGCACTCAGGAGGCAGAGACAGGTAGATCTCTGTGAGTTCAAGGCCAGCCTGGTCTACAGAGCAAGATCCAGGACAGGCACCAAAACTACACAGAAAAACCTGTCTTGAAAAACAAAACAAAAAGAGTAATCAACACTTCTTTTCAATAAGAAAAGTAGTTTAAAGTGGAAAAACGTAATATCATCCAGTATCCCGTGTTCCTCAGCAATCCATGTAGCCCGTTTGTGGGGCTGCCACCATGCTGCACCATGATGCAGTAATCCTGTCCAGTTTACGTAAATGGATGAAATGTCCCTGCAGAAGAGAAACTACAGTGTATTCGTATTTTAGTTCTCCTTATTTTATAAGGTGATTCATATTTGAAACTTAAAAAATAGCCAATTATTACTTGGATATATATGTATATGTATATGTATGTGTATGTGTATGTGTATGTGTATGTGTATGTGTATGTGTATGTGTATATGTATATGTATATGTATATGTATATGTATATGTATATGTATATGTATATATCTTGTCTTGGTTTTTGAGACATGGTCTCTCTGTGTAGCCCTAGCTGTCCTAGAACTCACTCTGTAGACCAGAATGCTTTTAACTCAGAAGTCTGCCTGCTTCTGTCTTCCAAGTGCTGGGATACAGGAGTGTGACAACACTGCCTAGCTAGCTTTGTATATTTTAAGCAAGACATAGGACATAAATGAAAGTTTGCATGATTTCTGTAATTGTAGCTAATTTGAAAAAAAAATTGATAGGCATTATTTGAACAAATGAGTGATTACCTAGAAAACAACATTATATGAATTTTTGGTGGGAAGACCTGAAATTAAATTTAGATTTTAATTGATAAGAACTCTCTTCTTTGGTAGTGAAGAGACTAGAACTGAAAGTTAATGAGCTTCTCTTGGTTTGTTTTGGCTTGATTGTTAATAGATCTCTATTTTCCCTACAGATCCTGGCTTCTACCCTGGGCCAAAATACAATTTTCTTTTTAAAATCCACTCCAACTGGCTTAAGTAGAGAAAGATTTAATATGAGATATTTAAGGAGTGATTGAGGCATCAAGCACAGATGTCCCAAAGCCAGAAGCAATGCAGCTGGACACAGACAAGACACATCCGAGGCCTCACGACTGCCGGCAGATCCACAGGAAGACAACAGAGATGGGCAGGCTGTTGCGGTCTCTGTCAGCATCCCAGGAAGAGAAAGAGGAAGAGGAAGAGCACAGCACAGGCTGGCACTGAAAGTTCACTCTGCACCATGGCTTCCTCTGGCCAGCTTTGGGCTCTGAACTGCATGAAAAGACTGAAGCCGTTTCTCTCTCTCTCTACTCTTTTTCATAGCTTTTCAGCGTCTGTCACTTAAAGTGCATAGGTGAAAATTGGCCCGGGTGTTTGGGGAGCCAGCTATATTATCTTCTAGATAAACAAAGCAATTTAAAAAATTAAGCACTTCAGGGTCCCCTTTAAGAGCCTCGAGCCTGTGCAGCCACACAGGGCCACGTGTAGGCAGAAGGGTCTGGGCTGGCTTCACAAGACCCCAAAGAGACATTTCAGATACTGAGAAAACCCATAGGACTTCAGACACAGCAGCTGCTTTCCTTGTCTTTATTTTCATGGTGAACTATTTCTGCATGTTTTTGGCTTATTTTTCATGGATTATTACTTGTCAATTTTTCTGATGAATTGGTGGGAATTTTCTTGAGACAATGTAGCTCTTAGAAATGTGCGTTCCAAAGTGTTTCTCTCGTTTTCCATTTGCCTTTGGCTGCTGCCAGTCTTCCTTTATATTTTGTAAAATAATTTCATAATTTTGTTTGTTTGTTTTTTGAGACAGGGTTTCTCTGTGTAGTTTTGGTGCCTGTCCTGGATCTCGCTCTGTAGACCAGGCTGGCCTCGAACTCACAGAGATCCGCCTGGCTCTGCCTCCTGAGTGCTGGGATTAAAGGCATGAGCCACTGCCGCCAGTTGAAATTTTATAATCTTAATAGACAAATCAATTCAACCTGTTTGTGAAGGAATTAAAAAAAACAAACAAACAAGAAGTTGACAATTTGTAAGCCAACAGAACTAACAACAGTGTCACTACAAAAGAAAAACCCTTGCTAAATCAGAGTTTTCTGAAAATTGCTATTTTGTGGTATATTTATTTTCCTCATCCACAGAATTTCTAGGAAAATAACTTCATTATAAAACCCATTTGAGTTTAAAATATCTTCATAACATTAGCGGAGCCAGGTGGCTGCCTAGCACTCAGCAAGACCTTTAAAAGCTCCAGTGAATGACTAAGGACAATACTTCAAGTACAGAGTAACTATTACTTATAGAAAATGGCAGTAATCCTGTGGTACACTTGAAAACCTCACATAGGCTTCCCAGTTACAAAAGACGGTACTGAGAAAGGCTGGGGTGGCACATGTGTCTCAGAAAAGGGGCAAAGCACAGCTGGACGGTCCTGCCATCGGATGCCTAACTAGCATCAGAAACTGAGAGCTCCTTTCAAAGTTATGGAAGTGAGCCGGGCAGTGGTGGCACACACCTTTAATCCCAGCACTTGGGAGGCAGAGCCAGGCAGATGGATCTCTGTGAGTTCGAGGCCAGCCTGGGCTACAGAGCGAGTTCCAGGAAAGGCGTGAAGCTACACAGAGAAACCCTGTCTCGAAAAACGAAAAAAAAAAAAAAAAAAGAAAGAAAGAACACATGTAGCTTTAAATGTTCTTAAGAATGTGTGTTTAAAAGGTAAAACTCCGAACTAATGAAAGGAGACACCATTATACCCATAGAAATGGGGTTAAGAATTGACTTTAAATCAAGTCAGTCAGGTATCAAAAACAAATGCAAAGGAGCCAGAAATTGCCTCTTTGGTCCTGCATGGGTGTGAAAGCATCCTGTTCCCTCTGAGACAGCCGGAAACTGAGGATAACAGGGGAAGTTATGCTCTGTCAGCCGCCTTACAGGTAGAGCAGAGGGCAGGGCAGTGATGGGAGGGGCAGAAGCAACAGGGGCAAGGTAGTGACCAAGGACTGCAGCAGAGCCACAGGCAGCAGCCCTGCTGTTTGGGGACAGCCAGCACTGTGAGCCCGGGGAGGGAGTCAAGTCAGGGCATGAGCTTGGGAGTGAGCAGCACACTGTTGAGATAACAGCGCTCTCGGCGGGTAGAGGTGTCCACTGCCATGCCTGAAGACCTACGCTGTTGGAGAGAACAGCCTCCTGAACATTGTTTTCTATCCTCCATAACCCATCATGGAACACGCCTCTCTCCATGCCCTCTACACACACAAAATAAATAAATTATAATGTAAATTAATTTTAAAAATTCTTGTTAAAAAATATACCATTGACTAGTAGGGACCACAAGGGAACACACCACGGTTAGAAGAAGAGACTTCCTAAGGCTGGAAAGATGGATCAGTGGTTAAGAGCATTTTGCTGCTCTTACAAAGGACCTGGCTTCAGTTCTCAGCACTCACATGATGGCTCACAATTATCTATAACTCCAGGCTCAGGGTATCTGACTTCAGACCTTCTTCAGGTCTCCACAGGCACCTGCACACCTATGTTTCCTATACATACATATAGGAAAAACATACATATATATTAAAAATAAATCTTAAAAGACACAAAGAACAAACCCCCAAGAGAGTTCACCTTGGTTTACAGATGGTGGCCAAGGGCAGAGGGATTACTATAAACCACTGTTCCAGTGACCAGGGAATGCAAGAAAAGAGGATGGCTTGGCTTATGTTATCCCTTATCAAGCTGCTAAGTGGAAAATGTAGTTTTAGAATCTCAAAGAAAGGCACAAATTCCATCATCTGCTCATTCTCACCCCACAGGGAAAACAAGAATGGGACCACCTGCTGTCATTAATCATGGCCGTCACACAGGCATGGTATCACTCTGCAAACATATACAAACATATAGGCAGGGGCATGTTCTACACACGATCTCGGAGGCTTCTGGGAGTGAGCAGAGCTAACAGCAGGGGCACCCTTCTGTTTGTTCAGGGCTGTTTGGCTTGGTTTGTGATGGAAGGTACTCAATATTCTCAGTGGTTGCTGCTCCTGAGAAGGTCTCAAAGGAAACTGACAGCCAACCTCAAACAAAGCAGGGCTCCTGGGACAATGGTGCCACATTGTTCTCCAAGCTCACACTCTGAGCTCAAAGTCTGTCTGACCCTGCAGAAACCCATTCCTTCCATCCACCGCCTAATGCCTACTATAAAACTTAACAGGCATCAGGTGCAGTAATGAGCATGCTTTGTGAGCATGGCCTGGGCATTGGAATGCATTACCATCCCACCTGCAGGTATCATTCACAGGTAAAACAGAACATCCAGAAATTAACAATGTATCTAACTACTGTTAGGATGCATGTCCTCCAGTAGTTTAAATTTTAATTCCATTCATTTAATCAACCATTATGGTAACCATCATCAGACACCGTCTTAAATGCTAAGGACTGTCATGAACAAATCTGTTGCTGTCCTTACAAAAAACACACCTCAGAGAGTGGCGGCATTGCGGGATGTAACTAACAAATGTGGGCCAGTCCAAATTAATAGCTCACTCTGTCCTGCAGAAGGTGAGATAGGTCCCCGAGCAAGTAAGCCCTGCATAAATACTGGATAGCAGTGAGCATACA
Organism: Peromyscus maniculatus bairdii; assembly: GCF_049852395.1. Taxonomy (NCBI): domain Eukaryota; kingdom Metazoa; phylum Chordata; class Mammalia; order Rodentia; family Cricetidae; genus Peromyscus; species Peromyscus maniculatus. The sequence continues at coordinate 38,546,029 of NC_134853.1, forward strand.
GGAAATCTGCCCACAGACCTGGGGAACTGAGGAGCATGGCCTCCTTTCTGCTTCCTTCCTATTCTCTGTTTCATTTCTTCACATTTTTGTAGGAAAACTCCTTCCTGCATCCAAAGTGAGACCACAGAAAATCCTCAAGTAACAGTGGGCTTAACTGAGAAAGTAAAGAAAAAAAGAAAGGAAGGGAGGGAGGGAGGGAAGGAGGGGAGGGAAGGAAGGCCATCATTTTACCATAGGCCACAACCATGAGATCAGATTCACGTGTCACGAGAAAGGATTCTTTACTATTATTGCATCTCATGCTTGAACATGGATTTTCAGAGTTTTCATATCTAAGCCAGGCAAACTATTCCTCTCCCCTTGAAGCACTGAAAAGTGCTTCTTTGACAAGTCTCTGAAAGCTTGTCCAGAGCCAGGAAGTACTACACACTTCCCATTCACAAGTGATTCCCTCTCTAACCACACAAGGTTTATTTTCACTGCTGAGAAGCAAAGGTCTCAATCCCTTTAAAAGCTAGAAGGCTTCCACCAGATGGAATGGCTAATCGTGTCTGATGAAGTCAGTAAGGTGTAAATGTCTTTCTCAGAGAGATGGCTATTTGAAAATTTTCAGAAAACACCAAACACCACACAAAACTTCAGTTTCCTGAATAACCTATCAACAATTTAAAACCAATCCACCCCAACAAATATCCGAGATATGAAAACAACTTAGTAACACAGAGTGAACTAAGTGTCTGATCATAATATGAAGAAATAGATGTAAGTAATGTGTGTTTGACACCGGACACTAACATATAACATAAAGTGTTTCTATCAAGCATGAATTGAACTGGAAAATACACAACTAAATAACTTGGGTTAAAATTATTCACATGGTCATCATTTTCTCATCCAATAGATGAGAAAAAAATTGTAAGTCATTTTCTACCCTTAAAATTTACAAAAATAATTCATCTCAATTACAGCTACAATTATAGCAAATTAAATAAAAGCCTAGTCAAGCCTTTTAATAGGTAAGGAAGTTAATCTTCTGCTACTCACATGTATACAATTCCCATCAAGTCCATTGGAGATGAAGCCTGATGTACTAGAGATAAGTGGAGCAGGCCTGCCACCATCAGGGGTTGCCTAAATCTTCGGCAGAACCCTAAAGTATTTCAAAATGTGTGTGTGTGTGTGTGTGTGTGTGTGTGTGTGTGTGTGTGTGTGTGTGTGTGTTTGTGTGTTCATTGTACAATTTTGTCCAAGGAAAATCACTTATGTACCTTGGGTTATTGGTTTTGTTTTGAGACAAGGTATCATGTAGCCCAGGCTGGACTTGAACTCCTGATTCTTTTGCCTCTACCTCCCAAATGCTGGGGTTATCGGTACGTGTTAACCATTCTTGATTTGTGTGGTGCTGGGTATTAGAACATATTAGAACATGGGTATTTACACAATAGGGAGGCTCCTGCCAGCCCATGGATACATCTTAAAGTAATCATTACTAAGCAAGTTAATTTGTCCATGAAAATCATTAATTCCAGAAGTATACAAAAAATTCTCTTCTAATAGTTTTTTCTTTCACCCTGAAAAAACAGAATTGTGTTAGAATCCCATGTTTGATGTTTTAGAATGATTTCATACAGCTACACAGTGGAATAGTGTTCTAGAATAATTTAGCTTTTTACTACTTTATAACCTCTTGACAAGAATTAATCATGCCATTTATATAATGCAGCATAGATCTTACTTAATAAGGACTATCTAGCTGTAGTGTGTCTGTAACCTGAATGAGTGCATGGCATGTGATCTCTTCATTTGCTCCTCCGACAGAGCTGCACCTAGCATTTGGGGCAGGTGCTCAAGAGTTGGCAAGTGTGGGGTGCAAAGCTGGGGTGGACATTTTGGAACCCAGTTGGCAGTTTCCTACAAACCCGACCATTCCTCTCCTATGTAATGCAGCAGTTATACTACTTATACTAAACAGAAATAAGAGGAGAACTTATGCCTATGCAAAACACTAAATATAAATGTTTAAAGTAGCTTTTTTTTTCATATTTGCCACAAATTGGAAGCAATCAACCTATCTTTCAGTTGGTGAATGGATAAATGTGATTAATCCATATAAAGTGATACTATTCAGAAGTTTAAAGAGATAAGCTATCAAGCCACCAAAAGATCTGGAGGAACTCCAGAAGCATGCTGTCATGAAAGAGACAATAAACAGTAACACACCAGTATACTTTACACTGCAGGGCACTTTGAAAAGGCAAAACTATAGACAATACAAACACCAGTGGGTCTGAATATCAGGGGCTTGAGCTGAAGGCAGAGGGAGAAGTAAACAGAGCAGAAGGGGGTTGGGGGCAGCTAAACTACTCTGGTTACAATGTAATGATGGCTATATGTCCTTAAACGCTTTTTAAGCCCATAGAAAATACAACTATGTGGTTTTGCCTCACTATAACGTGGTAATAATTGTACTAATTGGAACAAATGCACCACACTAACACAACAGGGGGACCTGAAAGTGGCATCTGGGGAAAGTGACAGGGACACAAGGGACATTTTGTATTTTCCAGTCAGGTTTTTTGTTTTTTTGTTTTTGTTTTTGTTTTTCTTAGTAAACTCACTGCTCAAATGAGTATACAATGGAATAAGAGGGGAGGTCTCAGAAGTTCCTCCCTTGACTGCGCTGTTTTGAGCTGATGGTGTTAAACTATCAAAGGGAGAAGATTCATGGCACCCTTACAGTCTGAATGACTCACACCAAGGAGGTGCCTGCACTTCGTCAGCACAGCTCTATCTAGGTTGGACTTAACATCTCTGCATGGAAAACAGAAGTTCATTTTTGAAAGTAAGAAAGATAAATCCAACTAAAGTCAGAAATATCTTCTGACACTGGACCCTGAGCAAAATAGACAAGGAAGAAACGGAATTTTTGACCAAGCTCTTTTTAGCCTCCACCAGAGGCCCTTGAATAAATAACAAAGTTAGGCATTTCTGGCTCAGGAGGAGGGTTACTCAGCAGGCTGGCTTCGGGAGCCTCTAACTTCTTTAGGAATGTTGTAGCTAACTGGTATGATCATGAAAGCCAGCCCTCCTTCCCATGCCCATGTGTTAATCGCCATTGTGTAAGTTCAGGGTGGTTATTACTGAGTTGTCAGACGCCCATTAATTATCCACTAGGCTGTATTTAGCTGTAGTCTGGTAAATCTTTTTAATTGCCTAGGCTGCATTTACCAAGTATCTTTATTTAACATGCTCCCAACTCTGTTTATGTTTATGTCTTTTCCGATAACTCATTAAACAGAGTCTTTAGCTGCTACTATATGACCCTTCAGTGATAACTCTGTCGTGCCCACCTCCATGCTTTCATTTTGTTCACTCATTACACAGTATTTTTAAGTCCTTCACCAGCCATGTTTCCATTTCCCCAGCTCTGAAGAGCACACAGACACCTTCCTCTAATGGCATTAAACTGAGGTTGAAAGGCAGCTTTATGCAAATTCACATCCAGATTGAGTCTCTCCACTACACTCAAGGTCTTGTGTCTAAAAAAGCTAAAGCAAGTTCAGATCCGTTGGAAAGTCACTGATAGTGCTGGTCAAGTTCAAATCCGATTCCCTGTCCCATCTACTGACATCCTTTGCCTCAGACGTCTTGTTTCAGCCCTTTATACAACTTAAACCATTCCTTTACGCCCCCTTTCTTTCCTTTCTGCTTGGCATTCCTCCAGTTCCCACTCAGAAACTCTCATTTACCCTACTCTGTCAAGCAGTTCTGTCTCTACTTTCAGGACACAGGCACCTTTGAAGTATAAGCTATTAGAAATAAGAGATACTTTTGCAAGCCGGCAAAAGTTCTTGAAACCCAGAACATACTTGTTAATCTTGTGAGCATGGAGCCTGCATGAAGTGAGTTCTTAATAATATTTATTGAATGAGTATTCTGAGTTAAATGTAGTCATAGGCATTCTTTCCAGGATATTATACCTGACCAACCAGTTGATAATATGGTTTTTCATAGAGCAACATCTGGAAAAAGTAACAAAGACATAGACATGAATTTTTCTTAAAGCATAAAATTTGGGATTTAAAACAATGTAAGTAAATAAAAACTCATTTTCTAACGTAAAATATATTGGAAATCACCTAGTATTAAATGCCATTGAACTGAAAAGGAAAATGATCCTGGACATGTTTAATGGCATGCTAGCAAAACAATAAAGTAGGATCAGCCTGTAGGTAAAGTAGGATCAGCCTGTAGGTGGAGAGCCCTATCAACATAAGTCGTTTCCACATTTGAGGTGTATCTTTTTACTAGTAACAATGGACTTCTGATTATTAAATGTGTCCATTTCTGAAATTTTTGAATTGTTTGCACCTAAGAACAAATCTAGTATTTGCATATTGTGGTCCCCTGAGATAGGTCTCAGGAGATGAGTTTCAAGTAATGTCACATACAGGAGAGAGTATGAGGGAGGAAGAGAGAGGGATTTCTTCTGCACCTGTGTGCCTGTGGTGGAGTTCTTAATTAATGGGATATAACATTAGCATATTTGAAACATGACTACCTGAAAATGAGTATATAAATACAGGCCAGTTACATACTACTTACATGGGATGGACCTTACACAGTATTCTTTTTTAAAACTTCGTAAAATACACACACACACACACACACACACACACACACACACACACACACACACACACACATATATATATATATATAGGGTTTAATGGAATTTCCCTACATTGGGGGAGATGACACTCTCAAATATATACCCTATGGTAGCAAATTAAAACTAGAACACTACATATTTGGATCATAGAACATGAAGAGACTTGAATGTGGGTGCCTGGGGAGATCAGAAATTTGGATCCCTCTTGAGCTGTAGTTCCAGGCAGTTGTGAACCACCCAATAAGGATAGTGGGAAGTGAAATCAGGCCTTTGGAAGAACAGTAAGCACTTTTAATGACTGAGCAATCTCTCCAGGCCTTACTTAGTACTTTTTTTGTGACACATTTCTCAATGGTAAAAATATATATTTTCTTCTCAGTAGGTATCAAATGAGCATGAGACATTAAGGATGGAATTGATCCACAGTTCCTGTACTTTAAGTTTGATCTATCATATCAATATCAGTCATAGTTTATAAAAAAAATAATCCAACTCAGGTCAGTAAAACAAAGAAGCTTCCTTGAGTACATACATAGTCAGTAAAGCATATAATGAGAATTTGTCTGTTCAGTGTAGAGCTATAAGGGACATCAGAATTCAGCTGACTCTACTCTCTCATTTTAAAGTATAGAAGATAATAACAAAGCCAAGACTCTGTGTGTCTCCTACTCTCATCAGAGAAAACTTTATAGTTAGTCTTGACTAGTTCCCACTGGTGTCATAGTGAAAGCAAATGAGCATAGCTACTTGCTATTCAGTAGCTCTGTGCACCTCAGAAACTCTCTGTCCTCTGGAATTCATCTGGGCGATCTTCAGGTGGGAATGACAAGCTGGATGATTTAGTATGAATGATTTTACAGGGTAAGCTACAGTGGTGCTTGCAAAAATATCATCCTTACTGTCTTCACTAAATAATAGTTACTGTATGCCAGAGAAGCCCACCATGCCAGTAGGCATTAAGCAGAAGAAAGGTAGGAGCCACAATAAACTTACACACAGAGGGGATTTTTGTCTCCCAAAGAGTCAGGACACATCAGTAGGTAGTCTATTTTATGAACTCCATTGTTGACCTGCCTAAGGAGAGAAATACCAGATGGTCCTTACCCTGGTCACTTCCAGTAAAGTCTTACTTGTTCTTTGAAACACTTAATTTTAGACTTCCCTCTCTTCCTTCCCCCAAGAAGCTCTATATTCTCAAGCCTAACAACATCTAATAGAAACAGAATGTAAATCACAAATGTAAATTTATGTAATAACCATGATGTAAAAATAGGAAAAAGAGGGCTGGACATATAGCTTACTGTATGCTTAGCATACACAAGACACTACTGTACGTACAAACACACACACACACACACACACGCACACACACATTAAAATAAAACAAGTGAAATTTATTTTAGTTATATATTTTATTTAACATGATACACCTAAGTCATCGTGAATTTAACCTGTAACCAGTATGAAATGATTAGTAGACACCTATTATCCATTTTTCATACCAAGTCTTCAAAGTCCCTGTGTGTTTGACACTCAGCTCACATCTCAGTAGGAAGCAGATACATTTTAAGTGATTAGTAGCCATATGTCAATGGTAGCTAACTGACAAAAAACCTATAGAGGCCCGGAGCCTAGGACATTACCACAACCTTCTTGATAAACAGTGGCTCTCCCAGTGAGGACTGAATAGTCATGTCCTAACATCTGAGGGGTGGGGACTCACAACACCACAGGTTACACGAAGAAGTCAGGGGGGAAAGCACCTAGAAAAGTCACATTTCTGTTACTTTTGGTATGGTCATGCTTCTCTAGCCTGCTAATGTAAGTGAAGAAAACTGATCCATACACAGTTATATACCAAATCACCATTCTCAATCTCATTTCATTCTAATGTACAGATACAAGGCAGGAAAAAGGCTCAGTGGACACACAAGCCTTTTGACTCAAGTTCTATCCCTGGAAGCCATGTAAAGTTAGAATGACAGAACCAATTCCACCAAGTTGTCCTCTGACCTCCATATGCATCTTGTGGCATGCTTGCCTCCCACCATCACACACACACACACACACACACACACACACACACACACACACACACACACACAAGAAGTACTCTTATTTCCTAAGCAACAATCCTCACTGCCATGCTAGGTCAGCTAACTTTGGAGCCAAAGACAGTTATGATATCTGGATCTTCTATTTTCTATTAATGTTCAGTTCCAAGTGGCCTTTCCTGACCACTTACTATGAAAGGTTTTTGCTTTGACATAACAGATGCTACCTCACACTTCTTCAACTCCTTATGCTTACTAATCATCCATAGTCCCTTTCCAATGCAGACTGCCATTCATTAAGTCCAGAGTGGAGCTGAGATTCTGTTTTTCTGAGAAGCTCCCAATGCTGTCCATGATTCAGCCTAGAATACCCCCAGTAGCAAGGCCACAGCTCTTGTAGTAGTTAAGACAGATTGGGGGAGGAGTCTGCTTATTCCTTAGCTATTAAATTTTGAGAGTATATTCTTTTCATTTATTTTCCTTATTATAATTTTAAGCAGATGTATGTGTATTCATAAATAAAGGCTTATTATTGATCAATTATTTTAGTTCTAGTCATGGAAAATGATGATGGTGACCAAGCAGTAATTCAGTCAAGGGGCTCTTAATGGCCTTGTGTGTTACCAACATTGTTAAGATGGTGGGGTTCCAACTCTTCTCACTGCAGTGAGATTAGACAGTCTTGGACTTGTTCTCAATGTCTAACCATAAAGAAATTATATATTGAGAGCAAACGTCAGACCAATTTCCCTTTAGTTATACATTTTGAAGCACAAGAGTCATGTTTTGTATTTGTTGCCTTTAACTTTGAAGTATTACCGACCTTTACTAAAGGGTGAAGGGATGCATGCACCATGGGCTGCTCCTTTCCAAACTGGGTTACGTCCAGACCACACACAAACACCAATTTTCAGCAAAAAGAGATCCTTTATTTAAAAAGATAGAGCCGGGTGGCTGGATCTGAGTCAGGGAGAAGTGTTTTTTTTTTTTTTTTTTGAGACAGGGTTTCTCTGTGGTAGCTTTGCACCTTTCCTGGAACTCGCTTTGGAGACCAGGGTGGCCTCGAACTCACAGAGATCCACCTGGCTCTGCCTCCCAAGTGCTGGGATTAAATACGTGCACCACCACTGCCCGGCCAGAAGTGATTTTTAAGGGGAAAAAAGGGGAAGTCCTTGCTAGGATGAGTTGGTTAGTGCTGATTGGACATGTTGGTCAGTGTAGCCTAATAAGGAATTTTGATCACTGGACCTTGGTAGTCAGCCTTAGGATTGAAAAAGCATCCAAATAAGGGAATCTTGTGGTTTAGAAAAAGGTATGTGTGTGGGGGTAGGGGACAGGACCTACTAACACCATGTTTGGGCCTATTAGAGCATCCTTAACTTGCAAAGTCCAAGTGTGGAATGCTCCAAATGCTGAAACTCTTCAAGTCCTGACCTGACACATATGGAAACCTCAACCTCTCTGCATGTGGATGGTGCCTAGTTTGCCCCTCTGTCACGGTGCTAAAACAACCTCATCAACAGCTGCTCGAGAGGAAAGGGTTTATCTAGATTACAGGTTACAGGCTATCATCAGGAGGCCAAAGTAAGAACTGAAGGCAGAATCCTGGAGGCAAGGACTAAAGCAGAGGCCATGGAGGAGTGCTGCTTACTGGCCTGCTCCTAGGCTCTTGTTCAGCTTCCAGTCTTATTCAACCAGGACCACCAGTGGTGGCATTGCCCATGCTGGACTGAGACTTCCCACATGAATCAACAATCAAGACAATGCCCCACAGACATGCTCACAGGCATTCTGATAGAGAAATTCCTTATTTTGGGCTTCCTCTTCCTTGGGTTTTACAGTTTGTATCAAGTTGACAAAAACTTCAGGACAAGTGGCTAAGAGAGTTATGCAATTTTTCTCTGATGCTTCACAGTATACCAATTTGGCTTCATGAATAAAATTATTCCAAAATACTGCATGAAATTGCAATCAGGCATGTGTATAAGGCATGTTGGAAATATACATGAATTCTGTGTTTAGACTTGGACTCGTTCCCTAAAGTATCTCATTGTGTATATGCAAATATTCAGAACTCCATTTTAAAAAAGGGAACTCTAAACCACTTTTGCTCTCAAATGTTTTGATTAAGGCACACTCAACTCTCACCACAAGTTTATGCCTGGCCCTTGTTCTATGTTTTCTCCACTAATGATGCATGTTGGCAGGACCCTCTGAATGGTGTTTTGTTTTTTCTTTTTTCTGATAACACAAAATCTCAAGTCAAAGAACCTCAGACAGCAGACCCCACTGGTGCTCTCAATATCAACTCCATCTCATCAGCCTGATCACTTCTACAACTCAAACTTGGCCTCTTTGGACAATAGGGCACACTTATCCAAGAGGAAGTTGGCCAGACTGATGAAGCCCTGCTCTATGCTTGTGGTAGTATAGTTTATTGATGTCTTCACTATCATTTTCCCACTCTTGTTTCTAAGATTTTCAAACTCACCTAGTTATGGAATAAAATTCTCTGTTTTTGTTTATTTTTCTCAGTGCTAATTTTTTTCTCCAGCTAATAGAAGTGGACCTATAAATAGCTCCTATGTGCCTATTAGCAAACCAGAAAATACAACTCAGTGATACTTTCTAAAGTATTTGAACATGCTTATCTGATAAAAAATACCAGGCTCCTGCTTCCCTTCTCAGGTGATTTTAACCTTAAGGTAGGTAAATAATGTTACTTAAGCTAATAGTTGCTGTTGATTGTTTTTCAAAATCGGAACAGATCTAATGTGTTCACTCTCATTAGCTGATGCCAGGCTACTCTCAAGTCTAATACATTTTGAACCAGACTATCATTTTATCAGTGAAAAACTCCAGCAGGTTACTTGCGACTTCCACTTTTAATAGTAGTATATCCCCTAGAAACATAAAGTCCCAGGAGACACACTTCTCATTTGTGCTACAGTAGCAGCTCCAATAGTGATAAATTGTTTGAGAGAAGGCTTTTTGAATTGACCTACATTTTTAAAATGATGGTTATTAATTTTACTTTTGCAAAACAGGAAATTAATTAACAAGCTGAAAGTCTATTAAAACAAAAGAAGCCTTTCCAAATTCTTTCCCCTGCCTCCCTGAAGACCATCTCTTTCTTATCACTGCCACAATGATACAATGCTTGTGCCAGGAACTAACGATTGGCATTATGGGAGTCTGCCTTGGGACCATTAGGCTCTAGCTGCCCCTTTGGATTTGGTTATTGGCTCTCTGCCACTGAGTAGATAGAAAATCTGAGAAGAATTGAGCCTCAGACTCCGGTCTCTATTCATCACTATTGTCAAAGCTGCAAAGGAGAAAGAGAAGTCAAATTGTGTTTCAATGTAAATGAATCTCATATTTGTAGCTCAGATAGGTGACTTCATCCTTCTTAAACAGAGTATACTTTATGGGAAGTCAACGCAAAGTCATCTAAAGGCTTTTCAAGGCATACGCCCTGTCTAGTCCACTTTTCTACATGCGGGTGATTTTGCTTGACTCATCTTCACACACCCCACTATTGTGATTGTTCAAAGAAATCCCCTAGGAGAGAAATACAGCATTTGTGTAAATTGAACAAAGAAGTGGAACCAGTTCAAACTGTCTACTTATGAATCACAATGAACATACTTTGACATAATAGCTCAGAAAATCCTAAAATAGGTGCTTAAAAGTTTCGCAACTTTTCAAATCTTTAATGTTGGCATGGAATTGGAACTTGTTCTTACATTCATGAATCCAGGTACTTCCCACCCAAGAAAGGTTAATACATTGATCCTTTTCAGCAGAGGGCAGCATATCCTGGCATAGGCCTGGGTATGGTATCCTCATAGAGATCACATTGTCAGGGCACACTGTTTAATTGTGAAGCAAATCAAGCTTTGGCAATGGTCTTTTTACTAGCATTGCAGATAATCCTTTCAAAGCCTGTGAAGTTCTGTTCTGATTTGTTAATGGCAGAGCTCCAGCTGTCCACACTATGTGTCGATGGCAATTTTGAATTCTCAAGTCTGTATGGTATACATTTTGGAATTGGTGAATACAGCACTTTGAGCACCAATTTCAAATACTTAAGTATGTGTTTTCATGGGAATGGTTTTATTTGATGGAACTAAAATTTGAAAAGGACATAAAGTCAGGTGCGTTGCAGTTTATGATTCCCTCTTCATGTGTAACTCATGTCAGTTCATAGAAGTTCTGACACCATTATGATAAGCTCTTAAAAGACCACTGTAAATCTCTTGTGACTTACAGAAAGAAAAGGGGTCTATCTCAAAGGTTCTGAAAGAACTAATATGGACTTCCTGGTATATACACTCTGGGTATCAAATACAAAAGGATGCACAGCAAGAACAGAATCAGAATTTTAGACCTGGAAAGAATCTTAGATAATATTTTTTTGATCAAAGGTATCCTTTAAACCAGAAACTAAAAATAAGAAGGATGAACCAAAAGATCTAAGCTTTGAGGCATCATGGAAGCCGTGCTATGTCTCATGCAAAGAGTTACACATGCCTCAAGATACATAGGTGGATATTCAGCTACTGTATGGCTAAACCATCTCATATAAAGCAAAGTTTAGTTAAAAAGGATAAATGCAATTCTAAGTATTCCCATCAGTGGCAATCTAACTCTAAATTTATCTCCCTACTTGGAAGTTATAAAAAATATCTAATAGTGTCAGTTTAGATCACCGATTTCTTTCTTTAGCCTTTCTTTAGGGTCTTTTACCATCAGCATTTTCCCTATACATATTGTGCATATAAAATTATGATTCATGGTAGCCAGGCAACACATTTTGTAAAAGAGATTGAAGCTCCCATGTGCCCAGCTAATTCCACATAGAATCATATTATCAGTTAAATACACATAAGACAAATAAAAACACAGATCCCCATGCTCACTGTGCGTCAGTAAGAGTAGAGCAGTAATCTGGGCTACTAGATGCATTTTTCCCCTCTGAGAGTGACTATGAAAATGAAACTTAGCCCCCTTTCCCTAACACTAGCAATCTGAAAATGAATTAGGCTGATTTGTTCTATCCTTTCTAGAAAATGCTGCACTTTTCCCAATGCACTATACCACTAGAAACCAGAAAAACAAACAAGCAGCAAGATCATCTACATACCCATAATGAAGAGAGTATGACATGCTTTATGGGAATAAAGACACCTGTGCTAGGGTGGTCAGATTCACGAAGTAACCTGAGCAAATATATCAAGGGCAGCTGAGAATTGTTGAAAATTATCTAAGAACTAATCAAAACTGTAAACTCAGACTTGATAAACACTTTCTCATGCATGGCTCTGTATGCTACCTCACACTTTACACTGCAGAACAACAAATCCTGTCCTCAATGCCAAGGTCCAGTTATTACGCCACATGACTTTGTAAAACAAGTCAAAGAAATGGTTAATCTGATTAGCTAGTAAGTATGTAAAGACAAGTCATCATTGCACAGGCCATTTGTGTTATTTAGACTTATAGACTATCTGGTTCCTTATTTAGACTGTAAAATACAAAACATTTAATAGCAATTGTATTGGAAATCTAGTGAATAAAAAAATTTAAAGATTTATTTATTTTATTTTATGTGATGAGTGTTTGTCCTGCATGTATGTCTGGGCACAACATGCATGCCTGGAGTCAGTAGAGGGCGGCAGATCCCCTGAGACTATAGTTACAGACAGTCATGAGCTGTCATGTGGATGCTTGGAATTGAACACAGATCTTCTGCAAGAGCATTCAGTGTTCTTAACTACTGAGCCACCTCTTAAAACCCAATAAAAAGTTTTTTTTTTTTAAGTGACTGACCAAAAACTTTCAAAATTACTACCGCCCAAACAATTAATGGATAATGTTCAAAACTGAGGGTATATACACTCATGTAAGTGCTATATTCAATCACCATGTTAAGACATGCTGCAATGCTATAGAAGAATAATAAATATAAGATTTTCACTCTCATGAAGCAAATGTAGTTCACCATTCAAGAGAATGGAAATAATTTTGGACTTTCCTTAATTATTGAAAGAATACCACATAGATACATCCATCATATGGCTTATGTGTAAATTATTCCAACTCAAACAGAAACCCAAGTATATGCACAGGGAGCTCTCTGATTGCGTGTGAATTTATAGCTATCAGCTAACTCAGGGATTACTCAGGGCCATTGTAGGGATTTTTAATGCTCCAGGAAAGAGAATGGGTCCACACATTGATAGATTTTAAAGCAGCACGATTGCTGTATTTCAGGACAAGTCTTTCTTCTTTTACCCATGAAAAGCATAAGTTAATCTGCTACATTTGGAGCTGAATATAATGATGAAAATGGTCACAAAATTTCATGCCTGGAAGATAATCTTCCCCCACACCCCTCCACTGACAGTCAAAGTGTCTCAATCCTGTCTCTAACTAGCTTTTTTTTTCCTCATTGCTGAGGCACCCCAATAAGAAAGTCATTGCTGATTTGTGGGTATGCTAGATTACATAATTCCTTTGAAAATTTCTTTTCATGGCTCCCATTCTTTTGTTTTTCAGTCTGTTTTTGTTTTATTAATATAGATTCAAAAGCACTCTACAGGGAAAGTAACATCCTTGTCTAGTTCTACTCATGTTTCCAAAATGTCTCCATGAAACTTCAAGGTCTCTTCCATCACAATCCTTCAACTCTCATCAGAGCACTTCCAGATTTTCCGACTTCTCTTCTTCCTAAAATACCACCTTAACTTTGTTGGCCATTTTTGGCTTGCTTCCCTCACTCAACTGGAAATATTAAATTCTATCCTAGGATTTGCACAAAACTATGTGACCTATAGGGAATAACATTTACAAGTCTCTGTTTCAATTTCATATATGCAAAATGGGAGTACTACCTCCAACATTAGTTGAGGATCAAATGAAAAATAGAACAAGTTTTTTAGAGATTTTGAAGTACTAGCAAATTTGCTCCTAACAGTGCAGAAAATGTGAATTATATAAGGTAAAGCCAATAATATCCTAGGGGAAAGCTCTTTAAAAACAACAGAAATGGGCCGGGCGGTGGTGGCACACGCCTTTAATCCCAGCACTCGGGAGGCAGAGGCAGGCAGATCTCTATGAGTTTGAGGCCAGCCTGGTCTACAGAGCAAGTTCCAGGAAAGGCACAAAGCTACACAGGGAAACCCTGTCTCGAAAATCAAAAACAAAAAAACCCCAGAAATGACCCAAATACATTTTGGTCCAAAATTTCCTTTTTGTATTTTGTATAGGTAGAGTTAAACAGTCTGTTTCTCTGCAAAACAACTATTGTGTTGAGTTTATTTACATGTTTCAATAATACTCAAATCAAGGCTTGTGAGATCCATTTATTTTATGAATGGAAGAGACACTGTGGAATCAGAGGAAATAGTGACATCTCTTCTGAGACTTCCAACTGTGAATGCTTTGAATAAAACAATACTGTAACACTTTTGCAAACCACTGTCCTTTATAATCATTCAAAGGCTCCTCCTTGACTTTAGAATAAAATCTCATTCCTTTTCATTATCTAGTACAAAGAATTATTCAGTGTCTTCTCTAGCTACTCTCCCCCAACCATGTTTTTGGGTGCACACAGTGTATCTTGTTCACTTTTTGCCTCCTAGCATTTGTGCTTTGTTGTACTCAAGGCTATGAAGTGACTCATAGTGTTTTCTCATCATTTAAACTTTCATACAGATATTTCCTGCCCCACATGAACCATTAAGGTTATTTGAATTTCTATCACAGGACTTAGCCTTATTTTGATGTTATCTGTATATATTCTGTGTTCCTCATGAGAAAGCTGATACCAAGATGTATATTTTATTCCTTTTAGGAAATCTAGTATCTAGAACAATGAATGCATTGTAAGTACTCAATATAAATGTAAGTACTCAATATAGGTTGAATGAATTAAATAATAAATATGCACAAAGAAGGGACACAAATATACAAAAAAACAGTCATTCAATGGGAAGCAGCAAAAGGCACCAATATTGCCTAAACCATTCCAGGATTTATTGCTGAATCAGTAAAACACATATTTTAGAAGTTTACAGTGTGATCTCCGTTCTGCTTCCTACATCTTCCCTATCTCTAAGACCAATATCATTTACAAGTGCTATTTGCATATTCACCTTCATTGTACCACCAAATCATAAAGAACACTATAGGAACATGCTATGTAGCCAGAACTTAATGAAACAATCAAATAAGGCAGCAAGAGAAGTGCTGTACTTGGACATGTGAGCACGAGTCTCTAGTCTGCCCTTATCTGACATGTGCCCACTGGAAAGATTCCCCTACTGATCTGAACTGCATCATCCTTTCTACCTTGCCAATCTTAGTGCAGAAAATCATTTTTTTCACATATTATTGCCATTACCATCCAAGTGTGCACAGGAAGTTAGCCAATGATTAAGAATGAACATAATCATTAGAGTAAGACAGATCTGGTTCTGAATGCTAGATACAATATTCAGTATCGGGGTGACCCTGGAAAACACTTAGTCATTCGAAGCCAGTTTTCTTATACAGAGGGATATAACCATTCCTTTTCAGTTTACTGCAAATTTAGGAGATTAAAAGGTGTGAATTTTGCTGGGCGGTGGTGGTGCATGCCTTTAATCCCAACACCCGGGAGGAGGAGGCAGGCAGATCTCTGTGAGTTTGAGGCCAGTCTGGTCTATAGAGCGAGATCCATGACAGGAACCAAAACTACACAAAGAAAACCTGTCTTGAAAAACTAAAAAGTTGTGAACTTTAAGTTTCCCGATAACATTACCATCACTATTTTTACCTAGGCTTATAGATGGCATAGAATAACTTTTCTTTGCAGACAACATTATTATAGGCATAGTTAGTAAATGTACCATTCATGCTTCTCACTGGCTGAGCTGCATTCTTAGTCATTCTGGAATTATATAAAGAGAGTAATAAATAATCATGCTCTCCTTCATTTGCAGGCACAGTTTCCTAAATCTATGCTTGCTCTTTCCATGTGCTAGCAAAAGCTTTACTTCATTATTTTGCATGGCTCCTTCTCAACACCCCCTCCTATGACTTTAAAAGCTCCCATTAATTTCCAATTAGTAAACTTTAATTAAAATGAACATGTATCATTGCTTTTAGCAGTTGTATTCATAATGCATGTATAATACATGCAAATTTTGTTCACAGTGTTTCAAATGGCTTATTTCAGAACAAACAAACACATGGATGCTATTTTTAAAGATTTTTATCTACGGAAAGATTTTAGACTCTGATCCTTCCCTAAAATAACTATAATTTCATGGCAATGCAATGAAAAGTCAGCAACATCAATAAAAAATCTATCTTATTCAATATTGTAGCAGGTTAAAACATGAATAATGATCTCTGAGCTTTAAACCACTTGGTACCCTGGTTTTACTGCAGTATTTAAGTAGAATTCATTAGAAAAGTAGAGCTGGACTAAACCAAGAGATAGTTCTAATTTAAGGATCTATGGTGGTCTAACATATTACACTGTTTCTAATACAATAATCTTAGCTGAGTCCTTTTTACCACTTATTATGAAAGGTACACCCCACTAAAGTTCTTTTCTAATGTTTAACACAGAGAACAACACATCAGAATGTATCTGAGTGTTAAATTTCACAATCATTCTCATTGTTTATAGATCTCTACATTACATCAAAGAACTTGAAAGCATGTTTTCAAAAAATAAAGACTGTTATTTTTAGATTAGGGTTCTACCAGATTACCATGGGATTCCCTAGATATTTTGATCAAAACAAATAGTGGGTCAAGTAACAATTCAGATTTCCACAGTGGACACCTCATTTGACCATGATGAAAGAGACCTGGTATTTCCAAAAAGAACAGTTCCACCCTGATGAGCTTATTATCTAAATAAACTGCAAAGTCTCTCAGGGATATTTTGTAGCGATACTTAATAAAAACGGAGCCCTGTTTCTCCGAGGGCTGAGGCAGTTGATGCGCTTGTCTGACGGCCGTCCTGCTCTCCACCTTCCCCTTTGTACCTTGCCCTATCATGCTCTTCTGTTACACCCACTGACCCAGTGGCTATTTTCTCACTGTGATATTGTCTTCTACAATTTTCCTACTCCTCACTTTCTGAATACAATGTCCTGAATCTAATAAACACTATAATTAAAATTACTCTTCAGTTTACCGAGTTTGACACCACATGCTTTTCAGAAAATATCTGAAAAAAATGTACTGTAGAGACACGCAGTTTTTCAGTGAATCTAACTAACAACTGTTTGCATTATTGATATGCAGATAACTAAAAGGAAGAGATTTCAAAATGTTTTGTAAAGTTTTCACAAGTTACCAAATAGTATGATAAGCTCTCTGTGCCACATTGTTAGATTAAAATTGCTAATCATGTAGTTCAAGTCACCAAATAATTCCAGTAATTAAATAAGCCTTCTAGTTCTTCCTCATAATTGAAAAAGAATACCCAACTCTAGGTCTTCCAAAAGTGTTCTGTGGGAACTAGAGCTGCCACAGTTAACTGGTGTTTTTAGAAAGTCTCCTTGAGTTTGAGATATGTTTCCACATCAGTTTGTCTGACAACACACCATGGATCACTTTTCCAGAAAGCATCTTCTTTAAATATTTTCCAAGGCAAGAGATCACTACCTCCACCCCGTTTTACAAACACTGATCCTAAGAAGTACAATAGCATTTATGACACTCTGCTCAGATGAGAACCCTGCTGTTCACTAGAAAGAAAAAGAAGTTTGTGAACCTGTTCTACAAATTCTCTGAACTGTTTCTTCATGGGATACTTCATCGTGTCAATAACTTACAATGTCTTTCATCATAAACAGAATTACACGTGAAAGTACTTGGTAGGAAGTTTACATTCACTACACTACGTATTTACTAAGTCATTTTAAAACTAAGATCTCTAGAGTATTAGCCTATATATTCTTTGACACACATATTTCTTATGTGTTAGACACTGCTTTCCAAAAAATTTATGCACATAAAAGTCAAAAGAACAGATTTCTGAGCATGTTGTTCTACTACATTCCTATGTCCGTGAGTGATGTCTGAGGGATTCCCCCCCCCACTAGTTAAGTCTTGTAGTTTATAAGTGGAAGTAATAACTACGAAAAGAGACTCAGTAGATGGAGTGGTAAGCAGCAAATCAACCAATGAAAATACCAAGCGCAATCAAAGTTTACCCAATGTGCTTACTGCCCTTTTTCCAAAGGTTCTCATTTACACACAAAAGTAGACATGGGGATACGACAAGGTAATCAGAAGTATTCTACATCAGTTAGGGTATCCCAAAGCCTGATCACTTGTGGGCGCGCGCGCGCGCGCACACACACACACACACACACACACACACACACACACACACTACATAAAATTATGTATATATCAATTGATTCATTCTATATATGTGACAGATCAAATATTTATTAACATTACTTTGAGCACAGGACTTCTTTAGCAGTTATCATTCAAGTGTGGGTACCTTTGAGCAGTAACAATTCCTATTTAACTAGAATTAGTAGTCATACCCCCAGAACAAAGGAAAGCATACCAAGTGCAACACACCACAAATGCGAAATAAGAAAAAATGATTTTTAGAAAGTGTGACAGGAATCCTCTACTAATGAAATAGTGTGTCTACAATCTGGGGAGAAGTTGTAGCATATACTGAAAAGCTAGTGAGCCTGTGAGAAGATGTGATGCATGAGAAACCACAAACATGTCCATGCCCTTTTCTTACCTAACCTGAGCTGGAGGGGAGGGAGGGAAGGAGGGAAAGAGAGAGGAAGAGAGGGAGCACTTAAAAAAAAAAAAAAGAGTGACTAGGCTTACTACCACAGTCATCTTGGACGATTTCATGCAAAATCAAAGCAGTGAGCATACAGGAGCAGTAGTAGTACCCCTCGATCCCCATCCTGATACATTACCTCCAGATTTGCCCGAGCTGCAAAATGTGGATGAGTGACTGCAGGAGCCAGATGCAGAAGGAGCAGGACGCAGACCTGGGTTTGCCGCTGGTCCGGGTGGCCTCGTTGCTGTTGCTGCCGCTGTTGGTGGCGGCGATGTTGCTCTTGCTGGCGTTGGATGCTTGCCTCTGCGGCGTAGAAGGGCGAGCCTCGCCTTCCCCGGCTGCAGACCCTCCGCTGACCACAGTCTTGCAATCCGGTCCAGGCTGCTGGCAGCTGGAGGCCATGGTCGTGGCGCTGTCCTCGGTGCTGAAGTCGTGCACAAACCAGCGAAAGCTGAACACTTGCACAGAGAGCGAGCCCAGCACCACGAAGAAGAGCGTGAGCCCAAACCACCAGCGCTGGCCGCGCAGGTAGTAGTCCACGGCGAGCCAGATGTCCGTTCCCACGTCCGCGAAGTACACAGCCACGGCGGCCAGGATCCAGAGGCAGTCCCACAGCGAGTAGCGCCGCTGCTCCCTTCCCAGGCGCAGGCACAGAGCCGCCGAGCCTGCCCCACCGCCTGGGCCGCCGCCGCCCGAGCCACCGGAGCCCGCCGAGCCACCGCTCCCCGAGCAGCAGCAGCAGCAGCGCGAGCAGCCGCCGCCGTCCGGGCAGCAGCCGGCCCCAGCAGCCTCCGGGTCCTCGGCTCCGGGCCCCGACGGCAAGCCAGGAGCCAGTCCTTGCACCGAGCCCGAATTGTCCGAGTTCTGCAGCGGGGTGAACGCCACGTCGCTGCTCTTCTTCATTTTCAGCCTCCCGTCTGACTTAGCGGCCATGATGCCTCGGCAGAGGAGGAGAGTCCTCTTTTATCTGACACCTGTCCCGGCTGTCTCCTCCTCCTGCCACCTCCTCGCCTCGCCCCGGCTTCCCTCCCAGCCGCGCCGCTCTCCGGCTCCTGCTCTTGCGCCCGCTCGCCCGCCGCCGCCCGCGGGGCTGGGCGCTGGGCCCGGCTAGCCGCACGTTCGGGGCCCGCAGGAGCGCCGCCTGGCTGCCTGCGCCGAGCCCAGCTGCTCGCGCCGGCCCGCGCGCGCCCCTGCCAGCCGCCCGCGCTCCTCGCCGTCCCGGCCCCGCGGCTGCAGCACGAGCCGCCGCGGCCGCCAGCAGCAGGAGCAGCAGCGGCCGCCGCGGCGCTCCTCGGACCTGCACATTCCTCTCCTCCCCTCGCGCGCGCTCCCTCCTCCCGCAGCCTCTCCTCCACCAGCTGACTCCGAGGGAGAGGATGACCTCATCCCTTCCCTTCCAGCTGCTGCCGCTCCCACCCCGGCTGGGGAGGGGCGAGAAGAAGGAGGGCCGGGAGGAGGGACCGGGACCGAGGGGAGCAACTGGGGGTGGGGGGGGCTTTCTGGCCAGTGCTGGACGCCGAGGGCAACAGGGCGGCAGTCGGAGGCCTAGGCTCGTGGGATTTCGGAGAGCGCTAAGTGGATTTGATCTACGCTGTGGGCGTGGGGGTGGGGGCACAGCTGGCCGAGTGGAGGAGTCTCCACGTCCGGCCACCACCGAGGGCAGGGGGCAGTGGACACGAGCGGGCGTGGCAGCGGCGAGAACCGGGGAAGCGCGGGCCTCTTTGTATTGTACCGGGAGCTCCGGCACCTGGCCAGGTTGTGGTGTGCTACTGGCGCCCGTGAGAGTGCTTTAACTCGGAAGCTATGGCCCTGGTACTGGCAGCGATGGTGGGCGTGCCAGGCTTTGGAGAGCCAGGAAGGTACAGGACCTGCAGGGCTGCAACACCCAAAGCAAAGCTGGCATCGAAGGGTGTGCCCTCGGGGTAAGAAGAGGGCAGCCCCAGGGATCGAGTACTGCCAAACCCCACCCAGCCTGGGGAGATGCTAACGCCCTCAGGTCCTACCCCTTTTAGGTGGCTGGTGCCCCCACCCGCTCACTTAAGGAGTCGGAGGCACCAGCACTAGGCAGACTAGGAGGTGGGGCCACTCCTAACCGCAGGTGGGACTCGCAGCACCCCTGGCGGCTGCCTGGAGCGCGGCGGCGGGCGGAGGGAGGCTGCTAGCAACCAGGGGAAACGAAGACCGGCCCCGCCCTCGTCCCGCGGGGAGTGGCAGATCGCAAAGGTGGTGCCACCTCTCTTATTCCCAAACTGGAATTACCTTCCTTTAACCTTCCCGTAAACTATAAACGTACATACTTGCTGTGTGGTCTCACAACTACAGAAATGACTCGAATTTAATCTATCTTCGGAGAGAATGTAAGAATAACACATGTTGTAGGCGTGTGTGTGTGTGTGTGTGTGTGTGTGCGCGCGTGTGTGTTTAATCTTTAAATCCAAATAAAACAGGGCTTTCCTTTACATTTTTTAAACCAAGGAAACCTGTGTTTTGGTTTGTCTCACTTAGTTTTTGCAAATGTAAAGGACAAAGGGTAATCCTTAAATTGCAGTGTGACTCACACACTTTGAGTCCAAAGGGAAGTAGGGCCACCGGTGCTGTGGCCAGGAAGGGCACCAGTAAGCATCTTCATGGACCTGGAGATAAAGCTTAGCGTTCCCCAGGCCCTGCCCCCTCCCTGGAGCAGCACCAGGTGAATTTGCACTAGTTTACAGCGCCATTATTGGCATCACGCAGCAGCGAAAGTGCAAGAATTTCTCAGCATGTAAAAAAAAAAAAAAAAAAAAAAAAAAAAAAAAAAAAAAAAAAAAAAAAACGCTCACTGATATCCCACCACCATGTGCTACAACACTCTGCTGTTTTAGCACCAACCTGACCTGAGTGGGATTCTTCTCAATAATTGGATGTACAGTCAAGTGCCCTCAAAGACTAGTGTCCACAGCTTCTGCTTCTTGATCTTTGGCTGGCTTCCTCGAAGGAGAGTGTGTGGCCATGGGGCCCATAAGTGGTTATATGGTACATGCTAAACCAAATTTTCTAGAAAAAGATGGGTGGTGACTGAGGGTCAACACAGCAGCCCCATGTCACTTAGGATTAGGCATTTCAAAATCCTGGGCCATTTTAACTGGAAGTTCCCTTTTGGAAAATACCCTGGTTCTTTTTCTCTAGAGTCCAAATCTAAGATTGCATCTCCAGGGCACTATGGTTGATCGTGCTTTGTGCCAAACCTTTTGGGAGACAATGATCTCTTAGGTAACTAGGTCCTCAGAGATAGAGTGTATTCTAGGACAAATGCAATGTCTTAAGTTGCGCCAGGCTCAGAGAGTCCTGTGGAGCAGCCAAGGTGTTTGCTATCAGCAGCAGGCTGACACTTCCTCTAGAACTGGGAGGTTTCTTGTTAGATGGATTCCTCTGTCACCAGCACAGCACTTGCACAGACTATTTGCTAAATAGATATTAGTGAAGTGAATGCATGAATTTTTAGAGAGAACACTCCATGACAGGAGGAATGCTACATTCTGTGCTGACAAATGTTCCCATGGAAACATAGGAATTATGAGACTTTTCTGTTAGATTCTGAAAAGAAATAACTAGTAATGGGTTGCTTATTAGTATATTTACTCAAAACCACTTAGAGTCTCCTTAAAGCTGCACTGTTGCATCTCTGAAAACTAATGGCTACCCATAGCTAGCAGAAGGAGTATATGTAGTGAGGTCAGAGTGAGCATTTTCACATCCAGGCTCTGCTAATTACTGGCCCCATGGTGCTGCCAAATTACTTAATACACAGGATTAATATGAGGATTAGATAAGATCATGTATATTGTTGGGTTTTGTGTGCAATATTGTTCACTACTGTTCACTACAGCCTCTAATCCCATATATCAAATCTCAGAAGTAGATATTAATTTCACCTACTCAATTATAATTACTGTACCCATCAAAACAGATGGGCATAGTGGATAAGAGATCAAAGTTCAGACTCAGAATTTTTCTTGGTCATGGTACTTCCACTCTGCACCTGATGCTAATTCTTTCTAAAGTAGAGATGCTGATCTCTGGAATTTAGTAACGTTAGGACCACATTTAAAAATGTAAAGGAATAGTCCCCTGTCATGTCCAACATACTCTGTACTGTAGTAGGACAGGCCCATAGGGTCCAGGAAATTGGCTCAAACCAGTTGTCAAGGCGTGCACATAAAGTACTTCCTTATGAGTCAACCTGGAGTCTGCCTGAGGGCCTACCTAGCAAGAGGAGCTGTCAGAGTTCCTGGTCAATGTCAGAGTTCCCGATTGTGTGGAATCTGCCTGAGGGTCTAGCAACAGGGGCTTTTAGAGTTCCTGATCATGCCCGGCTATTGAGGGATGACCACACAATGCCAACAGAGTGGGACACAGGTTGAGTACAGGGAAGAGGGTATACAAGGCCATCTCCATTATTGAATAAATGAATCTGCTGTTTGCCTTCAACTGACTTCCAGTATCTGTGTCACTGACATTGTACCTTCTCACCCCATCCCCCGAGGGAGCCATTAGGATCCAGCAATATACTAGGTATTTCAGCCTGGTCCCAGTGAAACATGACAGAAAAACACATCCTATGGGATTTGGTTTGGGGACTGAGAAGAGAGTGGGGCTTAGATTCCTTTCAGACTGCCGCTGACTTGAGGTGCCAATGAGGGAGCTTGGAGACTGAGTGAGCACACAGATGTCTCCAGAGCCTGAGCCTCAGAAGCCATGGTCAGAGCGATATTAAGCACACAGATGGCCCCACCTCTACCCAGTATAGGATGGCGCTCACACTTTCTTGTGGACTTTATGGAGTCACTTGGGGGCTTGGCATAGAGTTGGAAGGATGTCAGCAAGCACAGTTCCAAGAATCAATTGAGCTAGTTCTTTCAGAAAAATACCAGCCTAGATAACTTTGGTCTCCTGCTACTTTTTAATAGTGATTAGAAAAAAGAAAGCCATTCCAACTAGGTTCAACACAAGCCTGGTTACTTTCAGTGACTGAATGGTGAACAACACACACACACAAAATGAGGTGAAGATCCCAGCCTTGCGCTCTTCCAGAGGCACACAGCCCAAGAAAGAAGTGCAGACTGACTAAGGTAGAGATATACTAAACATCCACACATGCCCTCACAACAACCCAGCACAGACAATATTTTCTTATTATTTTAAAAATTAATACCATGGTTCTTTATTCACTGATTAATATGTATATATGTTTCCTTTTATTCCTTTCCTATTTTTTTATTCTTTTCTTTCTCATTTTCTCTTTTAATAACAAAATTCTATCATCTAACTGTCTGTCTATGTCTCTATATGTCTCATTATGTGTCTCAACATGATTCTTACTATGCTTCTTCTGATTTCATTGGGGGCTCTGCTCCTTCTGGGTCTCTCCTAGAAGGGAGAAAAAAGCTTCCTGGAATTAAAAGAAATGAGGCAGCACAATTTTCACTTTAAATCTTCTGACACATTTTAGTCATTTTCTTTTGTCCTAATCTTTCTTTCTTTCCTTTTCTTTCTTTCTTTCTTTCTTTCTTTCTTTCTTTCTTTCTTTCTTTCTTTCTTTCTTTCTTTCTTTCTTTCTTTCCTTCCTTCCTTCCTTCCTTCCTTCTTTCTTTTTTTCTTTCTTTCTTTCTTTCTTTCTTTCTTTCTTTCTTTCTTCCTTTCTTTTTTTCTTTCTCTCTTTCTCTTTCTTTCTTTCTTTCTTTCTTTCTTTCTTTCTTTCTTTCTTTCTTTCTTTCTTTCTTATATTTGAGATGTTTGGGTTATCTCTGCTCCTACAATTCCTGTTATTTCTCTGATTGTTCTAGATGTGATCATTGACACAGTTTTGTTTACTCTCTTTTGATTGTCTTTTACTGCTACTCATTGCTGATATTGCTACTTGCTTCTCCTTTCTACATGTAACTTGAATGACCAATGTCAATGTAACTGTGTAGATATTCTACCACTAACCAATAGCCTCAGTCCAAAGAACAGGAGATTAAAAAATAGTCCAAGTCAACAACTGGATTCCAAATAGGTACATCAAGAGCATGGGCATTCTGAGGACTCATTCCTGGACTTCCACCTCTACAACAAGAGCAGAAAGAACCAACATGAGATGTATGGACACCACATGTGTGAGGGAGTGTGACAAACATCTTTAAAAGCATTGATTGTTAATAAAAACAAGAAGAGTAATTACAGAGATACATTCTGTAGATGGCACTGTCTACAGATATACTGCCTGATGTATTAGAAGCCTTCTTTTCTTAGGAAATCTGCAAGGAAAACAGCACTATTAAGTTTACATATATTGAAAAATAATAGATGTACAGCAAAAATCACAACTAGAAACATAACTTTACACTTTGCAGAAAGCCAATATCTCAGGGCACAGTAGCCAAAGAAAGCTATTCCCGGAAAAGAGACTCCCACATAAAACTGTAAAAAATAAATCGAATAAATACAATAAAGATTAAAAAGAGAACAATACTTCAAAATTCATAATTCTTTAGCTACTGATTCCAAAGAGGTTAAAGTGAAAAGAACACTGAATAAAGAATTCAAAAGCATGATTATTTTAAAGACCAGGAATACAGAAAAACAACCAAACAAGGAAAACACAAAATATGAATGAGTTCAATAAAAAGTGATTTTATTATTAAACACAAAAATATTGAAAATAGAAAATCTGAAGAAGATAGATGTATAAGTTTCAATGGTTGTCTCATTATTTGATTATATCAAGTGCAATGGAAAATCTGAGGTCTTGGAGACAAGATTGATGAGTTAGAATACACAGTAATGATAACAACAGCAAATGAAAAAACTATGAACAAAACACGAAACACAATTAAAACTCCAGGACTACTTTAGGTATAGAATGTAACAAGGTATAAACTAAAAGTATAGAAAATACATTCAGTACAATGCTATAAGAAAATTTTTTAAATTTGAAGAATTATATGGAAGGATTTATAGCTCCAAAATGTAAAGCTCCAAATTAACACAATGAGAAAGCAAACTCACCATGACATACTATGGTTAAAATACTAAGATTGTAAGTCAAAGCATGACTATTGGAACATGCAGAAGAGAAGCACTAACTCATTTATAAAGGCAACTCATCAGAATAATATAATTCTCAACACAAACTCCAAAGAACTAGAGACCTTAGAATTATGCACTTGATTTTTTTAATTTTATAATTAATTTAATTTTACATATCAGCCACAGATTCCCCTGTCCTCCCTCCTCCAGCCCTCTCCCTGCCCTCCCCCCAATTTACCCCCCATTCCCACCTTCTCCAGGCAAGGACTCCCCTTGTAGATTCAGTCCAGGTAGGTCCAGTCCCCTCCTCCCTACACCCAGGCTGAGCAAAGTGTCCTAGCATAGGCCCTAAGCTCCAAAAAGCCAGCTTATGCACTAAGAACAGGTCCCAGTCCCATTGCCTGGGGGCCTCCCAAAGAGTTCAAGCTAATCAACTGTCTCACTTATCCAGAGGGCCTGATCCAGTTCCATGGGGCTCCTCAGCTATTGGTTCATAGTTCATGTGTTTCCACTAGTTTGGTTCTTTGTTCCTGTGCTTTTTCCAATCATTGTCTTAACATCTCTTGCTCACACAATCCCTCCTCTCTACACCTGTCAGAATAGCTAAGATCAAAAACAGTGAAGACAGCTTATGTTGGAGAGGATGTGGAGCAAGGGGAACTCTCCTCCACTGTTGGTGGGAATACAAGCTTATACAGTCACTTTGGAAATCAATATGGTGCTTTCTTAGAAAACTGGGAATCAATCTCCACCAAGACCCAGCTATACCACTCTTGGGCATATACCCAAGGAATGCTCAATCATACGACAAAGGCACATGCTCAGCTATGTTCATAGCAGCATTGTTTTTAATAGCCAGAACATGGAAACAACCTAGATGCCTACTGAAGAATGGATAAATAAAACATGGTACATATACACAATGGAATACTACTCAGCAGAGAAAAACAATGCCATCATGAGGTTTGCAGACAAATGGATGCAACTAGGAAATATCATCCTAAGTCAGGTAACACAGATTCTGAAAGACAAACATGGTAGGTACTCACACATAGGAGGATACTAGATGTAAAGCAAAGGGTGACTAGACTGCAACTCCCAACTCCAGGGAGGCTACCTAGTAAAGAGGACTCTAAGAAAGACACAGGAATCACTCAATAACAGAGAAATGGATGAGATCTACATGAGGAAACTGGTCATGAGGGGGCGTAATGAAGGGCAAGGGTTAGGGGAAAGAAAGCTTAGGGGAGCGGAAGGTTCAAGCTGGATCAAGAACAGAGAGGGAGAACAAGGAAAGGGACACCATGATAAATGGAGACCCCATGAGAATAGGAAAAAGAAGAGTGCTAGAGAGGTCCCCCGAAATCCACAAAGATACCTCCACAATAGACTACTGTCAATGGTTGAGAGAAAGCCCGAACTGACCTACTCTGATGATTGGATGGTGAAACACCCTAACTGTTGTGATAGAACTCTCATCTAATGACTGATGGAAGTGGATGCAGAGATCCATGGCCAGGCCCCAGGTAGAGCTCCGGGAATTATGTACTTGAAATCCTTGGGGAAAATAAATAAAAACAAAAAACCCTGTCAACCTAGATGTCTATTCCCAGGACTGTTACCTTCAATATAAAGGAAGAAATAAAGCCACGGCAAGCACAATTCAAAGCAGTTCATGATCGGGAGACAGCTTCAAAAACACACTGTGCACACAGAAGGAAAGCAAATAAAACTTGGGAGCATGGAAAATAAATCCCAATAGGAGAGTAGTAGTAGTAGTAGTAGTAGTAGTAGTAGTAGTAGTAGTAGTAGTAATAGTAATTACCTACCAAATATAACCCTTATTGTAAATGGATTTCATTTTCCAATTTAAAGACAAATGGGCTGATTTGATTAAAAAGCAAGATTCAACAGTTAACTTCAAGAGTAAACTTGTAGTCATAGACATGTTTTATTGAAAATAAAATGGTGAAAATTTCCTAGAATCAAATGAAAGTAGAAACATATTGTATCAAACTCTTAAGCAAAGAGCAGAGGCAGTTCTAACAAGGAAGTTTATAGATATGCCATTTTGAAAACTCAGAGAAATATTTAATAAATAACCCAATTATGCACTTCAGGGCTTAACAAAAACTAAAACCAGGCAAACCTGAAATAAACACAAGGAAAGAAATAATAAATACATCTGAAATAAATGAAATACTGCCAATGAGAACCATATGCATGATAAATGAAACAACTAGAATTTCTACAAGGGATACAATGGAACTGCAGAAAACAGTAAGGAATATTCTGGAAATGTATATCCTTATCTAGAAGAAATGGGGAAATATCCTGGTATATATAACCCACCAAAATTGAAGGATGTAGAAATAAAAAGATAATATCCAGTAATAATAAAAAATAAGACAATAAAAGTTTTCTGCCAAAGAAAAACCCAAGAAAGGACAGATTTAGTGATTAATTATTGGGGGCTATGGGGGTCCATCCCCTTGATAGTCGCTTCCCAGGGTCCAGAAAGAATCTAAAACCAGCTGGTAATTAATATTTGATGATATGAAATGAATTGATGTACACAAAACTCCTAAGTCCATACACTTTATTATTCTGTGTCAGTTCTGCCTCTACAAGCTTCTATTCTGCTCTCAAGTCTACCTCCTTTCTTGCCTGATTTCTCTCTACATTTATGTGCTGTCCCCTCTAAGTTCCATCTTAATTCTTTCATCTTGGTTCTGCCTCATCTAGGTTTTCATTCATCTAGTTTGTTTCCCATATCAGCCCTCTCCCATCTCCTTCTCTCTCATCTTGTTCTCCCCATCTGACTCTTCCTCATCTTCTATCTTGTTCTTCTGGTACTCTCTTTTAGTCCTTCAATCTAGTTCTCCCCATCTAGTTCATTCCTCTCTAGTTCTGTTCTCTTGTCTCTCTCTGTCTCATCTCCAAGTTCCATATCTCAAATTCTTCTCTGTGCTTCCTTATACCTTCCGTTCTCCCTAAGTCTCTCAGGAATCCAGTCATAAACCCAAGGAATAGCAATCTTCTGGCAGAGCAAGGTCACCAGGCTTGAATTCTTGTGAGGTCATAAAGGCAGGTAAGAATTTTCCTCAGGCAGTGACCACCAGGTTTTCTTTTACAACCCAAAAGAAGAGTGGTAAAGGAGGAGGTCAATAGAGAGGTAATGATTAATTAGTGTATCAAAAAGGGAATTTATGTGCTCAATCTACACTCCTAGAAGTGGTTAGGTAAGAAGTTAGGAGTCTATAATGTTAGTAAGGCTGTAAGGAAGGAGAGTCTTACCTTAAATTGCATAAGAAATAAAGCTATCTTGCTGACCTAGGAGACAGGTATTGTTTGTTTGGCCTTGGATGCTTGATAGGCATTTTAGATAAATACACTGTTGGGAATTTTTGAAAGGACACAAGAAAATAATTTTAGGAACCAGCATATATATATATATAAAACCACCAAGACTTCTTAAGCCATGACTTGACCTTTGGAAAAGTCCTTGACTTTTCCAAGTAGTAGTTTTTGTGATAGTAGCTGAGTTCCATTACATTTTCCTGTAGCTTGCAGCAATTAATTTACCAGACTTTGGAGAATAACAACTTCCAATATTCTTTAAGCTGTTCTACAAAACTAGAATAAAATGAACACTCCCCAAGTCATTCTATAAGCAACAAATACTCTGATTCCAAAATTGAGTTAAGTGCACAGCTGAAGAATATAACTATAGACAATAATCTCAGGGACAATACTATCAAAAGCAAAATCACCAGCAAAGATCATCACTAAAAAAATTATAACTATAGACAATATTCTTAAAAAGCAAAATCATGAACAAAGTATGTTCAAATTGGACTCAGCAACAAATTAAAATATAAGGAAGTTGGTTTCATTTTAGGGATGAATTGGTGGCTCATAAATCAGTTAAGTACAAGATAGAATATAAATAGACTCTAAGACAAAAGTTGCATGATCATGTAAGCAAATGTAGAAAATATCTTTGACAAGAATCTAACACCCCTTTATGGTAAATCTCTTAAAGAGCTATAAATAGAAAAAAACATATTCTACATAATACTGTAAATAACAAGCATATAATTATGTATGTGATTATAGATGTACTTATATCCCATATGCAAATATGTAGCTAGCAGTTCACTAAGTAGAGAAATACTTCAAACATTTCTTCTAAATCAAAAGGAAGGTAGCAATGGCCACTGTCTCCATTCATATTATATATCTATTCCTTGTATTGTAGCCAGAGAAATAATGTAAGAGGAAAAAAAGGGTTAAACAAGTAGGAAGGAAGAAGTCATATTACCCTATTGAGAGATGATATAGATCTACATATACAAGACACTGAAGACTCTAACAAAAGACATTCACACTCAAAAAATTTAGTAAAGTAGGAAGATTCAGCTTCAAAATAGAAAAACCTGGTAGTAATGAACCTACAGAGAAATACATCAGGAGAACAACAACCTCAACAAAAATGAAATACCTAGGCACAAATCTAACCTGTGACATAGAAATGTCTACAATGAAAATCATATAACACCGAAGAAACAAATGAAAAAGATATAGAAAATAGATCAACCTTAAAATATTTTTCTTGAGCATACACCAAGAAACAAAGACCTCTACCAGCAGACACAGGGCAGTGTGAGACTTGTTGCTACTGGCATTCTTCCTTGATAGTTTATGAGGTGAATCATGGAGACATTGTTCCCTCAAAGTGAGAATTTGGTAACATAGATGTGCAAACCTTAGAAGTTTTCAAAGTCTTCCTCAAACAAGAGAAAAAGATATCTTACCCTGTTATATGTAAAGATAAACTCCATTTAAAAAGAATTCATGGATGTCTTTTACTTTGGTTTGTTTCATTGCTCTTCTCTGGGGTACTGTTAATATATACCTGCAATGAGTGCAGTCTTGTGGAAGTCTCTTTTTAACCCACTCTGCCAATGGTCCTTCTTGGAATTATACTTTGATGTTCTGTTATATTCTCAATACATAACTACCCCCCCCAGTGTGTGTGTGTGTGTGTGTGTGTGTGTGTGTGTGTGTGTGTGCATCTGCGTGTGTGTCTGTATGTATCTGTGCATGTCTGTTTTTGGTTTGTCTTTGGTGTAATAAAATGGTGTGCAGAAGTGTAGTAGGACAGGCCCATAGGATTGAGGAAATTGGCTCAAACTGGTTGCCAAGGCATGTACATAATGTACTTCCTTATGAGCCAACCTGGAGTCTGCCTGAAGGCCTAGCAACAGGTGCTGTCAGACTTCCTGATTGTGCCCAGTCAATGGCAATGACCACTCAATGCCACCAGATTGTGACACAGACTAGGTGCTGGGAGAAGGGTATATAATGCTGATGACCAGCCTCAGCAGTTTTGGGGGTCTGAAGGAAGGATACCTGGAAGGTGCAGTAATGATTCAGAGACAGTGTTCAGGTAAGCTGACAGGTCACTTTGGGTTCTGCAGTTGCTAAGTAGCTTCTTTGCTACAGCTTCTTTAGCTGCTGGTTTTGCCTTGGTAACCTCAGTCTTTTATTATCATAAGCAAGGGGAAACAGAAAGAAAAGGGGAAATCACCCAATATAGAATGTTCTCATGATTCCAAAGGTTATTCTTAGAAAATCACCAATATAGTCTTCATCATCTTTTACTAAAGACAGGAACTATCCCAGATTTATCACCAAAGCAAGAATAATCTATTTTTATTATTAATGATTATACAATCTTCTGAGCACTTGACCCAGAGGCTAGCAACATGCAATTTCATAAAAAAAAGGTAAAAATAAGAATAGTGGTCAGTGTACCAGACAGTCATCTCCTACTCACAGAGCCTGCTCTGATCTCAAGACCCCTGCAGCTGCCTAAGTTCCTCCTCAGCCCTCTGTAAACACCAAGCCCCATGACTGGTAGGCCACAGTGACCTCAGACAAGAAATCTGCCCCTACAAGTCAGCAACTTCTATCCTTCTTATCCCAACAATTCTAAGGAAGGCCTGATCCAATTTTCAGAGCTTCCATGAAAGGAGCTCACCTTTCCTGGTATCTCTTTTCAATCTAGGAACCCAATAAAACTTGCAGCAACCACTCCAACCATTGCAACATTATCTCCATACTCCTTCAGGAGGAATCAAAATATCAGGATTAAAGTTGCATCTTCCTTTCTTGGTGGAGGCCACTATCTTCTTCCTATTCTAGGTTCCCACACTTTTAGTTTGTCATCCCATCTATATGTTACTCCATCCACAGTCTTCAGCCAATACCCCTTAGGGTCTCAAGTTTTACACAATGCCCTTGGAATATCCTCAGAAACTGAATTATTCATCATGGCCAATTTGAGTCCAGTGTGTTGATACACATATCATGTGCTATAGTTGACCACACATTCAGTATAGTTTATCCAAGCCTGAAAAGCTTCCCCAGGCTGCAGGTTTTTTTTCCCATGAACTGCATATCTGCCTTGACCCCAGCCTGGGTGATCATCTCTGTATAATTTCCATGAAATTTATTTCACTCCTTTCCTGTATCACAGAAATCACCATTGATCTAGGAACACAGAACATGAAGATCAGACAGATGAAAAAGACTAGTATTACAAGAAATAATTATATGGAGGAAAAGATGACATGTGCATGCCATAACGCATGACGTTAGGACGTTTGGAATTTCTGCTTTGGCCCTCTAGAGGCATGCTAAGCACAAGATCCAGAGGGGAACGCATGGAGGGTTGATGGTCCACAGTCTCAGGTCCCCTTCTCTCCAATCTCTGCTGGCAGCACATCAGGCATCTTATATGCCATCCCTGGCAATATAAGACCTTCTCCACTATTAAATAAATGAGTTTATTTTTTGCCTTCAATTGACTCCTGGTGCTTTCTCACCCTCTCCCCTGAGGGAGCTGTTGGGATCCAGCAAACATCTGATGCTTGAACATGGGGCCTCCATTACTTTTTCTCTCCCAGCACAAGTTCTGATTGTCTCCCTCTCTTCACTCATGGTGCTTGACAGCACTTCCAAGATGGTGTGTTTTGGTGAAAAGACCCCTCAGTGTTGTGTTCTTTCAGTCCCTTTGACAGGTAAGCATTGGGACCCCCACTTCTTTCCTTCTTTTGTGTTGTCTGTCATGTTTGTCTGCTCATCCTGCTGGGAAGGCACATTTTCTTTTTCTGTTTTGATTCATCTGGCATCACCACATACAGATTGAACCCCAAGGAGGTAGAACCAAGCCTCTGCCCCTGAACACTGTCCCTTGTCTGAAGACACCATGTGGGCAAACCAGGGAAATCCCCCACTAAGCACAAGACATAAGGGTCCTATACAAATTTCACCACTGTTGACTATTATCTTCTGACTGTTGTTTGCTTGCTGTTTCCCTTTAAAAGATGGGTAATCTTTTCATCACCCCCAACACTCCCATGGTGGATATGTCTATGAAATCCAGTGATGAGGAGACAGACAATTTGGGCCACAAGATATCTGTTAAGGAGAACATAGATGTCAGTTTGGGCCCTGAGATATCTGTTAAGGAGAACATAACTGTCAGTTTGGGCTCTGGGACACCTGTCAAGGAGAACATAGCTGTCAGTTTGGGTCCAATATGGGTCCCAGCAAGAGATGTGCACCTGGCCACAGATCATCCTGCTTCCATCAAGGAGGAAATAACCCAGGATGGGTGATATATATACTGCCCTGTCTTATTTTTAGTACCCTCTAAAGGCTGATGACTTATGGACCCTCACTTTTCCTTACTTTGTATGATAATTTTTGAGATGAGGAATGTTAGTTTAGCACCCAAGGAGCTAGCTAAATATATTAAGGGCCCATGGTCAGCTAAGTTTCTGCATTATCCATTACAGCTAACACACGAAATTTTCCAATTAAATCAGACAAGAGCAGAGGTTATGGCCTTTGGCTCTTTATTTTTTGAAAAGTTTGTAATGATATAAAAGACTGTTTGATCCCTCCTGGATTTGCACTTAAGTTTTGAATGGCGGGGTGGTGCTTTTAATATTTCTCCTTTTAAGTGTCTCCCACAGCACATCTAGCAACAATGGATAACCACTAAGGTGACTCTACAGTTGTTAATGTCTCTTAGACATCCAACTCATAGCCCTCCACAGGAGGTTATGCATGCCTGGCTTTCTGAATCAAAAGGCTACATATCCATGTTTTCTTTATTTTCCTTTAAGTTTTCATCTTACAACTTTCTTAGGCTATCCTTATATGGATGATCATACTTTGTCCTCACTTAGTGACCTTTCTTCTCTATCTAAGCCATCAGGGAACCTAGCATTTGTGAC
Organism: Peromyscus maniculatus bairdii; assembly: GCF_049852395.1. Lineage (NCBI taxonomy): Eukaryota > Metazoa > Chordata > Mammalia > Rodentia > Cricetidae > Peromyscus > Peromyscus maniculatus. Next base: position 38,579,944 of record NC_134853.1, read on the forward strand.
TCTCTCCTTAGGATTTTTACAATTCTTATTTCCTGCCCAAGATTCCAGATCATTTTGTGGTGATGAACATGGAGGTACTGGACTACCTATTTACTCTACAGAGATTCTGCAAACTTCCTATCATGCTTTGCCATTATCCTCATGGACTCTAGTTCAGAACTGCACCCAAGAATGCATTGATATTAACATTTCCTTAAAGATTCTTATTAGGTGAGCATGGAATATGGGAGTTTGCTGGTTATGGTCTTCATACCTGAACTATATTTTATGTATTTTCTTATACTACAAAACCAGAGAAGGAATAAATGAGATTCAATAGGAAAGATATCCTGAGTTTAGAGTAGACATGAAGAATAAAAGAATCAACATTATGCCTTTTATTATTTATTTAATCCTGAAAGGTGGTAGATGAAATAAAGGAGAAAACCTAGGTCTCCTATCAGATAGAATCAACAACTAGGATTCAGTTTGGGGTGTATTGTGTACTTAATGTTTATGCTGTCAAAATTCATGTAATAAAGTCCTAACCCTCATGATGGTATCTGAAGGTGAGGCCTTTGGGACATGAGTAGGTGTAGACCCAGTCAGAAGGGTATGGTGTCCTAATAAGAGAAAGTGAGCACAAAGATTCACATGCCTTTATTCAATTATTCCCATAGTCTCCCTCTCCTCTCTCCCTGTCCCTTGTCCTTTTCCCACTTCCTCCTTTCCCTATTTTCTTTCTCTCTCTCTGCCATAGTGAGGACACATATGTCTGTAGGCTATAAGAGAATTCTTACAAAGAGCTGAATTAATTGACATCTTAATCAAAGGCCTCCAGAAATATAAGAAATGAACTGAGCTGAAGCTGCTTAGTTTGTGCTTTGTTGTTACAACAGCTCAGACAGAGCTATATAAACTGCTTGTCCATGCTTATCCTTTTCTGCTACAACCTTATTTGGTAATGTAAACAGATCATAATGTCCTGTGTTGATGTCAGTGAGCTAAGATAGTATTACTGAGACAAGTTCTCTAATTATCCAGCAGTAAACATTACAGAATATTTTCTCTGATGTCTACCTAGAAACCTTCCTAATCTCAAACTATTCACCTGAAGTACTGGTCATAATCCTGATATGTTTCCAGGCTACAGATTCATTAATTTCAAATCAGTAGTAAGACCTGTCTGAGACTGGTTGAGACTGTATAGGAGCCTGCCCAGAAAGGGCTTTCACATGACATTTCTAGACAAGTTCACAATGCCCCTCAATGAGTTTGTTTCAAAATCCCAGATAAACAACTTTGTTTTTCTCTTTTCTTTAGATATCTGGAGACTTCTTTCCCCTATGCCACTCCAAGATTGATTTTTATAACTAATATCTAACCATTCTTCAGAAGTCTATTTTAATCAATAGAGTAATATATGGCCTTTTAAACCCAATATAAAACTATGAAGAAAAGAGTTTAAAACTAAGAGGAAAGAAAATTGTGGTAAGCTGGACTTCAAGCACAGTTGCCTCATTAAGGGCTTGTAGCACACACACACACACACACACACACACACACACACACACACACACACACACAAAGAGCCTGGATATTCTACCAGAACTTTTACTTTAAGTGAGAAAGGGGACAAGGTTTTAAAAAGCTTGAAGGACTGTCAAGTGTAAGAGGACTTTCTTTTCCCGCCAGCCAATTCTCAAATAACCAACACAAATACTTAATATTATCTATCTATCTATCTATCTATCTATCTATCTATCTATCTATCTATCTATTGCTCATCCAAAAGCTCAGGCTTGTTACTAGCTAATGCTTACATTTAAATTAACCTGTATTTCTTATCTGTGCTTTGCCAATTGGCTTGGTACCTTTTCTCTGCATCTGCTGGTGACTACTGACTCCTGCCTAACCTTATTCTGTTCAGCTACTGACCATTCAGCTTGTCTAATTTACCAGTCACAGGGACAAATCTTTACAGTATACACAGGGATTATTCCACAGAATTTACCCCTCTTTGTCTAATTAAAAAGAAAGGTTTTAGCCGGGCGGTGGTGGCGCACGCCTTTAATCCCAGCACTCGGGAGGCAGAGCCAGGAGGATCTCTGTGAGTTCGAGGCCAGCCTGGGCTACCAAGTGAGTCCCAGGAAAGGCGCAAAGCTACACAGAGAAACCCTGTCTCAAAAAAAAAAAAAAAAGAAAGAAAGGTTTTAACTTTAACATAGTAAAATTACATACAACAAAACCAGTTATCGAGTAAGAATTACAGTTCCAGTATCTAGTCAATTTGTATTTGGCAAAATAAGAGAAAAAGATTTTATTATCTATTTTATCTTTGTGAGTCTAAATTTTTATACCTGTTACCTTTTATTGTAACTAAGGAACACTTACAAAAGCAAGTGACTGACAAACTTTGCCAAGACAAGGTAGAACAGTCCTTCAAAATTTCTGCTTCACAGGAATGTCTGTCAGATATTCTTGTCCTGCAGGATGAAGATGTATGATCCAATGTTATAGAGGAACCTTGGGTAACTGTATAGGCTGCTGCTTCTGTCATTTCTTAGTTTTGGAAGTTGTTTTGTACTTCCTGTTTATTCAGGTAATATTATATCCTTCTCAGGTCTCTAATGGAGTTGAAGACTAGATAGTTATAGTTTTCCTTGTTACCAATTTCAGAAAAGAAACATACAAAAAATGTGTAAAAGGTATAAGGTTGAGAGACATAAAAAGATAGTTTTGGGTTGGTAATACAAATTAGGATAGAAAGTAAATTAGGTACAGTACTTTGGACTCACTAAAATAGGATAGATAATGGAATATTTTTGCTGAATTAGTCAAATGCAAATGAATTGTTAATGTAATTATTACGTGTATATATTTGTATATAGTTATTGTACTTATTATATACAGTCTTACTATATTAAAGTCTTCCTTGTTTTTTAGACAAAAATGGGGAAATGTGTGATATTTTGATTGTATTCTGACAAATCAAGGTTGCTTGGAGTCAGAGGGTGGAGCTAACCACTAACTGATCAAAATTAAGCACAGAGGTTTTGGAGGATTGTAGATAGATAGGGGAAGAAGTAGAGACATGGGCAAAGAGGGATCTCAGCCTTTTTGGAGGAAGGAACAGAGAAGGGACGAGAGGGCTGATGGCTTCTCTACATCTCTGATCCTTCACGTTCTTACCCCAATACATGACTCTTGAATTTTTATTGATAGGGAATAATTAAATTAATACTTCACCCAAGTTTTACAGTTTTATGGAACAATTTAAGAAGGTGTAACTGGGTTATGGTTTGGTTAGATTTGGATCTTCTCTCCCTTCACCACATCCTATAGTCTGTAAAACATTTAAAATATGGTTGCATGAGTGATTTTGTGCTTTACAGTAACCATCCTGGCAACTGAGGAGAAAATTAAAGGAAGATTTCATAAAATTCATACTGGTTTATGATATTCCACTAACCTCCTATGTCTTTTCAGTGAAATTTAGAGCATGCTAAGGAAGTAGCACATTAATATTAAAAATAAATGTAACTAAAATGGTCAATAGAAAGTTGAATTATTCCATTATTTTAACTTCTAAATTAGTGTGACATAAAATACATACATAAATAAAGTTGAAAAAAGGAATATTTCTGTAACCTTGGGCTTTCTCTAGACATAGCTGTGGCTGTGAATACATCCATACCCTATAAAAAATTCATTTTTCCCATAGGAATTACATGACAAATGATGATTAAGTAAGGCAATAATAATGTTTAACCCACACAAAGTCGAAATGTGCATCTATAATGGTAAAGTGAAAAACAAATAATTTCCATAACAATGCTAAGATAAAATCTTAGAATACTATAGGACAGAATAAGAGAGAACTTTGTTATTGTCAATGTTGGGACTGAGAGAAAAGTTTTAGAATTAAATGGCATATAAACTCCATCAACAGAAGGAGCATAATTCATCTTACCACACTCCTCAATGTCTTTGTGCTTACTGAATTGCTACAGAGAATAAAGATTAGGAATATGGGGTGATTTTCTATGGGGAAACATGCTACACTTCCTTGGCCCCAGCAAAGCCAATGTTAACAGTGATGAGTGACAGTGGATGGCTCAAGAACAGGAGATGAAGACACATGATTTCTGTGGGCTTCCCTTAAATTTATAGTCCTAACATAAACATGACTAATTTAAACGAGAAAAATGCAAACTGAGCGACATTCCACAAAACATCTGATTAGCCATTCTGAATATTAGTGTGGTCACTAGACACAAGGAAACTCTGAGACACTCTAAGAGCCAGGAGAAACCTGTGAGGATTTGATTTGATGACTAAATGATATGTAGCTAGTATCCCTGATGGCACACTGTAGCAGACACAGGTAAAGCATGGCAAGAATAAACCAATGCAAATGCAATACAAATTGACTCAATATCTTAAAGTAATATGCCTGGGCTGGTATCTCAGCATGACAATGCACTACAATAATTTGATGTCAATGGGGTATTTGGGAGACATGAGCTATTCTGGATTCTATCTCTGCAACTCTTTTTTTTTTTTTTTTTTTTTTTTTTGTTGTTGTTGTTGTTGTTTGTTGCTGGGTCCTAACAGCTCCATTGGGGGAGGAAGGTAAGTAGGCACATTGTCAACAACACAGACAGCAGGAGTCACATGAAAGGCAAACAGCAGACTTGTTTATTCAATAAAAGGGAAGGCCTTATATACCCTCCTCCCAGCACCCAGGCTGTGTCCCAATCTGGTGACATTGCATGGTCATCTCTTATTGGCTGGGCATGATCAGGAACTCTGACACTGATCTGGTGACAGTGCATGGTCACCCCTCATTAGACAGGATCTCTGACAGCACCTGTTCCTAGGACCCTCAAGCAGACTCCAGGTTGGCTCATAAGGAATTATGTTATGTGAATGCCTTGGCAATTGGTCTGAGCCAATTTCCTCAACCTTATGGTCCTGTCCTACTGCATATCCACCCTTTTATATCATTACATGGGTTCTCAGCAGGAGTTGGAGTTTTTGCTCTGGCCTTGTTGACCCTGCTTCAGGAAGGCTCAGTAACTGGATTGTGCCTGACTTAGGTTGGCTTGCCAAACAGGCTCTTACTCATCATTGATTATCAACCAGCCCTCGAAGAGTGTCCATTGCTGGGGAGTCACCAGGTGAGGAGGATCTGGCAGTAGCCTTTTGAATTTCAGAAAGCTAGGCATGCATAATCTCCTGTGGAAGGTTGTGAGTTGGATGTCTAAGAGCCGTTAATACCTATAGAGTCACTTTGGTGGCCACATGTTGTTGGATGTGCTATAGGAGATACTTAAAAAGGAGAAAGATTAAAAGCACCACTTCACCAATCAACACATAAATGAGAAAACAGGAGGGATCAAACAGCCTTTTTATATTATAACAAACCTTTTCAAAAAATAAAGAGTCAAAGGCCATAACCTCTGCTCTTGTCTGATTTAATTGGAAATTTTCATGTGTTAGCTGTAATTAATAATATAGAAACTTAGCTAAACATGGGCCCTTAATATATTTAGCTAGCTCCTGGGGTGCTAACCTAACATTCCTCATCTCAAAAGGTATCATACAAAATGAGGAAAAGTGAAGGTCCACAAATATTCAGCTTTAATTTTTTTTTTTGCCAAATCCCTTGGGTAGATTCCATAATCTCCCTTTTTATCTTATCATATCCATATTTTCTCTTTTTTCTTTTCATAATAGATTCATTAGTCTACCTTTTGTCATTTTTATATCTTCCCCTTTTTCTTCAGTGTTGATTCAGTGATCTACCTATTTATCCTATTATTTCTTTATCTTTTTTCTCAGAGTAGATTCGATGATCTATCTCATATCTATATTCTCTTTTTCTTTTTGCTTTCTTAGGGTGAAGATATCTTTAGGGAATCTTGAAAAGAAAATTTTGGGGTTAATCATCAAGTCCTGTATCTCGTTTGTCCAGTCTCTGGATAATAGGAAAGTTCAGGGCTTGTTTCAAGTCCTTGTTTGAGTAGTCTGTCAGGCTGGATCATCTCAACTAGTCCTCTCAAAATTGTTCTGACCAGTTTGTAGTCCAAAGTCGATTTTTCCATGGTGTTAATCAGCTTAATGGCTTTATCATAGTCCGTGTGGAATCATCGTTATAGGATCCTGTCATCTTTTTGAAGATTTCAAAGTCACTGTTAGGCATGGTCATGGTTTCCTGCAGACTTTTTTTTTTTTTTTTGCCTCCTCTGTGGTTTGAAGCAATCATAGTCTGATAAATGTCTGTCTCTCGGAACCATGAACATTCTTCCCTAGTACAGGAAATCTTCACAGCAATTTCTCCCCACCATTTTTCTTGCCAAACTTTTCCAAACTGACCTTTGCCGATGCTTTCTTGTAACACGATGGTCCTGGCAATTCTTCTCTGAACCAGCAGCAGTAAACCCTTCGTCCCAGGTAGCAGCATCACTGCAGTCACCAACATGATGAGAAGGAGCTGGCAACGTGGAGCAGTAGCCACTGCTTCCATGGTCCCACCACTGTTTGTGGCTCAGTCCAGGCCAAAGCTTCTCCCAAGCCTCCTAGGCTGGCTCAAACTCGGGATCCTACTGCCTCTGTCTCCTTCAGCAAATCCTACCGGTGTGCGCCAACACAACCGCCTGAGTGTAGCTTGGGCCTAAGCTGGGGCTCACAAGGCCACAGGCAAACAGCTTTTTCATGAATTCGTAACACGAACGTTGGGCGCCAGTGAGTTTCAGTAACAACTCTTTGAAGCTTTTATGGAGTTATCAGAAAAGTGCCTCCAAATGTCTTTGGTATAATTTTTTGTATAGATGTTTTCTTTTTTATCCTAATGTGGCCGTGTGTGTGTGTGTGTGTGTGTGTGTGTGTGTGTGTGTGTGTGGTTATATGTACATGTGCACTCCTATGTGAGTACACTTACCCACCTATGCATGTGTAGAAGCCAGAGGTTGAAGTTGGGTGTACCTCTTTAGACAGGGTCTCTCTCTCTGAACTTGGAATTCACTGGTTTGGCTAAGTCAGACTGGCTGGCCAGCAAACCCCATGATCCACATATCCTCTTTCAGGGCTAGGGTTACAGGTAATTACTGTTATGTTCAGATTTTGTATTTGGGTGCTTGAGATTACAAGTCATATCCTAGTGATTGTGCAGAAAACACTTGGATATCCAATGTGCCATTTCCCCAGCCCCTCTTTTACATTATTTTTAAATTTTACACTTTTATTTTTGTGTGCATATGTGTGTGTCTGTGAGTATAGTTTTAGAAAGTCACTCCTCTCCATGTGTTTCCCAGAGATCAAACTCAGGTCATCAGTTTGGGAGTCAAGCATATTTATCTTGTAAGACATCCAACTGTCATTTTGTAGAAATACAAGTAATACATCTTATTTAATAAAATATATCTAAGATGTTGCAATTTTAGGGTGAAAGAAATGTGAAGATTATTATTATTTTGGACTGTTATCTTAGGCATTGGTTTTGATTTTAATTTATTTTTACCTGAAAATGAAAAAAGAGAGATGCTCATACTCTTTGCATGACAGGTATAAAACTATAAATACTAGGTAAATAATTAAATAAGTAAAATTATGAACATACATATTTATAGACAGTTAAATTAGTACCTGGAAAGTGAGAATAAAGTGTGAAGAAGATGTGGGTCATCCTTTCAAAAGATGTATGGCGCTGTGATGAATAGATACAACTATCATAACAGGTTGGGTTCATCATATCCAAAATTCTCAAAACCAAAGCATTTGAATTTAAGGATGTAACAAAAATATTTGGAAGTTTTTACATATACTTATAGAGACATATTAGAGGCAGAACCAAACTCCAAATATGAAATTATTTATTTATTCATATAATAACACTTATACATACCCCAAGGTAATTTATACAACATTTTAAATATACATGCATTTTCATTGCAACTCACCTCTTAAGGTGAGATGAAATTTGCATGATGTCATGTCAACATTCAAAAGATGGCAGATTCTCGAGTGTCTATTTGGCATTGTCAACTTTTAATACAGTTTGAAATGTATATTAGCAATATGAAAAAACTGGAATAAGGGTCCAGGCATGTATAATTAACACTCTGGAGCCTGGACAGTTTCGGAGATAGGAAGGTGATTCGACCTTCTAAAGACCTGTAGTTCAATGAGTGGAATAGTAAAACATGGCATGTGCAGAGCTAGTACAATTTCTAAAAGGGAATACGAGGTAACGTTACTAACTAGTACACAACTAAATTGCAGAAGACAGCAGGTACATAAAGACTAGGGAAATTTCAAAGCTGTGATACTAACTCAAGGTAAATAGTCCTGTGGAATTCCGAATTGTAACGGAAATGCCTCTGGTGGCAAGGTAAGCAAAGGCTTTTCTGTATCACTTGATCCCCACTACCCTTAATCCTTCTTGAGAATTCCCTTGGGGTTTCCTTTCAAAGTAAGAGGAGGTTGGAGTACCCAGAGACCCAATACTTGACTCCCAGTCTCTCCCTTGATTCTCCCTCCACATCAGGAACTCCCTTTGAAGTTTTAGGAAGAACTGGACCTGGCTCCAGCCACTGCCAAACTACTTAATTAAGTTTCCAAGCTCCGTGAGGAAGAGTATGATAATACATTGAGGTGGTTCATGCATGCCTCAGAAAAAAAATTAAGATGTAGAAGATGCTGGAAATGAAACTCCCTATTGTTTGTGTAATACAAATGAAAGGAATTAAAAACCCCAGCAGCTTCACAGTCCAATTCTGCTTGTTCATAAATTATAAATAGGTTTAAATTGTTCTAAATTATTCTGATAAAGAAGATGTAACTAAACATGCTCATTAAAATGTGAAATACAGAAATAATCCTCTTTTCTCTTGTATTTAAATGTATATTATACATTAAAAAGAGGAAAAACAACAGCAACAGTAACAAAAACCAAATGACAGGAAGAGAATCATTCAACAACAGCCAGACAGAAATATAACAGATATTTCAAGTTTTAATATTCCTACTGCTTCAAAACTGCTCTAGTGTGTCTTGCAGATAAATTGTGAATCTATAATAAAGGACTTGTTGACTTATCATGAAGAGTAAAAGATGTGATAATCTTTTACATGAGCAATCAGGAGAATTTGAATTTGATTGAATTAAATTAAATTTGACAACACTTAAGGTGATAATAAACAAATATTAGCTAGTCAGGCACCCACCAAAATATATAGGTATCATTTGCAATGCTGGAGATATCTTAAGGAATTGCATAAATACATTAGAAATGTACAGAAGATTAATGTGAACAATTAAATTAAACAGCATAAAAGACTAGCCAAGTAATTTCTCTACTAAAATGCAGTTTTGTTTTCTAAATTGATAAAGGTTAAATGCAATTGTTTGCTTTACACAGGAAAAAGAACAAAGAGAAACGTGGTCTCTGGAAAAATAACTCACAGGAGTGGAGGCAGAGGAGAGATTTGGCTCAACTAAGCATGCTGTAGATACATAATGGATGGCATGTGGACTTCCTACACAGAGCAGCCTCCCTGAGGAGTCCACTGTCTCTAGAGTAAGTCAGCAAATGTCAGTCATGCATTCAGCACAAGCGTAGTTTTGAATAGGCAGATTGCAAATGAAATCAGCATGTGTTTTATACACAGAGGAGCTGCTTCCAGGAAAAGGAGGAAGACACTGTGTTCAAGGGCACAGAGGTCAGATGGACTTGGTTCTCCTGAAAATAGGCTTAAGAGACATCAAATGCTTTTCTGAATCAAAAAACAATTGGGATCTTGCTTTACAGCTTAATCCTATGAATACAAAGTAGAAACTTAATTACAAGACATACCTCAAGGGAAAGAAGATGATCCTAGTTGGGTGAGGGTGAGAAAGCTTCTTGGTCACCATTGCTGGGATATTAGGGTTCCAAAGAGAATATTTGAGGTATACCCTAGATTCCTGAATAAAGTTCACTCTAGGCCCATCCTCTGGCCCTGGTTCTAGAAAACTGTATTTCTCTTAAAACATAATGAGCTGAAAGCTGTGACAATACCAAATTATTCTTGTTAACTTTTCTTGGAGTTGGATTGAAACACAGAAACTTGTTAGTGCTGAGGAAGGTGGAAAAGAAGATACTGTTTTCAGTGACCTTTCAGCTGCTGGTGGTTGAACTCCTCCACAGGATTTAGGTTTATGCTCTCTGTCTTAGTCACTGATGAGATGGCTGAGAGGGTCACAGCTCTTGTAGCAGTATTTGGTATTGTGAATTCTTTACATATCAGCCAGGTGGAACCTGAATAAGTGAAATGAACCTCTGCTGAGAACAAAGCTCTCAGATGTACTACTTAGCTTGTACTGGAGACCCAGCCTAAAGGAACTCACGGGTTCCAGCATCATGGAACCCACTGTTAACAGGTCTTTGAGCAATGTTCATTCTTAGCAGTAGCATTAGCAGCTTTAATGTATCCAAAGTTGATTTACTCAAGTGCACATTGTTGGGAAAGTCCTAAATGGGAGACCAAGTAACTGTGGCACCCTTCCTGTTGTCTGATGGTATAGATGACAGTGCTAACATCTCCTTACAGAGTAGTGATAAGGACAGAAGACAGTTAACAGTTACTCTGGTCAACTAAATAAATAATTATCAATATATAAAGTAACTTTCTATTCTACAAATACTTTTCATCTTAATGGATTTTAAAGTCAATTTTTTTTCTGATTTAGAACAACTTTTATGAATCAATTGACTTTGTAATGCTCACAATAGTACATTAGTGTGTGGTTTGTGTCTACGTGTTTGTGTGTGTGTGTGTGAGAGAGAGAGATGTTATCCAGATTTAAACTATATAAAACATTTGTCTGATATCTTGGAAATTTTAGGAAGCAGAAAAAGAAATGTTTTTTTAAGTTTTGTTGAAACTGAATATCCTATTCTTCAGTTTAAGCCTCCCATCCTTAATTAAAGTGAAAGTGTTTCTACTTAGTTATTCATCCACTTTCTCCTCAGTACTCCATTCATAGAAGCAACTTGGAAATTACTCTCCTTAAAAGCTTAGAACAATCATCCCCAGGGACAATCTCTAATATTAGAAAGGAAATTTGCCATGCACTTCTTCTTGACCACAATGAAAACAGCTTGTTCTTGAGTGAACTGTAAGGTCAAAACCCACTTCCCATGTTGTTCCCTAATGGAAGTGCACACAGATTCGCAGATGCGTGCAACAAAACTAACTACTTCCCCACTGCAAGGAGCAACAGGAACACTAAAATAAAACATTTCTGGTCACTAGTTGGAAGCAAACAGATTTGACAGGGTTATTTTCACATGAAAATTAAGTATGGCACTAAAGAAAATTAACATAAGTTACAATGAATGAAAGGCAAGTTTATGAAACACATGCATGGCGGATCAAAATAAAGTGTGTTAGTGTAATGAATACAGAACTTAACAACCAACTACACCCCTGAGACTGGAGTTAGGAACCATTCCAGTCTGTACTATAGAACTGGAAGAAGAAATGTTATTTATGTAGGACAGTGTCATGTTGCTAGTTATCAGCTTGGATCTTAACAAGAGTTATATGCATTGAAACTAACAGAACATGGGGAAACAAAAATTGGCTTCTAAGGAGACCCTCAAGTTTTCTGTCAGAAGAAAGGTCAAACAGAAGATGATAAGTCAATATGATTGATAAAAGCAGAATTGTCATCACAGCACAAAGTACCTTGAACTTAGGCTGTGACTGCTGTGAAATGGGACAGTCTGTGCTCCACTGAGAAATGAATAGAATGTGGGTGACACTAAGGTCTAGTATGTTTGAAATTTCCATTCCTGTACAGAACTAAGTCCTCTCAGGTATATTTTGCTAGTTAGCTTTCTCCAACCTCTAAACTTTTGTTTCTGATCATAGCAAGAGACAGCTGCCAACAGCTCATGAGAGGCTGTTCACAGGGTATTTCTAGCATGTCTGAAAATAGGAGGTGCTAGAAATTTCATAGGAAACTCCGTTTTTGTTAGCTTTTGATTCAATTTTTTTCAGACAAAAGTGATCTAGATAATTAAAGCCAGGGAAGAAGAAAAGTGTAGTTATTACAGATGCATTTAGAGTTTATATGAATAAGCTACAGAGTGCAACGAAGATCCCTGAGCCTTGGGATGAAAAATCAGGAGGAATTTTTTTCTCTAACTCAAAAATATACTGTCAGACACAGAGAAATTACTTAGTTCCTTAATCATTATCAATTTTGCAATCTTTTAGATGAGAAGTGTTGACAAAACTAGCAATTTCTACAGTTAGCTATATGATAGTTTCTTCAAAATAATGTTGTGGACATCAAAATCATAGAAACAGATACAATTTGAGGCCCCCTTTGAAGGGAGACTCTCACATAGTATTCCAGTTTGCTTTTTATTGCTGTGATAAACATGACAAAAACAACATGGGGAGGAAAGGTTTATTTGATTTACAGTTTCTAAGCCTAGTCCGTCATTGCAGAAGGCCAAGATAGGAGCTCAAAGCATGAACAAGGAGACAAGAACTGAAACACAGACAATTCCTACTGGCTTCCTTTCCATGGCTTGCTCAGTTTGGTTTCTAATACAACCCGGGACTACCTGTTCAAGGGTTGCACTGTCCACAGAGATCTGGCTCCTTTTACCTCAGCCATTAATCAAGAAAATACCCCACAGACATAATACCAAGACAATTTGATGGAAGAAAATTTTCAGTTGAAGTTTTTCTTCCAAGTGTCTCTAGTTTGTGTCAAGCTGACAGATGCTAACAGGCATACACAACATGGCTCAGTGAATAGCTACTGAACACTAGATTATCATCTCCTCCTTTAAGAGATGTGAAGAGTTCTACAGAGCATCTCAGCTAAATTATTTATAAAACTTTAAATTAAAAAGGTTATGCCTTTCTACTGTAGCTAAATCCAACTAGAAAGAGAGAGGACCCTGGGAAACTCATCCCTGCTATGAAATGATGCATGGTTCTTGGGTATTTGGAAATTATACCCATTGGCAGTGTATGGTGCCAGGAACAGAAACCATGATAGGACTGTGTGGGGTGTTTACCCACCACCCCCACAGTTCCCCAGAGTTTTCTTGAGTGCAATCAGCAGGAAATATTAGATAGAAGGATTTATCACGGAGAATCTTGCGGAGATAAACAGATAGAAAATAAAGGATAGCCTAGAGAGGGCCTGGAACCTATTCCAACGGGCCCCCGACTGTCTCTGGCCCAGGGTATTTATAGAGACCCCAAGGGGTGGAGCAAAAGACCTCCTCCCCCAGCACAGCCAAGTGCAGACTATCTCAGACACCTGCACTCAGGCCCGTTGTCCTGATCATCTTCTATTCGGACCTGCTGGGTAAAGCCACGAGGAACCCGAGAACGGGCTCCCATAGGTCCCCCCTTCTTAATATATAAAAAAATAACTATTAGCCGGGCGGTGGTGGCGCACGCCTTTAATCCCAGCACTCGGGAGGCAGAGGCAGGAGGATCTTTGTGAGTTCGAGGCCAGCCTGGGCTACCAAGTGAGTTCCAGGAAAGGCGCAAAGCTACACAGAGAAACCCTGTCTCAAAAAACCAAAAAAAAAAAAAAAAACTATTAATGGCTTACAGCAATCTCCATAGCTGTTACACCTCCCAGTATGGGAGTAGAGGATGATATAAATGGCATTTCTCTTTTGAATTAGGTCCAAGGTGACCACAGTAGTCTTAGCTACCACAAGCCCTTTCTAAACCAAAAACTCTTAAGGCGACTACAAACTAAAAGAATCCCTTAGCTTCATCATTACCATTAACAGGTTAACATAAATATTGCTATACATAGTCACAATTCTCTCAATCTTACAACTCAAAGCAAACTCTTAACAGAACCATTTGAATTAGCATATATGGTGCTATATATAGTTAACAAATTTCTCTGTCTTACAACTTTAACTCAGTCATTTGAATTTTCTTGTTAACAGAACATAGGAAAAACTTCGATGTATTCACATCAAACTTAAACATTTCCTCAACTCCACAAAACCAGAGTGCATTAATATCAATAGGTTTCTGCGAACATAATTCAATCTCATAGCTCCTCCTTTTCTTTATAATTTTTAAACAAAAACTCAAACCTAGTTAGAGGAACCCAAACTTATACAATTCCTACAAACCCATATTGGAAAAGCAATATTTTCAATCTAACCATTAACACTTTGAAAACTTTTTAGCAAAACATCCAAAAGCAGTTTCTTAATAAAACTCTTTACACGCTTTAAAAGTAGTCTCAGTATACCCCATTTGCAATTCTTACTAACAAAACATGACATTAATCCACTCAAACAACAATTTAAATTAAATACACTAAGGAATATTAACTCTCCCTTTTCTTTATAATTTTAAGCAAAAATCTCAAGCCTAGTTAGAAAACCCAAACTTTTATGTTTAAACAGTTCCATTTGTAACACAAAACAAGTTCCATAAGTAATTCCATTTTTATATAAACAGTTCCACAAAACAATTCATAAATCACCAGTTAATAAAGCATATATGCATACACAAAATTGCATCTTGATTCTAAATAGAAATACATTTCTTCATTTAAACAGTTCCATTTTTAACCCAATTCCAGAAAACCGTTCCTAGGTCATTACTCAAAACTGTCTCATTGCAATGAAATCTCTATTGTTTATTTCATTTCTTAAGTCTTAAAATTCAAATGATAAATTCTGGTACTAGCCTTCCAAATATGAGAAATCCATAACCAAAATCTTTTTCTAATTTTATCTCATTTTAAGTTCAAAAAGTTCAAACAAGAAAAATTCTGAGATCAGGCTTTCACTTCCAAATATGAAGAGATATTTTTCAGCCAAAACTTTTGCAGTTAATAATTTTTGTTCAAACAAGCGTCTCTGAACTTTTATTCTCAAGCCAAAGACCTTTTTAGGTACAGTGGTATTCTAAACCGCACCGTTTTTGATGTTAGCTCAGGTTTTCTTGTGTTGCATCAATTTTCCACAGATCTCAGCTGCAAATGCCTTGTGCTGCTTCTGGAGTCCGCCATTCTTAGCTTCTTAGTGGCTTCTGGAGCTTTTGAAACCATTCAGACTGCTTACTTTGCAGTCTACTGGGACACTAACCTTTTGTGTCTCGGGTTCTTTCACCATATACATTAAGAATAGATTCACACTTAACATTTACACTTTTTTACAAACTCACATATAACATATTAACATCTACTTATTTATACTTTAAGGAAACTATAGAACTACTTTAGCAAATATATTTCTTATTAATTCTTATATACTTATATTCATTCCATCTTATTTCTTATTTAAACTTACATTTACAACTAGCATCTTACAAGCTTATTACTACATGTCTTAAGACTACCTTAGATACTTCTTACAAGCTTATATTCTTAAAGGAACTCTATAGATCTATTTTACAAACTTATATAGGCTACCATTACCATATATCTAACTTAACAAACACCTAAAGATTTCTTAACACAGATCTAACAAGACAGAATTTTTACAAACTCACATATCCTATTTTTGTCTTTCTACTTCTTCCTCTTAATTATTATCACCATCTCTATTAGATAGATTCTCTTAACTAGACAGGAAGTACATACATCATTTCTAAAGTTTAGAGTTCATAGTCAGCTTTGTTATAAAGCACTGGGATTTAGTGAGTGTTGTCATTATAGAGTTGTGATACTTGTTGCTAGGGGGCTGTAACATTCTCCAGACAAAGCCACACCCCAAAGTTGCGAGTCGGCCTTTTCGAACTGGCAGAGATGCACTGTCAGCGGTAAACAGTTTTTAACTAGAGGCTGTCCTTTCACCCAAATTCATAATAGCTCCCCTAAGGACTTCAATTCAAACAAACGTTTCTATCACAGCAGTACTTTTGGTTTGCTCTACTGAAAAACTTCACTTCATGCTGAGGGTGAAATTACCATATTTAGCTGCTGTAAAGATCTTTGCCAAACACTGCACAGCTATTAGGTGATATAAGGTATTTTTCTAAAGGAGCTAGTAAAGCCAAAAGCGGCACAGCTCCGAATTCTGTTTCCTCACTGTTTGCATTAACCAGTGACAAAACCTCAAATACTAATCGAGCCACTTTCATTCTGGTTCCTTTATAGGAAATGTCATTGGAGCTGACTTTTCTTAGCTCCACGCTCCTTACTGTCATCGAAGCTGACTTTTCTTAGTTCCACACTCCTTACCAAACGCTCCGGTAACCACCGAGCTTCATTCTCCTCTTGTGAAAAAACACAAACATGTCCTCGACCCCATATTAAAACAGGATCCGGACCCTTCCATAATCCCGAGCAGGGATCTTTCTATTTCACTTGAGTTTCAGGATTTAGTATTTTCACTTCATTAGCTTTAACTCCTGATGTTATTAGCAGTGGTGATATTTAGCATTGATTTCTTATAAGGAACTTTCAGGTAAAGCAACTCTTTTGTAAGATAGCTAGATTTTCTGAAGTTTGTTTCCCATCTATAAAGCAGTCATTTCTTTTTTGAATGCCTGTTTCCTTGTCTTCTTATTAGATTTTCAAAGGAATTACTCATTGCAGGATGTTTGTTCAAGGCAAAGAACTTTTTTAATTTCAACATAAGTTTCTTCATATCTAAGACAACGTTCAGTGTATAAACTGCTTTCCCTTGTTTTAAGGATTTTAAAGTGACTTGTTTGCTCTTATACGTAGCTTGTTGTCATCCAACTACCGTAAAAACTTTGCACAGCTATTAGGGTAAATAAGGCATTTTACCAATGGAGCCCCAAACCGCGAAGCTCCTAGTTCCATATCCTTTCAACTTTTCATTGGAACTGACACTTAAACCCTTAGACGGTTTTCCTCCTTATTTTTTAAAAGCTATATTTTAATTTTCGAGCTGACAAAAGTGTTTCAGGGCAATGTCGCCATCTTTAGTGGAAAAACTACCTTTGCCAGAATGCATTTCCCTTATATCAGTCCATAATAATATCAGTCCCTTATATCATTTCCCATATTTCTTTTTGGGTCTGAGAGTCAACTGGTTCTCTTTTACCAGACTTACTTACATATTCTTGCCTGGGAGGTTTGAACAAAGTTTTTTGCTTTTGCAATGGGAGATTTGAACAAGCACTTACATTTTCAGCTATGGCACATTGGGAGATTCCTATTCTCTCCTCAGCTGGCTTCAACAGGTGTCTCTCCTTCATCAGACACTGGCCCCAGATCAGAACCACACCTGCCTCGTTAGCCAGCATTGAGGCTGGCATTTCTGATAGCAACTTTCCTCAGGGCTTGTGCTTGTCTTAGCCAGTCAGTGAAAAACAAGATCATGTACAACAGCTTTTCCATAGCTCCTTCAGAGAGATTTTCTCCCACTGATCTTATTCTCATTTTGCTTGTTCCTCCCCCCCCCCCCCGCCCCCCCCCCCCAGATGCAGAGCTTCAGCTATCTGTCTGTGGCTCTGTACCTCTGCTAGCTGCCTTTGGAGGTAGGGGCTTCTTTTTCTCCCCCTGAATCTGCCTCAAACTCTAGCAGCTTTGTCAGGTCATGAATTTTCTGGGGAGGAATCTGTCCCTTCGGTTTCTTCAGAGTCTTTCTCCCAGACAGTATCCAGTTTGGTCTCAGTTTATCCCCTCTACCCCAGAAACAGTTTCTGACACTACAGTGGCGGCTTTCCCTGCTACTGAAGGTAGGGGCTTTTTGTCCGTTTCTGTTTTCGGGGTCTGTGTGGTTTGCGTACAGACTGAAAATCTAACAAGAGAGGTTTTTTGCCATTTCTAAACTCCCATTAGGACAGGTGCTTTGCCTCATCAGGCCTTCTCCTGGCCCAGTCCCCCAGTGGGTTGTGTTTGCTTGTCTGGGTGCTCAAGGACAGAGCTCATGCCAGAGGCAATCACCCCTCAGGGCTACACTCCCTCATCTCAGGGAGTCAATTGAAACAAAGCTTTTCTCAAAGAGGTGCTTTCTCTGACAGAAAAGACAGCTTTACTCCTGGTTAGTTCTGTTCTGCCCTGGCTGGGCTCTTTCCCCAGACAACGTTCTGACTCGGCAGCACGACTGTTTCAGACACAGTTCAGCTTTACTGTTTTCCCAGAAAGGTCCTTTCTCTGATAGGAAAGCTTTTTCTCAGATTTCTTCTTTCAACTGTGGACCTATCAACCTGGGACTTAAAAGAAAGCAGGTAACTGTGCCGTTCCCACTGGCTTTAGCTTTGTTTGTTCATTAGCCATCTTCCCCTGGGTCCTGCACCTTCCTGCCTCATCTCTGTGCTCCAGGAAGTTTACAACTACAGGAACCCTAGTATCCCCGAAATGCACTCCAACTCAGAGACACTGGCCAGTTGCCCCTGGGTTTTTGGTCAGAAGCAAGGATACAATGCTAACAGTTTGCATTGCTTCAGGGGATCTTTGCATTAGGAAGATTAGGAGCACCTTTTCATTCTGAAATGCTCACTCAGAAACAAAACCCTTGTTGCCTCAGCTCGGCTGTAACTGAAAAGCTTGGCTTTTTTGCTTTTCTCAGGTAGTTTCCTGCCCTTTTGGGCTCTCTGTAGCTTTTTACCCACCCTCTCCCAAGCGTTTCCCTCAGGGTACTCTGACCCACTGTCTTTTACTAGCTTGAAGAGACAGAGCTTAGAAGGGGTTTTTAGGAACTTGTCCCTGCCTCCTGCATTGCAGGGAGGATTGTTAAAGCTTGAAAGAACTTAGAGAGGTTTTGCTGTCTTAAGAGGTTTGCTGTTTTCCCTTAGAGCTAATCACAAGTGGTCCCCATACTAATATCTTCAGGTGATTCTAATTTTTGTCCTTCTGAGAAAAAGTTCTGAAAGGCTTTAGTTTTAAGTTTAAGAGAGCTTTTGAAAAAGATTAAGGCCTTTTAGAGAGATTTTCCCCCCAAATTTTCCAAGAAAAGCTTTATAGTTTAAGAGAAAGATTTTTCCCTCCAGAGAGAGACCAACTTTTCTCAAAACTTCTGAACTTCAAACTTTGACTTCTTACACCCCCATTTTTGCCTCAGGGAGAAATTACTTTCTCCTGCCGCTTGGACTTAGCATTTCAGCTATCCCTAGGTCAAAAGCTTCCATAGGAAACTTTTTCTTCCCCATAAGCTCAAAGAAGAGCTTTTTTACTACCCTTAAAGCCCAAGGAAAGATTTTTTTCCCCAGTTTGCATTTATAGCTCCCAAAGTGAGAAAATTGAAGAGTTTTTCTGTTTAGTTGCCTTACTTTTTTCTACACAATCTTACACTTCTAAGTTTTTCCTAAACTATATTACTACCCTATACCTTACTTATTTTTCACAGATAGAATTTGAGAAAGGGATAGAAGATAGAAATTTTGACAGAAGAGAATTTCACTGCAGCATCAGACATCCTTCCAGTCTGCTTTCCTTTCTCTCAAGGATAAAACCCCTGCCCCCCAAAAAAATATATATAAAAATATGTTTTTTTCATAACACCGGCATGCCTTTCCACTGGCAGGGCTGAAAGCACTTTCACCAAAAACTCTGTAATAAAACTATCATTTTCCTTTATCTTTAGTCCCTATTACTTTGTCTTTAGTCCCTGTTCATTTGTCTTTTAGTCTCCCCCCCCCCTTTTTTTTTGTTTTGTTCCCCTTTTTTTTCTTTAGTCCCTTCTTTTTCTTTTTTCTTTAGTCCCTGTTAGGGCGCCATTCTGTGGGGCATTTACCCACCACTCCCACAGTTCCCCAGAGTTTTCTTGAGTGCGATCAGCAGGAAATATTAGATAGAAGGATTTATCACGGAGAATATCGCAGAGATAAACAGATAGAAAATAAAGGATAGCCTCGAGAGGGCCTGGAAACTTTTCCAATGGGCCCCGACTGTCTCTGGCCCAGGGTATTTATAAAGACCCCAAGGGGTGGAGCAAAAGACCTCCTCCCCCAGCACAGCCAAGTGCAGACCATCTCAGACACCTGCACTCAGGCCCGTGGTCCTGATCATCCTCTATTCGGACCTGCTGGGTAAAGCCACGAGGAACCCGAGAATGGGCTCCTACAGGACTGAGATTAAGCAAAACTGATAACTCATAGACTGTGTAACCAAACTACTAAAGTTTGATCATTCAGCTCCACTTTTTCTCCCTGTGGTTCTCTCAAGGGCCACTCCCTTCTGAGGCGGCATGGCAGCAGTTATTCCAGGCTCAGACTCACAGTACAATGAGAAAATACAAAACAAAACAAGAGCCAGAGGTGGCTTCTTTCCAAAGAGTTCCCAGTAAACAGCTCAGTAGCCCTGGCATTACTAATAGTGTTTGTCAATCTACTAGTAAATCCAGAGTGAAGGAGCACAGCCCCTGGACTTGGTCAGCCATCACTCCCCCAGTATGCCACATCTGGAAACTTACAGAAAGTTTTAGAAAAAGGGAAAGCTAGCAACAAATTCTCAATTCAGACACTAACATTAATTTAATGCATTGTTACAACACTCCATACGGGAAAAGTACGCCTGAGTTCACATTTGATCTTGCTGGTCCATGACATCTTATTAATGGCCATATAGGAGTTTTAGTGTTTCCATCAAGGAAGTGTCCATGCTGTCCTCTTGCAGAGAGGATGGAAGGATAGGAGAGCTGATGAGACACAAGAGAGGATCAGCCAAAATGAAGGGGATATGCAAAAGCCATATGAAAACCTACACATACTGTAACCAAAGTAAAAGTAAATAGAGAAATCAATAAATTAAAAAGTTATAAGGGAGACACCCTGCATGGCTGCAGAACTCTTCTACTTGATGTAGGGTTACACATAAACACACAGGAAGAAAGAAAGAAAGAAAGAAAGAAAGAAAGAAAGAAAGAAAGAAAGAAAGAAAGAAAGAAAGAAAGAAAGAAGTCTGTACCAGGAGTAACATGTGTGAGTTTTTGATCCAGAAAACTCTTAAGACCAACAAAACAACACAAGTTCTTGTCATTGCTTTTGGTGGACTACCACAACTAGATGATAAAACATTTGGGTTATATAATACAGAGAAATAAACCTGGGAATGTATTAGAAGCTTCCTCCTTGTGGATACATTTCATAGTATTTGTTAAAAAATATTTTGCTGAGAGAGAAAAGGTATCAATGATCATACCTAGTTGTGAACTCTACAAAGTATAATATCAACCTACCAGGCAAGATGAACCCACTTGTGCCATAGTGGCATGACTGTTACAGAGGAACTAAACACTTCTCCAATTTGATTTGAGGCCTACTTGAAAGGAGTAATTAAAGATCTGGCACTGTAAACCTCCTCTCCCATGGTGAGCAAATAGGTAGTACGTAGTGGGGGATGATTTTGCTAAATTGACATAGTGTTGAATCACCTTTTTTTTTTTTTTTTTTTTTTTTTTTTTTTTTTTTTTTTTTTTTTTTGGTTTTTTCGAGACAGGGTTTCTCTGTGTAGCTTTGCGCCTTTCCTGGAGCTCACTTGGTAGCCCAGGCTGGCCTCGAACTCACAGAGATCCGCCTGCCTCTGCCTCCCAAGTGCTGGGATTAAAGGCGTGCGCCACCACGCCCGGCCGTTGAATCACCTTCTAAATATATGCCTTTATAAATATAGACAACACTCTCAGCCATAATCAGAGGAGCCTTTCTTTCCAGTAAATTGCAATGCAGGCAGAGACTCATAGCTATATAAGATGCTAGGAATAAGCAACAGTTGAGAGCTCAGTCATCAATAACACACTTATACCTTCACCTGTAAGTACCAAGGAACATTGTGGATAAGGGGCATAAAGATTGTAAGGGCCAAGAGATAAGTAAGAAGGACTTTAAAATTCCATCTTGTGGACAACACCCAATCTCTGCAGTCCTAAACTCTAAACAACTACCAGTTAAAGCACTGATCTGCATGAGAATGGACCCATCAACAGCCAGGCAAAGGCAGAAGGGGTCCTCAGGATTTTCCACCCCTCATGCTGAACTGTTTCCTCAGGATATCCCACACCTTGCTGCCAAATTGTTTCCTATAGATAGATTCAGGGAAAAGGGGAAGTCATTGCCATCAGTTGTACTTACTAGTGACCCCTCCTGGCTAAAATAGATAGTCTCAATCCAACGATCTAGTAGATCGCCTTGATTAAACTAAATGGGTTGTACAACAAAACCAAAATCTGAGAAAGGGACAGGTAGGGAGGGGTCAGCGCATAGAGGTGGAAGGCAGATATGTGAAGAAGGTGTGGGGAGAGTAATCATAATTCAAAAACATGTATGAATTTGTCAAAGAACTAAATTAATAAAAATAAATAAATTAGAAATAAAATAAAGGTTCATGAAGGGGTAAAAACTATCATGTGGACAATCAATGGCTAGATGGAAAGGCTAGATGTGAGCTAGTTTAAATGTATCAGAAATACAGATAAGAAATTCACAACATGAATCTTTATTTGTTCCTTATTTATATCTTTTTAACAAAATTGCTTAGTATTGCCCATGAATAGATCACATATTAAAGAGTTTTAAACTCTACAATGTTACTAATGTATTGTTTTGACATGCTTCATAAATAATTATGGTACTCTTGTAATTTTATATGAGGAAATCTGGGAGATAAAATTAGCATTTTTTTGAGAAAATTGGGAAGTAATTGGAGAATAAATACTTAGAAAAAAATAATAGTAGATTCACAGGGGATGCTTCATGACAAGAACCATATCATATCACACATCATGCAATTGTTGTGGGGAGGAGTGGCATGCTTTCTCCAAGTATATCTCAGTGCTTTCTAAGAGGCAGTGTGCAAGTGATGTTCAAAGTTGTGGCTAATGGGCTACTTCCCACTTCATCAAAAACTCATTTAAAGTCCTAGCCATGCCTTTAATATAAAATAAAGTGCTATTTCTATTATTTATTTTGCACACCAGAAAAGCAATTAATTGTCATCCAAGACTCTTTTCAAACCTCATGTCATAAGCATTACTACAAACCAATTCTGTGTTACCAGTTTTATTAGATTCCTTAGGAGGACAGAAAGATTTGGAAATCTTATGAATAAGTTTGGTGTGTTTGTTTGTTTTACAAATATTCATTTAGTATAAAATTTTGCAACAAGTAAATAACTGGCTTCTTCAGTTTGAATATGAACAAAGCATCTCTCTGTCTCTATCTCTGTCTCTCTCTCTCACACACACACACACATACACATGAAACAACATAATTAAATTCATTATTTTTGTACAATGAAGATAATCCATAATAATAAAAAAAGAAGAAAACATATCATTTTGGCTCATCAAGAAGGTGGCAGGGAAGTAGTTAAGAAGTCCATGGCAACCCACACTATACTATGAAAATACGGCTTGAAGACTGAAGAAAAAGGTCAAGGGTTGAGTTACAAATGTAGACAGAATCATTATGCCATAGAGGGAGCCAGGCCCTTTGCTTGAGAAGTGTAACTTCCTTCAAGGAAGGGCCCAGTGGGCTCATGAGTGCTGGGTAACTTTGGTGCTGATAAGAGAGTAGCTAGCAAAGTTCCTGAAGCCATAGCTCCCACTTTGGGCAAAAAGTTCTAATCATTGTTGTTCTACATTTTGACCTGAGAAGAACTTTATGAGGCTTTTATGAGACTCTAGTTTGTTTTTCTGTTTATCTATACCACAGATTTGCCTCCCTCCACTCCTCCCCACCCCCTCACACACCTCCTCTCTCCCTCAGATCTATTGCTCTTTCATTTCCCTTCAGAAAAGAGCAGTCTTTACAAGGACATTAACCAAACACAACATAAAAAGATGTAATAAGACTAGGCACAATCCCTCATATGAAAGCTGGATGAGGCAACTCAGTAGGAGAAAAGGGGTTCCAAGAGCTGGCCAAACAGTGAGAGACATCTCCACTCCCACTATTAGGAGTCCCACAGAAATCTCAAGCTAAATAACCATAACATATGCAGAGGACCTGGTGCAGACCCCTGCAGGCTCTGTGACTGTTGCTTCAGTCTCTGGGCCCCTGTGAGCCCTGCTTAGCTGATTCTGTGGGCCGTGTTCTCCTGGTGTCCTGACCCCTCTGGCTCCTACAATCCTCCCTCCCCCTCTTCTGCAGGGTTTCCTAGTACCACTTAATGTTTGGCTGTGGTTTTCTGCATCTGCTCCCATCAGCTGCCGGAAGAAATGTCTTTGATAGTGATTTGCCTAGAAAATAATGTATAAATATAACAGAATTATCATTAGGAATCATTTCATTGTCTTTAGTTTTCTAGCCATATTTGGTTCTACCCTAGGTCTCTGGGCTGTCAAGACTCCTATTCTTGGCCATCCAGGTAGTGTCAGACATGGGCTGCCTTTAAAAGATATGGGCCTCAAGTTGGACCAGTCATTGGTTGACCACTCCCAAAAGTTTTGAGACAAAATTGCCCCAGCACATCTTGCAGGTAGGACAGGTTATAGGTCAAAGGTTTTGTAGCTGATCTGGTGTCCCAGTCCTACCAATGGAAATCTTGCCTGGTTACAGAAGATAGCCATATTCTCCATTACTAGGAGTCTTCAAT